>NC_092864.1:62269555-62270447 GCF_032062135.1 Pyxicephalus adspersus
GTTAGAACTAGAGGTCCACTAGTACCAATTCCCATGGTAAAATTTAAACCCACAAAAGGTGTGGTTTCATACAAAAATGGAAAATATAACTAATTTTTACACTTGCAAAATTGCTGTACTTCAGGAAGAGGAACCATATCTAATATATAAATCATTGTTGAGGTAAATTAATCAGCTTTCACCCAAAATGATCATAATTTTACATGAAATATGCATGTGCTGTGTGTGACTGCCATGAGCACAATACACAGTGAACTGTCCGATATGATAGGCGTGAAAAAAGATGATCACTGCTATGCAAATGTGTAATATAAATATGTTTAAAAAAGAAAAAAATGATATGCACTGATAAAAAGCTAAATTTATTTCATGAATATAAAAAAACTTTCTAAATATCATTATGTCCACCTGTTTCCAGTCAGTTGCATATGGCAGCCAACTAGAAAAGTAAAGTACTAAGCTGTAGATTCACCATTACAATTAGCTGAGCAGCAAATCAGACACTTGACACTAGTGATTTTAGAGACAATATCCACCAAGTTACAGATGGCAGTAATGTAATGTTTAATGGGCTGGAAGAAATTAGAATGCTGTATCTAGTACAAATGCAATATCTCAACAAAACAGTCTACCTACTAATACTATGATTTGGAGATATCTAGGTCAGATGTTAGGCTGCAAAGTTACACAGAACCAGCATAGTTTACTATTTATTTTATTCTGAAATAATCAGAAACTAAGAAAGAGTTTTGTACATTTGTATTTTGATATTAGTTTTATATGTTTTGTTATAAAATGATATTTTAAAACATCATGTTTATTAGTCTGCATTAATACATCTCCCATCCTATTGTGTGTGAAATTCCCCCACCTACTAGATTGTAAGCTCTTC
>NC_092864.1:62270786-62393355 GCF_032062135.1 Pyxicephalus adspersus
AATCCCCTTTTTAGAAGTTCAAGAAAATTGTATATATTTTATGCAATGAAGGAAAGGCACCTAGGTTAGCAAACATTTAACATTAATCATTTTTTGAGTGAAAACATTTATTGAATACCGAAACTGGTTGCATCAATGTCAGATTCAGTGACTGCACCCAGGTACTTCATATAGTTCAATATTTCACAATAATGTAGGGGAACTGTAGACCACTCCTTATATAGTTGCATTAGCTCAGAAACATTAGCAGGCTTTTTTTCTTCTTTACCTGGACTTAACTTATTAGGTAATGTCATAACAACTTTATAGAGTTTAAGTGTTACTATAAAGTCCAATAAAGTTGTACATATTTTATAATCACTCCCATGAGGGCTTGCTCTATTATAATAAATTGATTTATGTTACACAGCCTAACTACAGTTGAATTTACAGACCAATAGCGAGATTTCGTATTTGGGGATCTTCTGAAGCAAATAAGAACTCATGGTTTCTTTAGGGCCAGTTTCTGAGTTGTGGTTGACTGCAGTGTTCTGCCGAAGGCTCAACCATGGTCTCATCCACTCCCACTCATCTGAATGAAAGCATTGAGAACTATTTTGTGCACATTATTGCTGCTGATATGGGCATGGTTCAAGAAAGTGATAAGTCACTTTTGGCCACACAGTTGCTATTTCACTTCTGGAAATGAAGTGATTGTGTAAAAAAAAGGCTTTAGTTTCTCACATTTTTATGTAATCTTTTTGTTCAACCCACTAAATTAAAGCTGAAAGTCTGCAGTTCGACTACATATGATTTGTTTTTATTAAAATTAATTGTGGTAATGTACAGAACCAAAAAAAAAAAAAAAAGTTTTCTCTGTCCAAATATTTATGGACCTAACTGTACATACACTATCATAACAAATTGCAAAACTATGAATATTGTGGAGCACATACAAATGTATTAAAGAATCTGCTTTATAATAAACAGGTAGAAACTGCCATTACATACTAGATTTATTTATTGTTATACATTTGCTAAGACAGCTTCAGGAAGTATACAATGGTGCTCTACACACTTTATCTATTAAATTATTTATTGTAATATTATAATTTATCTCTCTATATATATATTGAGATGGAGGAAAACACAAAACAGAAACACTGTTGTATATCTTTCATTTTAGCTCCCCCACAATGCTCTGCATATTAAGTCTGAATTCAAACTTTAATCAAATTGAGATGAAGGTTTTTTGCATGTAAATTGCTGAAAGTAGTTTTTAATTCAATGAAGAAGACAACAGACTTCACTTTGTCTCTCCTTTAAACATCCCACTGCCTAATTAAATACTGTTTTCTTTACCTATTATTCCAGCCAGCATGTGCACATATTGTTTTTACTAAGTGATTGTCTGTTTCAATTAGGTGATTGTCTGTTCTTTCCCTCAAAGCTCCTTCTTCACCTCCTGTTTTTTTGTTGTTTTTTTTTTAAGTTTCATTGGCACGATTTTGTTTTGCTGAGTGGCATAATATCTACTCATCTGCACTTTTGTTATATCATGAATTTATCCAGAAAATACAATGATATGTAAAAATTGAACCGATAGATTTTCAAAAAGCTAGATTTGCTCACTGACTAAATAGGAACACAGGTTAGATGGTAAAAACAAATAATTTGCAAAAATGACAAACATTTGAAACATTATCAATTTTTTTTGGTATTGCAAATTTTGTTACAACTATTCCTTCTTTCAATGTAAAGCTGTGCTGGTATACATTTTCTTTCAAATTGTCTGATAGCATTCAAATTTCCACTCAACATCAAGACAAAAGAAAGTGGAAACAAGTGACAAGTAAACATAGAGGATGTGTTTTCTATTTTATTGTGTATTTAGATTTTATTTGTACTTATCCTTCAGTTAGCAAAGCACGTATTGGTTACACTGTGAAAATATAACTAGGACAAACACAGACAAAACTGCTTTAGTTTACAGGACAGATCTGTTCTGGAACACTGTGGCTTTCCAGTTGAAATGTAATTATTCAAATAACTATTTCCTTTTATCACGTTAAAAATTGGTCACACAGCAGTCTTGACATATGCTACAAGTTCGACTCTTTGTTTGACAAGTTGCTTTCTCTTTTTGCATTTAATTCAAGGCACAGTTGTGTAAAGCAATGGACATCTAAAACAGCTAACTTAAAATCAAGTTATGGCCTACATAGTGCAAGGAACATTTATGACAGAAAATGTACCCAATTACACACTGATCTAAAGATAGTCAGTGAATTACTGAATGTTTAGATTTAGAAAAACCTTTTTTGACAATTATAACAATAACAATATAGCAGAAATATACATTAAGGAAAAAAAATTGTGAACAGGCAGACGGATGATTGCAGAAAGGACAGGCCTGTCCCTTCTGCAAAAACACAACCTGTTTGCTTGTATTTTTTTAATGTTTTACTTTAAGCTGAATCTGAAATATGCAGTTCAAGGCTGTCAAATAACTCTTTCATTATTGCCTGGATCTTGAAACATCTTGTTCTTTTAAAGCATACCCACTGAACCCAAATCTGAATAGGGATTGATTACAAAGAACTCTGACTAAAGAAACTTTCATGAAAATAACATGTTTGTTCCCATTGCTGACTTCTGATTGTGAAAATGTTAAATGCTTGTCTGGTAGGCTGACATGCTGATATAGCAGTGGGCGCAGTCAAGGATTTCTGATGTTCCAAATTTTTCCCAATCTTGGGGCCGGTTAAGACCAGCAGGGGGATTAGGAACTCCTAAACAGCTCCCGGTGAATGGCACCTTGCCAGCTGCTCAGCCACTCAGTTCTGCAGATGTGCCCCCATTCATTTCTTATTGGCCGTGTATAGACATTACATGCACTGCTCCTGAGGTAGAAATACAATGAGATAAGGAAGCAGTAACTGCACCGCAATAGCCTCATAGACTTTGCATCCTAGCTAGTTTGTGTTCCAGCATTTATACTTCACCCTTATGATCTTACATGATTCTTTATTTGAGCATAACTGGCTTTTTGTTTCAGATCTGAAGGTGTATATCTGAACCCTCTTCCTGTACTGTGTACCCCTGTCTGACCCCTAGCCTGAACTTGCATATGCTTCAAAAGCGGTATTTAACCCCATTTAGTTTCCAAGTGAGAAAACCCCTAGGGATGCAGCCTGTAGATTCTGGACCTCAGTAAGAGAATTATATTACCTGTTAGCAACACAAAAGTATCATTGCTTGCTTTGTTTAGTAAACATGCATATTTCCAAATTTCTACTTTAGTCCTCCAGTTTTCTTATTTTTTCTCTGACTACATATAACTTTTCCACCTCTGCCCTGCATATCTACTGTGATCCTATCATCAGTTTCCTCCAGACAAGGAGTCCCAAAAACTAACTACAATACAGATTTACTGATCAAATCAACTAATTTCATACAGCCTATTCTGTAAGATAAATTTTTTTAGTGGGAAAAAGGAAAAAAAAACTTTGTGAGAGTGTGTGGGCACACTGTGATCATGAAGGGATAGACATGGTCAGCAACATAACCAAGGCAAGCTGCGGCATTTAAATTATGCTGTTGGTACTAAGGAACCCAAAGGATGCCAAGAAAATATCCCCTACAGCATTACACCACCAGCCAGGAACAATGATATCAGGCACGATGGATTTCATACCCTATCATCCGAATATTGCAGCAGCAATCAAAACTCATCAGACATTTTTCTAATCTTCTGTTGCCAATTATGGGGAGTCCGTGCAAACCGTAGCCTCAAGTGCCTGTTCTTAGCTAACAGGAGTGGCACCTGGTGTGGTCTTCTGCTGCTGCTGCTCATCTGCTTCAAAGTTTATGTTGTGTGTTTGCATTTTTTGCCAGGGAAATGCTGGATATCCCCTCTTTTTCTGACTATTCTCAAACTCAAAGTCACCTGAATAAACTTTCATTCTCATTCTGATTCTCAGTTTGAGGAGGAAGCTATGAGAGGACAAGCAATGGATAGGGCAGGCACAGGGTATGGATGTTGAATTTTTCTTTGTATCAACTAGGTATGTAGAGCATGATGTATGAGGTGAAAATGATAAACCCATAGTTGTAGTAATCATTCCTGTAAAGAAAGTGCAGTGACAGTTAAAATTAAATTATATAACTATGTGATGCTATGCTGTCTTCAAAATTGCATCTGTTTAAAAAATGGGTACGTTAATTGTATCACTGTACAGTAACATTGCCACAATGGGTAGCTTTCTAATGGAAAATAAAATGTTTTACTATTGGCATATTTACAGTTTGTGCCAGCAATCGCAGAGTCGCCATTTACATAAGCAAAATCACATTAGACATTTTGTTTTCTTTTGGTTAACTGTGAACTGTGAAGGAAAGCACACAGTCAAGAAATGAACCAGAAGTGTCATATCTATAAATCTATTTATCAGCTGACCCTGCTGAAAACCAACTCGGCTTTAATCCCTCTATGGAAAAAGCAAACAAAGATCTTAAGTATGATTTTAATATTCACCACTGAGCAGGCGTCTTGCTTTGACCTGTGCTGTGTAATATAATCTGGGACTGGAGCTGCTGTAAAGATGAAAATTACTGCGGCGACAGCTTTACAATCACCAGCCCTGACATGGAAGCAATGTGAATTATAGGAGAATATCTTTAACAGATTACCTTCATCTCCCGGCAAAGCTTATTCAGTTCAGTTACACACTTTGTTTGCTGTTTAAATTCTCATAATTATGTGACAGGATCCAAATGTACTTAAATTTTCCCTCAGCAGACAGAAGAAGCATGCCATGTCAATGTGGTTAGATATCTATGCTGTGGCATTAAGGGGTTAACAAGAAAAAAACATACTAGATTTGTGTTTTACAAAGAGAACATTAAAGCAGATTCCCATTAGATGTTTCTGGGAAGAGACTGATTTGAAATTATTTAATTAGAAAACAGGGCTTGCAAAATGATTAGGGGTACTGAGCTTTCAATCTGGCACTGTGGTGGCTCACAGGAGGGGCTGCTGGTAGCCCAGAAACAAATCTGTGCTAACTCCTTTTAACCGTTTTTATGAACGACAGATAGAGCACAGCCTCCATGCAATCTTACCAGCCCCAAGCCCTAATAGAATGATATAAACACAGAAGGCTCTCACTAAGGGATCTTAAAGGCAACCCCATGTAATATTGCATGAGCAAAGAATGGACTGCTGCACTCAGACATCCTATCTTGACACATATCTGCTACCATATGGCAGGAGGTTTGAGATTCCCTGTAGCAGCTTTTTTGTTAGTAAAGGATACATGATAATGGGATGACACAACCAATGCAAGAGGATAATAGAGGTAGGTGAGGTTTAGCACTAAAATTAAACTTTTCTGTAAATCTCCTTTTACGAGTAAAGTCTTTTAACTGTGAGCATTATAAGTAATGGATTTCCACCAGATGAATATGTATGCTGTAATATTGTTCCCTGAAAATAAAATACCCTGGTACAGTATGGTGCCTATTTATAAAGAAGTACATCTGACATTCACTGAAACATTCCCTGGTGGAAAATCTTCCAGATCCATGTGTTTCAATGGCAGTAATTGATTCTCCAACAGGGAATGCTTCAGTAAATGTCAGATTCAGTGCTTTACAGATTCGCCCTTAAATACAGAACATTTTCAAATAAGAATAATAAGAATTTGCTTTATGCTGACACAGAGTAGAATGATTTTAGCATGCACTTTAAAAGCAATTGGAAAATACAGAGGTCACAATACTGCTGATAACTTAGGAGAGAGTTAAATTATCTACAAATAAAAGAGCCCCCTTTTTTTCCTAATAATCTGAAATGGATTTATATCCAGTGAAATGTTGCCTGCTCTGTGTTCCACAGGTCTTTATTGAGAAGTGATAGTCACATCACAACAAGTGATGCACTGGATGGAGGTAAGGTGAGTATAATAAACTTTTCTCTATACAGGTAAGTTTTCAAACTACATATAATGGTGATTTGAAAAGGGGGGGGGGGGGGGGCTTGGCCCGCGTAAGAGGGCATTGCAAAAGTGCAAAGTCTGCTATACATATTTAAGACTACGTATTTAAAATGGGGGGACTTGAGTTTAGATAGGTAATAACCTCTTCAGTCAGCTTTGTACTAAAGACAATTAATAATTAGTAATGCCTATATACAATGAAGTAATTAGCATGCCTCCAGCCATGCAATGACCTATCCATTCATGCATGGTAAGCACCGTACTTTAGTTTAGTTTTATAAGAAACAAAACTGCTAATTACAGGTGTTCATCCCGGCACGGCTAATCATGATGGGCCAAGATGGTCTATAGGAGGAAAGAAAGAAGATGGTTGTGTCCTGTGATGAAACACGGATAGGAGAGTCATGAAGGTTTAGTTCCAGTTCTTGGTGCCAGATACCACAGGACACCTTCAGAATGTATTTTGGAGTCCATGCCTCAAAGGGTCAAAGCTGTTTTGGTGGCACAAAAAGGACCCTGACAATATTAAGCAGCTGGTTTTAATGTTTTGGCCTATCAGTGTAAATTTTTTTTCTCTTAGCATTCAGAAAATGGTTAGATTTGCTTTCAGTAACTCATATTACTTATACCTTAGGAACCCTTAATGATGTGCTGGCTCTCATCCAAACAGCTCTTACATTAAAAAGTTACATGCAATTCTAGTCAACGATTTGCGACGAATAGCATTGCTAACATGCTTCAAATCCTTTCTTTTACCTTGTAAACTAGTTGAGTGCCCTTTCCAGTAATCTCAATACTTTTTTTTTGCACTGACTGGAGTATTGAAGGGAAATATTTAATACAGCCTTTTTTAATTTTAAAGAAAATTAACAGATCATATGTAAACAATATGTTGTCATCATTCCAGCATATTACACTTTTTTCATATTTCAGGCATCTCAATATCATATTATGTATATTTTAAAAGAATGACATAACACTTCACAAAGGCTCAGCAGTTAGTGGTGTAACCAAACCATGGATAATAATGAGAATGCAATTGCCACAGATAATGAGATGATTACAATTTACACCCATGGACCATCAGAGCCTACAAATAATTTAGATGGGATCGCTCTCTAACATTTACCAGCCAACAGACATGATCCCCAACATATACATCAACAACTGACACAGCTTTGTTGGTATTGTAAAAAGCAGGGAGGGTTCCTATTGGTGAGTGGTTGTTTGAATATGCTCCCAGACAAACAAAAAATGGATTAAATATAGATGATTATTATTAAACAGGATTTATATAGCCTTGGTGATCCAGCTAACCTGGAATGGATTCCCTAAAGACATTTGCTAAATGTTTTAATGTTTTCAACCCTGGACCAGATCCATTCCAGGTTTTTTGGATCACTTAGGTTCACTGATGGCAGTGCATCCTCTCCAGTCTTTGAGAGCTTTAACAAATCAACCCTATAAGTCCAGTGGGATGTGACAAATCACTTATAGGTAATACTAGCATGGTTGCACCCTGACAAGAAACTGTTAGATGGGCCTATATATAATAGACAGGGATGGTCCCAAAAGATCCCAGAATAGAAAAGCTATTGCCTTGGAATTTAGAATCAAGATGAGATAATGTGATATAAAATGAAAACAGGTGGACATGTAAGAACAGACAACAATTCTAGTTCCGGCCAACTGTTCTGAAAGTCTGATCAGTATGGTGGAGGTCACTGCAGATACAGGAGCTATGAGTTACTAAACATTGAGGTTCATGAATGTCACCATCACGGATGATGGATGTTTAAAAATGTGTTCTATAGAGAGAAGAAAGAATACAGTGCCCTGTTTTAGTTGTGATTATGTTAGCAGAGATTTAATTGGATAAGACAATAAACAAAGTTACAACTCCAGCAGGCCCTGTACAATTGTGTGATGGAAGTCAGAGGATTGTCACTAGAAATGATCTTTCGTGGTCTTTTCCAGTGACAGTTGAACAAATGAGTGCTGGTGAGGACAAGCAGGTGGAACCCCATAGTACTCTCCTTCAGAGGAGTGAACTGAGAACATTTCAGGTCAGTTGTACATAATCCACATTGTGGCTTATTGATAAAAAATGCCTGGGGATTGCTGTACACATAATTTTAGTATTCTGACCCTATTATATACAAGCAGTCAAATTTCTATTAGGCAGTGCAAAAAATGTAATGGCTTACAGCTCAGAACAATCAGAAAATATCAATTTTTTGGAGTTAACAGAAAAAAAGTGAAATTTAACTAGCTGGTTATGTACTATACAAAGCACTTTGCATTTTATTATCAGTCATTGCACTACTTTGTTGAATAAGTACCAATCTCTTACTGTCCTACTAATATAGTTCATGTATAGCACCAACACATAATGTAGTGTTTCACAGAGTTCAAAGTCATGTCACTATACGATTTCTCAAAGGAGCTTTCAATGTATTCATATTCATGCTATTATTACCAAAACCTGGTAGCCAACATTTTTTTTAAAAGCTACATGTGGATTTCATGAGAAGGTTACCTATTATATCACACAGAAATGCTTATTATCATATATCAAAGTGTCTCTCATAAAAAAAACTGTACTACTATATTAAGATAAGCGCCTTTATCTCAATAATTTTTCATTGTAGATTTTAATCTGATAAATTGCCATGAAAAAAGCAGACAGTTCTAATAAGATTTTATTTTACTTTTATACAAGAAGACCACCTAAATATGTGCAATGCAAAACAATTTTCACCCATCCTGCAAAATATTATGAAGTCTGATGCTATATCCTCTACTGTAGAAATATTAAAGGACATGAAAAATGACATGACCAAAAGATCCAAAAAACATATTTTTCATACAGTTTATGAAACTGAGAAGACCCTTTGAAAATCCTTCATGCTTTGCATGTGTGGCTGATATGATGTATCACTTAAGCTGCGTACACACCTGCAATTTTTCTCGTTGGAAAGGATCTTTCACGATCCTTTCCAACGAGAAAAGACTGCACGATGCATGAACGATGCTGTACATACAGCACCGTTCATGCTCTATGGAGAGGGGAGGGGGAGAGCGACGGAGCGGCACCCTGCTGCGCGCTCTCCCCTTCCCTTTCATTAGGATCGGTCATCGTCCATCGTCCATGGATCCGCCAGGACGGTCGTCGGACGATGGACGACGACCGACTGTACACACGGCAGATTTTCGCCCGATAATTGGCCGATACCGATTATCGGGCGAGAAAAATTTGCCGTGTGTACGCAGCTTAACTATCACAAATCGTACAGCACCAGTGGGATACAATAAAAGGGCCCAATTAACAATTGTTGTTGCTGTACATTATTTTACATGCACAATGTCATTAATTCCCACCCATTGCCAGTCTTGTAATTGGTTCAATATAATTCCATAAAGTCTGCAGAGCATTTTAGGTAAGACATTTAAACATATAATAGGGTATCAGGGCAGCAGCAAATCTTAATATATATGTATGGCTGATCATTAACTTACATTTTTAACAAGTACATTGGTATTCCTATCCCAATATCCACAGAACAGGCCTGATTTATTTAAGGCTCTCCAAGACTGGAAAGGATACACTTCCATCAGTAAAGCTGGGTGATCGAGCAAAGCTGAAGTAGATCTGGTCCAGGATTCAAAACAATTGCTAGCAAAAAGCAACTGACTTTGAAAAAAAACATTCCAGACCCAGTATCTGCAGTACATATGTGATTCCCTGAAAAGCATATAACTGGGATATAGAAGATATTTCTTTTTATCAACCTGGAGTTACCATCAATATACAAAAAAAGTAACTTAAGAGGTAAATCCAACTAAAAGTTCTATTTCAGTTATATAACTATATGCCCCAGCCTAATTCTTTTTTTAATTGAGAAATTGGTTGTTTTTACCCATCGTTTGTGTGTTCCATCTGCTATTGCATAAAAAAATCCAATAGGGATAGTGGTAACTCCATTATAATGGCAGCACCAGATGTGAAGACTCAAATACACAAATACTAGTTAGTATCTTACAAATCAAGCTAGTAAGACATGAAGTCTTAGGAGTTTTAATCATCCAGCAAATTAAAAAAAAATATTTTCTAAACTTAAAATGTCTGTTAAATATTGAAATAAAGAAAATTAGGAAAGCAAATCTGTCTGTTAAATATTGAAATAAAGAAAATTAGGAAAGCAAATCAGAAATAAAAAAAAAAAAAAAAAGCCACCATGGCTTTAAAAGTCTAAAATTTGAGAGTATGAAAAGACTGCAGCCATTCTGGCTGATTCATAGACTCAGTGGTGCAGTGTAATACACATGCAGTTTTCTTCCTGGAAGCATGCTGTTGTCTGCAACACCTTAGTACAACTTGCAGGCATTTAGCTTTTTCATATTTTGTGTTATGTTATAATATTCACTTTCAGCTCCCGTATCCTTGTGTAATTTCATGGGGAGCCAATCACTCACTCAGCATTTTCCTGCAGCCATTGGTGAATGTGCACATTTTGTGCTGATGTCACATGCTCAGCCGTCTGCAGAGGCAGCTTCGGCTATTTGCCAACAAGACAGCAGCAGTTCTACCTATCTGGCACCGGTAAAGGAAAATGATTTAAGCTTTTGTTTCAATCTCTTTAAAGCTAGGAGAGTGATCACCATCCAACACTTGCGCAACACACATCAATCACACTAAGTTTCAGGGATGTTGGTGTAAGAAATATATTAACGATAAATAATTCAGCCAGCTATCTTAACCTCTTCTTGTTTCTCTGTGGTACATACTCCTCCAGCAACATTGAAATTCGCTTAAACATTAAAATGTATTAGCAGGCATCCCTTTACCAAATGACTGCATCATGTCAGTGACATCCAGGTAACCTTTAGTTCCTTTGGGATTGAGGTTACTAAATTAAGGTATACTTTTGGCTAAAGATACTTATACAAAGGATCCAAGGTCGCGTAAGCAATTATTTCACTATGTAAGAAAAAAAAATTTAGGCCAAATATTTTGCAAATTCTGTAATATAGAGTTATATATGTTCACTGTGCTTATGCTCAGTCCTAATCCAGACATTTTTTGGAAAAAATATAGTGTGGAGTTAAAAAAGCAGACAAAAACCCTGAGAAATCAGCACATGACTAAACAATAAAGGGTCTAGTTATAAAACAGTGAATCTTATATTCCCTCAAACATTCCTTGTTGGTAATCAATTATTGCCATTGAAACACATGGCCCTGGAAGATTCCCACCAGAGAATGTCTGATTCCCAGTTTTATAATTGGAGCCTTCAGACATGGGAAATTATATCCATTTCTGCTATGGTATATATTAAAGGTGTATAAATGCCACATGGCTCGTGATTATAGGGATCATGTGCATTTAATTTAGGATTTTATGCAAGGATTGTAAAAAACAAAGGTATGATTTAGGATTTAATCCAATAATCTAGTTTAATTTTCATGAGAAATGAGCATGAGAAATGGCTTTGAATATACGAGTATATATTTCCCTAATTCCTAATTCTTAGATTGAAAGATATATTTATAAATATATCTCATATATAGAAAAACACAAGAGGATAACTGAACATGCAGTTAGGGTTTTTGTTTTTTTTGTATTTACCCATAAAATATAAGATTTAAAGGCCCAAAGCTAGTTAGGACCTTAATGAAGCGTCTTTTACCCCTTCGTTCATGTAATGTGTTAGGCATTTTTTTTATTTACCTTGACCCTGTACTATGTAATCACTCTGTAGAGTCATTACAGTAACTGCAAAAAAACTGTCTTTTGGGAAGAGTGTAAAGGCTCTGCCTGTCCCTGTGACCAAGGACCAGTGATGACCAGGGGCATGTCAGGGTAGGGAAGACATGTATGGATCTCTAAACTGCTCTAACATGCTCTCTAAAGCAGTGACTTTCAACCACTGTGCCGCAGCACACTAGTGTGCCTCAGGTGTGCCGTGGGAAATTATCCACTTACCATTGTCGAGTGTCTGTGCTTTAGTGACTGGCAGAATAATGTAATACTCTTCCATGTCAGTAGGTGGCAGTAGGTAGATTAATTGCCTTGTTTATTCCTAGTGACAAGAGAATTAGCTACAGAGTGTCATTTTGTAACATTTTTGATTTGTGGTGTGCGGCGGGATTTTTTTCAATGTAAAAAATGTGCAGTGGCTCAAAAAAGGTTAAAACACTACTCTAAAGCATTTAACGGCTGTACATAATAGTGTTCAAGCATGTACTGAAAACAGGACAACATTACTTCTTGTGTTGACACTGAACTCTGTTTTCACCAACCTTTGTTAAACGTTCTTCTCTGCCACTGCTAACAGCACAGTAAATTACACCTTTGTGTATATGAGCAGGCATACATTATAGGAGGTACAATCCTGTAATACCTGGGGTCACTGAAGTGCTTTGTGCAGAATAAAAGGCTGACAAAACAGAGAGGAAAGAGCTAAAAAAAAAAGGGAGGGCCAGGGCCACATGGAGGGGGAGGAGTTGGCTTGATGATCCTTACACATGATCAGGAGGAAAATGCAGTTCAATTTACCCGCTGCAACTTTTAATGCAGTTTCTAGGGAAATGAGATGAACTGTGCAAAAAGTGTGCAAAATAAAGAGTAAGGCAGCTTCAAGATTTTTATACATGACAAATGTCCAGAAGGTTAACATTTGGGCCATACTTTTAATTATGTTTCTAAAAAGGGTAAATTACATTTCAGGAAACAGATATTAAAGTACTCAAATTTTGTGTTCCGAGTACCATATATTTCGCTGCAGTTTTTACCATGCTCTGATGTGAGCTTCTGGCTGGGGTTGTAGCCCCTTATAATTTGTTTTTTGCTGTACAACAATCCCTCTGGCTCTTTAATGTCTGCAAGGAGCGTATAATAACAGAAGTTGCCTTAGCAACAAGTGCTTCCATAGAGCCCCGGTGCTGGCAACAAAGAAACACAAGGCAGTAGTACAGTTAGGCTAAGGTGTTAGATTTAACTGGTGTTTATACATAAGCTTAATTTAAAAGATTATATTTTTTTTACTTAACCAAATATGGAAGCCAGGTATTCCAAAAAATGTATTGACTGCTTCGAGAGAGTATCATGTTTACTGTGACTACATACTGTACTGGCCCACTATGAAACTGTACAAAAATTAGGAATAGCCATAATAAGAATGCTATAGGCATCTTCATGTAGAGTTTTAACAAAAATAGACAATAAGATTACTTGGGTCAGAGTAAAGAACTTCACAGGGATCGCAAAATCCAATTTTCTCTATTCACACGCAAAGCTTTCTATTAAGCAACCCAGGAAGAGAAAGCAGTCCAACAACAAAGGGACAGGCACACCTAAAAAACACAAGCAATCTAAGACCAATAGGGGATGCAACAGCAGCAATATAAAGAAACAACAACAGCATCATGACTAGAAATAAATGATGGCATTAAAAAGCCACCTACAGAATATTACAATAGAACGTCTGCAAAGGCAGAGGGGTCAACTTGATAGAACTGACAGAATCTAAAAACTATGAACAGAATACCAAGGCACAACCCTAAAGACCTGAACCACAGATATCTGATGACAAAACTTCCAGGAGGCACTCACTGCCCACGTGCACTGAGCGTTATTTGGAAGGCCATTATGTTTCAAATCCTTTAGACCTGAAAAACAGCTTACCAATTCCACCTACATATACTGAATCTGGAGCTGGAAATCCTCTTTTAGAGCCTTCTGGAATGAAAAACAAGGAACCAGACTGTTAAGAAGGAATGTTCATACCCCTTCAGGACATGAGTAAATGAGTATACGTAGGGTTATGATCCCCAGGGGTTTGACAGATTTTATGTGCCAAGCAGTCATTTATCCTAAAGGTAACTATTATGAAGCTGTGTCCTAAGGTACTATAGGAAAAGATATTTTAAAAAGAAAAAAAAACACAACATAAATAAATCAGAAGAACAGGCGAACCTTATTTTGGGCAAAAACCAAGAACAGCATCATATTCATAGGCTGAGATGCTGGTTCTGAAATTACACAATTTGTGTGTACACAAATTTCCAACACAGATCAATCTATGCTACGTTGTCTCCTCTTGTGATTTACGTCCAAATTAAAACGTTGCAGTCTGACTACTGGAGAGACTAAAGCTACGTACACACTTCCAATGGCTCGGAGCCGATATCGGACGCCATCTACAGCTCGCATCGTTCATCGTCCGAACGACCGTCCTGGTGGATCCACGGCCAATGAACGGCGAACGTTTGTAATGCGAATGAAGAAGGGAGAGTGCGCAGCGGGGTGCGACTCCGTCGCTTTCCCCCTCCCCTCTGCAAAGAGCAGAAAAGTGCTATATGTACAGCACTCGTTCATGCATTGTGCAATATTAGCTGTTGGAAAGGATTGTTAAAGATCCCTTCCAACGACTATTATTGCACGTGTGTATACGGCTTTAGGATATTTTTTATCTTGCCTGTAGAAAACCAATGACATCATCTCAGCCTAGAAAGGCTGACCAAAGGAACAAAGTAATTTTCCTGATGTTCAGGACTGATATCTAATGATAGAAAGGTACAGGTTTTCTGAAATATTAAACTGTTCATGTATATTGTTACAAGCAGATTTAAGTTGACTTGTAAAGGTACTGAATGGTGCACTCTAAATCGCCCTACACTGGCTATTTTACCAGACCCTTTGCAACATCAGAACATTTTAAAATGTATCTGCAAGCTTGGCCTCTGCTTTAGTCCAAAGTGAGTAATGGGTATCCATGACTGAAGCAAGACACACTTTTATTTGAAGTACACGTACAAGCTCCTTTAAAATCTCTTAGAACATTTGGTTCCTAACATTTCATTCTGCAGATCTTATGAAAGACCAAAAAAAAACTGCAATCTTAGACACAAAATAATCTAATGCTAATTCACTCAGTATGTGTTCTCTTATTATTAATACTGCCTGGAGCACCTTTCTGCAATATATCCCAAAATATCCCTTTCTCATCTAGATACTTGTCTTTCAACCATGTACAAACAATGCAATATTCATATTAAAATAAATGTAATATCTACAGTTCATTGTCAGATGGGCAAGTATAAAATATTCAAGAACTTAATAATAATAAAACTGTGCACAGATAATGGAAATAGAATTAAAATTATATAGCAGCTAAAATGAAACTTCTGACCATGGAATACTTACCCTGGATTCAGTAATAGGCCACAAAGTATTATCATGGTCTTAAGCGACCACTAACACTTTGTGACTAGCAATAAAATGATGCAAGTTTTAACCTCCTTTGTGTCGATTGTGCGTAGCAAATTTGTAATGTACTGCTTAACATCAATGCACTGCATTATTGTATATATATCTAATACCTTTAAATACCCATTTATTCAAAATTAATACTACGTCTTCAAACAATTAGAGAACATTGCATTCTAGGGTTTGACAATCTTAACTGGCTTGCAGCTTTTTACAGCATCCTAAGAAATCCTGAAGATTTTTCTTTCATGCTAAAATAACAATGACTGTCATTGGCGATTTATCTTTTTAAAATTGCTAATTGCCTGACTGTCACACTGATCCTTTGATTTCCATTTTTTCTGGGTCACTGATTAGGAACAACTAAGTAGCTAAGGTGGAACTCTTAATCTGTATTCTTGTTGTGTGTCAGTATATTAGTCTGCAGCAACAGCCCTGATTTGTTTCGGCACAGATTTCCTCTAAATTAAATGTGAGTAAAGCACAAAAGTACCCTTTACTGGAATTCCAGTGTATAAAGTTACTTTAAACAAAAATGGCCCAAATTGCTACTTTTAATGTATATCCTTTATCAAATTAAATGCAGAACAAAATGACCCATTTTATTACTAATCATAGCCATCCATACTGTGAATCCATCTTTTATACCTTGCAATAAAGTTATGCCATAGGTTTGTACATAAACATGCCTGTTTGGGCTGCTGCAGAGTTGAGAGCAAGAAGCACAGACAGATTCCATCTGACAACTACTTGAATAGCTCTAATAGCTTTTACATTTTAAAACTTAAATAATTCATTTTCACTTCATGTTGAGCGAGATTGGCTCTCTTTTTTTTTCCTCTTCACAGTGGCTACATCACCCAATCTCACACCTGCGCAGTGCGAGATCAGGTGACTTAGAAAGAAGATAAGAACAAAGAGAAATTCAAGGACCGGATCGTGGGAAGGACCAGCGCCATTGAGGGATCTGTGGGAATAAATGTAAGTGTAATTTTTTTTATTTTTAGTCTAGTTCTGCTTTAAACTAGGCAGACGCTATAGAATGGTCAGGTGGCATGATACAAACCCCCACAGGCATCAGGTCCAGCACTGACTTCCTACATGGAAATGGTCATTTCAGATCACCATACAACTCAGACTAAGAATCAGACTCATACTGCAAAACAGGCAGACTATGGGGTATTGGTTTCTTTGGGTGCCATAAGGCCATTATGCTGCCATCCTGTTTTATGTAGAATTACTGTAAACAGTGGTTGGAACTCAACTACAAAGATAATACTCAAGTGAAGTATTATTTGTGATTAAACCTTATAGTTTTATAACAAGAGATTCCAGAGTGGATTAGAAAAATCGAAACTACAAAACCCTTTTAATAAAAAGAACAACACATGACATATAAAATATAACACCTATCTTCTTATAGGTTAGAAAACAAAATAAGTCTTTCTTTATTGACTGGTACGAAAATTACAGTTTCTAAAAGAAAAGACACATCGTTTATTTCTAAAGCAGAACTAGTTAAACTCAAGGGCAGATAAACACAGGTGACTGCAAGGCCAACCATATACAATCTGTGAAAACAGTCCAGCCGCATTACATAATGGAATCTAACACCAACAAGGAAAATATGTTGCATCCAAAAGATCTAAATGTATTAAAATAAAAATAAATAAAATCTCTAAGATATGCCTGTGCACCGTATCTAATAAACCAACCTCATCCCTCAACAGAAGGCACGTATACTGGCTGGTAATAGGGAATCCAATAAAAATCTGCAAGGTGGCAAATTACATTTTCTTTTTTTTTTTTTTCCTCGTGAGTTCATCAGCCCTGATCCCAACATATATTTATTTTATTACTTTACAATGAAGTCAAAATAGTTTTATCCGCTCACTATACATGGTTTAGGAAGCAGATGAATCTGGTATTGAATACATCAAAGGACACTTTAAATAAGTAGCCTTGTTTCCAAGGAAAGGGACGGCTGAATATTAGCAGTCCAATTAACTTCTATTTACCAATGGAACATCACATGCACTAAAATTACTCTTTTTGTTTTTTGGCTTGTCAATAAACAATATATCACTATGTTCTGTGTAGATGTTACCACTAATGTGTGATACATGTCTTCCAATCTAGACTTTCAGCATACATCAATAGATTAAATAAACGTCAAGCTTGTGTCAGTGCCACAGCAGAGCTCCTATATCAACAATTTTTATTCTGTGAGTTTCAAATACAAAATCTTCCACTGCACTCAATGCAATTCTATACAAGTTTAGACATCACAGAGACTTAAGTTAAAATAAAGAGAGTGGGTAACTATCGAAGTGCAGCTAACATTGCAGTCAGTGGTGAACTGAGTGAATTGTGGACTCTGTTTTGCTTTCATTTCATTGAGCCTCACCACAGGATCGACACTTATACATTTGAACAATATGTCTCCTATGCATACTTTCTGTAAGATGGGGATGGAAATACACCTTCCTACAGCTACTTCATTACATTATAGTGAAACTGTAAGCAGACAGCCATGACCCCATCCCCCTCCTAAATTTCTGGGACCTTAGGCCACCTGTTAGGACCTACTTTGGTTCCCTCACCTGCTGCAGGTTACAATTAAACACAACCTTTGATATATTTACTGATATTTTTTTAAAAACTAAGTTCTTCCTTCAGATATAAATAATCTGGCTCTAGGCTGTGATTAGGTAAGTAAAACAAAGAACACATTGGCACTAAACATGAGCAGTTATTGTCACATGCCTAATTACAGTTTAGCTTTCATTATCATGTACTCAGGATGTATTTAGAGCTCTTATACCTGAAGTGCAAGCTATTGAAAGCAGACAATACTGATAACACACTGTGTGACTGAAAGGGAGGTGAAAAGCACCAGGGGATATAATGCTACAAAGTGGTACTGTAGCAAGATGGTATTTTTGAAGCATCCACGAATGAAGAGGCAGAATTACCTGATGTTGCAAGAAATGCAAATTTTAAAGAAAACCAGAGGCTTTTTAAAATATATTTAGTCATTCACATACAATAGAGAATTCTCCCCATTTTCAGATTGTGCATTTGTCTCTCCAAAGGGAGAACTAGGTCTTTATCTTGAATCTGTATTCTGGGTCTTTAGCTCATAGGGGGCCAGATAACTTATTATGTCATGTTGCACACAGAGTGTAGCAACAAGCCCATCTGTTCTTTACTCCTACAATTTCAGTGAACACAAGCTTTCAAATACCAGACATCATTCAACAACCTGGAAAACATTTTACAGCAAGTTAAACAAATGTCTGTTCCTTAAAAATGTTTGCTTCTTGTGTTATAACTGGAGTGTCTTTATATATAAATAGCCCCACAATTACCATAAAAAACCCTTTGATTATTAAATATCACATGACTATCAAGAAGAAAAAAAGAAAAAGCCTATATCTGAACAGGATGCAGTGCTAATTTGACTAGCAAAGGTGTTGGGTTGTTACATTCCTACTGTATGATATTAGTCTCTAATACATATTGCAGTAAACTCTAATAAAATTAATACACTTAAAAGATGATAATATAGTTATAAAGTTTTAACTATTTTATCAGTTTTGATGAAATGTTTTTCTACATATGTCCCATGTAATTTTTCCATGAGTCTGGGTGTGGTGTCAGAATAACAAATGAAAAGAAACAATGGGGAAGAAAGATAATTACACGGGAGGTTAACATTAAATGGGCTTGGAGAAACTGAAGACTGACTTATTTTCTAATCAGGGACCAAGTGATTGGAAATTTAATTTAAAGGGTGATTGAATCTCTCTTAGGAAGAAGATTACATTGATAAGTTCTATCATTCTTGCTGAGCTCACCATAGAGTGACTCATGAAGCTCAGTAAAGAAATATACTAGTACAAAAATCATACTGACCTAAATATTAAGGATGGAGACATTTAATGCAACTTAAATGACCTTGGCTGTAGCAATGTAGGTTCTAGCTCTTAATTAAAAAGGCTGCTTTAAAACTAACCAACTAACATACTTGCTTTATAGATACTGATACTGTTTTTGAATATATTTTAGTGTTAAACATCAAAAAATACACTTTTAATTTCCATGGTATTTTTCATTTGATATGAATTGTGTGTTTTTATAACAACTTTCTATTCCTGATGTAATAAAATTAGATTGACACAAGGATAGATTTTAGTTTAAGGTGGCAGATATAATATGATGGTTCCGGTAACCAAATCACATGTAGAAGTTCAAACATATCAATTTAGGTTCTTAAGCTACATACACACTTCCAATTATTATCGTTGGAAAACGAACGACGAACGTTCATGCACGATATATACGAACGATCGTATAGCACCGATCCTGCACATAGAGTTAACGACACGATCGTTCGTAGATATTGTACACACAATAGATACGATCGTTTGAGCGATAGAGGAACTATGTGCACGACAGGAAAGTGAACGGACGTTCGTTCATCACGCATGCTCTGAACATGGACGATCAACGAACGACCGTACACACGAACGATGTTCAACGATCGTCGTCCAATCCGATCCGCCGGTCCGGTCGTTCGTTTCCAGCGACTTTCCTCGTTCGTCGGCGTTGTTGGTTACTTTTTTACGAACGATTTTTTGCCCAATCGATCGTTCGTCGTTCGATTGGAACGATAAAAATTGGAAGTGTGTACGCACCTTTAGTTATATCCCTGTACTCTAGAATAATTATGGTAACAAAAAAGCTGAGCAAGAACTGCTAAATACAGAGTGAGGTGATGGAATCTCGGAGCTTCCTACACTGCAGGAAGCTCCTATTATTAGGGCTAGCAATAACAATTGGGATAATGCAAAAAAGAAAAACTCTGGTTAATGTCTGAAATTTTACCTATATTAGTAACAATTAAAATGTTATAATCCACTTTAGACATTGATAAAACTTCTTATTCTATGTATTCATACATCTTTTTTTCTAAAGCAAAAATAAAAAGTAATGCAATAACTTGTTTAATAACAAAAAATCAGACCTGCGGTAAAATCAGACATTTTGCCTGTAAAAGATAAGATAAGATTAGAATAAATGAGTCTGTTTAGGCTAGGTACACACGTGCAATAAATGTCGTTGAAAAATGAATGACTAACGACAGATCAACGATTATGCACAATTATTTTGAACAATCGGAATGTGCACAATTCTGTACATGCTGTAACAATACGATCGTTCAAATATAATCCACCAATAATGTACACACGCTAGATATGCTCGTTTGAACGATGCAGGAAGTGACATGTAAAGGAGAAATAATCCTCCCCCAATCAGATCCGCCGGGACGGTCGTTTGTTTCAAGCGACAATCCTCGTTCATCAGCGTTATTGTGCACTTTTTTTGTTAACGATTATCGGACGGTCAATAGTCGTTCATTTTAAACAATAATTATTGCACGTGTGTACATAGCTTTACTGTACAGGTGGCAGGAGGTGGCAGTGTTATCTTGTTGTGATCCAAACATTCTTTGTAGATTTTATGAGCGATTCCCGCCTCTGCAGACTTTAATGAAAAGAGATTACAACTGCTTAAAAATATCTAGACAAAAGTTTTTAATATGTTTTACAGATGTTTCCAGACGTTTAAGATGCATGCAAAGCACATGAAGTCCTAAGTGACAACACCGCTGCCCCTATAGAGTGACGACAATGGCTGCACTCCCGGACACAGCAGAGCTGAGACAAATCTGACACCTCTTATGCGAAGGAGAAAGCATGGATGGACAATATGGAACATTTCTTCTAGGAGAAGACAGAAGCATGGTGTCAACATAAGGTGTAGTGGTCATGATTTTTATGGTGGTTTACTCTTTTGGTGTGGTAGCAAGGAGAGTTGGTAGCACAAGTACGGAACAAAGAGCAGACAGGTGCATTGGTAGCCCAAATTAGTAACAAAGGGCAGCCAGGTGCATTGGTAAGCTAGATAAAGAATAAAGGTAAGCCAGTTGTATTTGTAGTGCAGATGAAGACCAAAGAGCAGCTAGGTGCACTTGTAGCTCAGATGCAGTTAGAAAGGCATCCAGGGGCATTGGTAGTACACATGTAGTTGGACAGGTAGCCAGATAAGTTGGTAGGCCAGATGAAAAACAAGGAACAGCCAGGTGCATTGGTAGCCACCTATGGTTAGAAAGGCAGTTAGGTGGGTTCTTTGGTAGCCCTCATAGATTGTAAGCCCTTCTGGGCAGGGCCCTCTCCTCCTCCTGTATCACTGTCTGTATCTGTCATTTGAAACCCCTATTTATGTACAGCAGAGCTTATTATGTTGGCACTATACAAATAACTGTATAAAATATTAATAATAATTGGCCTCATGTGGTTAGTGTATGGACTCCAAAAAACATAAAAGTTTAAAAGTTAATGTAAGTCTTTTTTGTTTTAAAAAGAGTAATTCTTCTGCAGATGTAAGTCAAATTATAGGCTTTTCCTGCAATGATATCATATTTGTTGGGATAATTTCCAAATATGTGTACGGCTATGTGGATGTAAGGTATAGTGTAAGGCCAAAAGACCAAAAAACCAAACTACCATAAAAATCCTGAAAAATGAAAAGTAATATTGGTCTGTGTAGCGCCAGAGACAGACAAAGAAAAACCTGGAGTTATCATTAGCAGCTAAATAAATTTTTAAACCACAGAAAAGAAACTTAATATATTAAAAAATATATTTTTCAAGCTAAGATCATTTCAGCAAGTATAGAATATAAATGTTGATATTGCCAGAAATGCCGTGCCCTTATCACTTACTAAAACTGTAAGCACAAATATCTTTTAGCTGCGTTCTGTAAACTACTTACCCTCCCATGTCACAAAGATAAACAGAGAAAGACCTATTTGTAGTCTAAATAAGTAGAGCAGCCCCGGTGATAACCATGACTCCCTCTACAGATACAATGGAGGAGTACGCATTGCTACCCAGGGACAAGAAGTGTGCTACTTGCAGGATTATTGGATAAAGACAGTACAACCACCACATATTAAGCCTAGTAAGTGGAACTATTATATAATGTATGATATATGTTATGTTTGTTCTATGGGTTTAGTCCATCATGTAATAATCCATCCTCTTTCCATACAATCACTTATGAGAACAAGATCTAGAATAGTAGTGGTAAAATAATTTGGATTGTCAGTAATACAATGCACTTGCAGTAAGTAATAGATGACTATTTGGTATTTGGGCAGATAAAGAATCGTTTGCAATAGTGAACTTTGAATTTGCTCATGCATGATTGGCATTAAAATGAAATCAATGAAAATAATAAGTAATCAAAATCAATAAAACAATACAAATGCCTTAAGCAAAAACAAAAGATTAGGTACACTATACATAGTGGTATTTATCAGAGATCCCCAATTTACTTTGGCTAGATATAGAAATAAAACCGCCTTGCCGTGCTCCAGGTGAGGATGACATTGGGATTCAAGCAATGTTCTATTCCTCTATATTATTGTCACTGTTCTTGACAAATTGCTTATTCTGCTGGCTGATACAGAGCACTAACTATTCTGTCTGAAGTTAAAAAAGGACATCTGTCCACTCAGCATTCTGCTTTTTCATTGTCTTTTACCAATCCATTTAATCCAATTCAGCTTTTAGCACCACGGCATGGCCGAAGATTTATGACAGTACACTGAGTGCAAGATAAGGCTTTGAACTTGCAAGTAGTTTATTCCTGTCTTTGGTCTAAGCGGCAACCAAATATAGCTATAAATTATTAGATATTATATCAGATAACATATTTCAGGGGAAATTCTGCAAGTACATATATAATGAATTCCAGCCACTTCATGCCCATGCACCTTTTGACTGTGCAATAATTTTAAACAGTGTTCATTGAATATAAAGCAGATCATAAAAACAATGAGCCAAGCAAGAGATTGGATAGAGAAAAAAGGTACTATAAACAGTCAGATATTTTGTTTGTTGAGCAACATTTCCCAAGTTACAAGTGATTTACTAGAACTTTAAAAGAACTAGTTTGTGTTACTCAGCTTTTAATTAATTAATATAACAGTAGTGGCTTGCTTTTTAAAGATACATATTTTCCCCTTGTTCATCCTAAATACCATTATTTTACCTGACCCTTAAGGTGGCCTGTCAGGGGGTCAGAAGTCACCAGAAATCTGACTAACTGCCCGACAGCAGTCTTAAATCATGCTGGAATACAGTATATTATTTTCAATAACATCTCAGTAATTTAAAGTTTCATAATCTTTAAAAATGAGTCACTTTGTGCACTGGGCCTGTTAAGTGAGGTCAGGCCAGCAATTGTCAGATTTACAGTGAACCCTTTGACTGACCCACAATGACACTTCTATATTTCTATTCAAACAAGTTTCATTTTTTTGGACAAATTTACTAAATCAAATCTAAAACTTCATGGGACATAGCTTAAATACAGCAATTTTCATTTCATCCTTACCATCTTTTATGCCATTGGCACAAAAAGTGTATGCAAATGTACCCTTATTTGGAGATCCATAGTTATTTCCTTAGTCACTTCCTTTTTTCCAATACTTTTCTTTTTGAACTGTGGAGTGCATGTGTCTCCCTGTTGTTGTTACATCACTAAAAATACACTAATAATGTAGCAGTAATGGGGTGATATTTAAGCAAAAGGAGGCAGCTAGTAACCGACACACTGGTTTGGACTAAGTTCAGTTTTGTAAAAGGATTAGGTATTAGACTGAGTTTAAAAATTAGATTAACAAAGGATCAGTATATTTGAAACAAATTTTGGTGGAATATCTTTTTAGGCTACTAAGAATTGATAACTAGAAATTCACCAAAGTTATCGATATAAATGTCCTAATTTTCCCAGGAATATGGTATTATCTTTCCATGTCCTCAAGAAATATGAACTAGCATAGGATTCAACGTGACATCTGACACACAATTGTAAAATAAGTGCATGGGACAGAGCTGGCCTTTCAGGTAAAAAGTAAAGTGGCAGGTACAGGAACAAACAGAAATCAGTAATCATCATTTACTGCTCTGATTACTGTAAACAGAGGAAGATAATACTAATTAGGCTACTGTGAGTTTCTGCACTCTGGACATGTTTATTTTTCCAGTGTCTTATTCAATACGCCTAGGTTCTAGACATTTATTGAATACATACAAAAGAAGGAAGGCAAAGAAGAACACAAGGTTTAGGAAAAGGCATAAAATGGGTTTTCTACCTTAAAGGCACCACTTTGCACTTATGTGCAAACAAAAATTAATTCTGCTTTTTTTTTTTTTACAATAATGTGTTTCTATGGCAAAAACTGCCTCTCAACCTAAAACATTTCTGCATTTTAGCCTGGCCATAAAGAACCACATAGCTTTTCTATTTTATGAGAACATAAAAGTGCTCCTACCACTTTTGCACATACATTTCTGGTCTGCTTCTTTTTTTTAAAAAAAATGAACATCCCTATTTTTAATAATTATTATATCTTTCTTTCATCCCAACTTGTATTGGGAAAGAGAAACATCTTTGTAAGTCCAACTATATCTTTACTTTTTTTTAAAAAATATATTGAAACCTTCCCCTCAGATGCTAAACTTTGTAAGCAACACTGCTCTAAAATATATTTTATATATAATGTATTCTAGCCTTCACACTGCTCGGCTTAATGGAAGTCAATATCTGTATATTATACTATCCACTCTGCAATTCCATTACAGACTCCACACCGCTGGTCATAAAAAGTATCATTCTGAGCACAAGCCCATAACAGTAATGATAAAAAAGGGCCATTTCTCTTCTCCAACTAGAATGAAACATTTAAATCACTGTGGTTCTTTGCTCCAAGGAAAATTGGCAAATTAACACAGCTAAAAAAAATCTAAAATATTAATGACCGGTGTAAAAAGGGAAGTTAATAATTGAAAACAAATTGCCCAGCTTTAAGAATTTAGAATTCTAGAAAATTGGCTGAAAAGTGACATGGATAGCACACAATTTAGTTTTTGATCAGCCTTGCACTTAATGAGCAAGAAACATATATAGATATAAACAAATACAGAAAACCATATTGCTGTTACACACGGAAGATTTTCGCCCGATAATTGGCCGATGCCGATTATCGGGCGATAAAAATCTGCCGTGTGTACGTAGCTTTAATCTCAAGCCTGTGTGATAAAAAAAATACTTTTTTGGCAAGTAAAAACAGCCCGCAATTTAGTTGTGTATGTAGCTGTTGGCCTGGAGTTAACCTTTAAGGGTTAGGGTTAGTTTAAGGTACATTTAAAGTTTAAGTCTGGCTAATATGAAAAGTTGGCCTTAAGGATTAGGTTAACAACTGTTCTTTTCACTGGTAAGTGGTTATCCTTTGCCTCCACTTGAAATGTACTCTGTACTGATTAATCAAAAAATATTTTATATTGATATGTCTCTTGATACAACATTTTATCTAGTGTACTTTAGCATATAGTATAAGAAAATACCAGCAACACTTTTTAACAAATAAAAAAAGATCAAATTGATGATAGCATCTCTAATTTAGGACTAAGTTCTCATTTAAATTTTAAAGCAATTATTAGGTGTAAAATTACAGGGAATATGTGTTTTTCACAGAAATAGAGAATGAAGCACCTGCAAAGATACTTTTTTTAGTACTTTTTTGTGAACTCAGATATCAGCACTGCCTGTGGTTTGCAGTGCGTGTTTGCTCTGTTAACCAGAAGCAAGTAGAAAGCTATTAACAGCAAGGATACTTAAACATAAAATATTTCACCAACTGTTTGTTTTGGGATGCCTCATTAGCCAGACCTGCCCAGAAACAAGTTGTGTCAATATTCAGATAAAGATTGAATTTTGGGCAAATTATCAAGTTACTGTGAGATGATCCATGAAAAATAGGTTCTACAAGTTAGGGTTTGTAAAATATATATATGTGGGTGTGAAATACATATATATATATATATATATATATATATATATATTATGGATGTACCCTGGGAAATCTTTTCCAGGCAGCCTTTAATCAACAAGTCAGAACCAGGTTTTGACCCTACTTCTTATATCCCCGCACCAGGAGAAATGCAGGCCTCACTAAACCATTTTAAGGTCAGACCATGGGTTTGAGGATTTCAGTCCAGTACCCAACAGGAGTCATATTACCATAAGCCAGCATGTGCAGGTCTGTGTCGCACCCTCCACCAACTCATCAATGATGTCCTGTTGATGATTTTGTAGGCATAATACCATTCACCACAATTTCTCCAGCAATTTTTTGTCTTTTATATAAGATTAGTGTGAACCTGCTCTCATCTGGGATTAGAAAACCTACCATTTCTGGTGTTCTCTGGCAAATGCCAATCAAGGTTTACAGGGTCCTATGGGTTAGCTTTTCCCATAAATGTAAGATTAAGCCCAACCCCTTCCAGCTTTCAGCCCTGTCCTTGTCATTCAATGTCAGATTCCAAAGCCTACTGACTACTAAAGTTTTGGCATTTGACAGTTAAATGTATTGTGTCCCTAAATAAGTATAACAGACCTTTTACAATGAAACATACCAATAACACCAGTACAGAGGTTATTGTACAAGAATCTCATATTTTCATGTATGCCATTGATTAAACTGAGAGTACTAACATACCTTAGCATTGCACCAAATCCTTTTTTCTTAGCCTTCTTTTCCTGTTCATCAGTTTCCTCTTTCTTTTTCTTATCTTTTACTTTTGCTTTATCCTTTTCTTTATCTTTTTTCTTATCTTTCTTTTTCTTGTCTTTTTTTGCCTTGTCAGTATCTTCTTGCTCTGCATTTTCTATTTGGGCTGACTCACTATTTGGGGATGCTCGTCCAGAGTGAGAACTTACATTAGAAAGTCGATCTTCAAGAAAAGACATAAAAATCAGTTATACATTCTGTGCACATTTGTTGCCATTCAAATAAATCACCAAGTGTTTAAGAAAATAAAAAAGGCAGTAGTAGGTTTTGTTTTTTGTTCGTTTTTTTTACAGCTGGTCATTGGATCCATCAAATGAACCACGTCATGTACCATGACAAACTAAACTCATAACCTCATACATATTCTTACAATGAAAAGGTCAAGAAGACACTGGCTAAATCTTTATCAAATTTACTAACAAATGGTCTGTTAAAAGCAATTCAAAGAAATCAATTAGCACATTCAATTTACATATTTCCTAATTTAAAGTACAAGCAAGCAACAGTCAAAATGCCAATGGCCATTCGAAACCAGAAAAAGACCCAGTGAGGATGTTTACACTGCCAACTAAGTGGAAGGAGGTGGGCTCACATCAAAATAATTCAGTCCTGCCTTGTCCTGGTTTCTGGCTTTGTTCCAGAGTAGAGGAAGCATCAGGCGCATGCATGAGATCAGCACTTTTTTTTTTTTTTTTAGAGACCGAAAAGCCCCTTCTGCAAATGCCTAATTTCAGGCATGCACAGAAGGAGCAGCCCCAAGCTTCTCAGGATACATACATCAATGGCTTTGTGCTCCCATTCGGTCTTTATGCTTCTTGACTCTGTCCAATAGCTGGTCCCCTTTTTAGAAAATGTGTCTCCAGTCCTAGCTGGTCTGCCCTGTATATCCATAAAATTAGATCCAAGGTGGAAAAGTGAAGGAAACAGACCATCTTCTATTTTTATATTTTTGAGTAATATCCTACATGGATTTCTTAAATTGAGAAACTGGGTACACTAGAGGCTTATTACAAGCCCAATGGATGACATTTTGCAAGACCTCACAGCAGCTGTGATCAAAAAGCAAAACAATAGTAAAATAAAGGATGGTTTAGGCCACCTTAGGCTGCATACACACGTGCAATAATTGTCACTGGAAACAAATGATCCACGAAAGATCGTTCGATAATTGTTAACAAACAAGTGCATCTGATTGGGCGACAATCGTTTGTAATCTATTGTGTGTACGATCGTTCAGTGATCCTGGATTGTTCTGTAATACAGTTTTTCCTGTACATGTCACTTCATGCATCGTTTGAACGATCCTATCTAGTGTGTACATTATTGGTGGATTATTTTTGAACGATCATATCGTTACAGCATGTACAGAATTGTGCACAATAGGATCGTTCAAAATAATCGTGAAAAATTGCTGATCGTTTGTTTTCAAGTGATAATTATTGCACGTGTGTACCTAGCCTTACGTGGGATCAAATAATGAATTAACCTTAAATTAAATTTTCCATGTTACATAGATACCTGATCCTGTTGAGCTTAGATATCCCTAGGCCTGTTAATCATATACAGTACATGTACAATATATAAATAACTTACCTTCCTCGGCTTCTGGTCCATCATAAGACTTATCAATTGCAGCTCGGAAGCTCTCATTACAGCCCCTACCACGGACCATATGTGGTCTAGGTCTGTAGAAAGGAAGCTCATTCTTCTTGACTTCTGCCACAGCTGTTTGTAGACTCTCCAGCGAACTGGATTTTTTAAGTCCCAGACGTGGACCAAGGTCCTTTCCAGGAGAATCTACAATAAAAAAAATAGCATAGGTGAGATATAAAGATATTTGTATTGGCTTAGTGCAAATCTTTCTAACAGACATTTAAATTTCCCTAACCATGCACATCATTTTGTTCTCAGAGCAACTCAATTACCAAATATTTAAACAGTATCCAATACATTCGTGGGTTTAGGTTTGATTAAAAATCTGTACTTGGAGAGAAGGAAAGTGGTCTTCACTTCACTAAATAAATTCTCTATACACATGCATTGTGTGTCGTATGTGGCATTTTAGAAAAGAACATTAGTGAATTTCTTAATATATTTTTACATAATATCACCTTTCTAGAAACTCTGGTTCATTAAAATCACGAAAGTTAAAAATTTAGCAACAGCCATCATCCTGATAAAGGCGTTTGTGGATGTTTCTCTGCAATAGCATGTCATTTTATCAAGAATTAGCCAATCCAAATAAAGCAATTCTAAAAATTCAGTTCAAACTATGTACTATTAGTATATTGAGGTAATATTAATTAGTCTCTGACTCTATATTACACCTTGCTAATTATAAGGTTTCTTTATTTTAATAATGTTTGGTCACCAGCATCACTGTACTACTATTCCCCCCACTTTTAATTAACCTCTTTAATATGCCTTAAACATTCAAAAGACAAAACGGCCAAATAAAGTAAATAGAAATAGTTCTAATAGGAAGTCAAAACACATCGAAGAAACTCACAAAAATACTGTTCAGGGTAATATTACTGGTAGAATTTATTATTATTTTTTATTAAAAGGGCACCTGTGCAGATAGGAAAAACTATTTTCAAATGGTTATTTGCACATTATCTAGATAGACTAATGTCTCAACAAGCACACATAACAAGACTGAATTCCACAGGTTTTTGTCCAGCTCAGGTTGCATGTGTAATATCAAGTGTATGAGTATGAAAGTGAAGACCACCCAAATTGTATAGACTTTTTTCACTCTCTCTTTTATCCAATGTAATCGTTTTAAGGTCAATAAACATAAAAGGAACCAGATGGGATAACCAAAGTAGTAAAGTAACATTATCTTACATTTTTATAAAAGTGGACAGCTAGGCCCCTTTAGGCTAAATGAACAAATATCAATATATTCTAATAGTATCAATAAATATTTTTAGTAGTAAAAAAAATGTACAGCTAAAGTACACATTAATACAGATATTTATGGTTAATTTGTGGCCACATATTGTGTCATGCTATTAGGTTTTGTTGTCAAAATTTGTAGCTTCCCATCTCTATGATACAAAATTTTAAAACTAAGTAAACAGGTGTTAAAGGGATAAGGAAGACACTAAAGCTACGTACACACTTCCAATTATTATCGTTGGAAAACGAACGACGAACGTTCATGCACGATATATACGAACGATCGTATAGCACCGATCCTGCACATAGAGTTAACGACACGATCGTTCGTAGATATTGTACACACAACAGATACGATCGTTTGAGCGATAGAGGAACTATGTGCACGACAGGAAAGTGAACGGACGTTCGTTCATCACGCATGCTCTGAACATGGACGATCAACGAACGACCGTACACACGAACGATGTTCAACGATCGTCGTCCAATCCGATCCGTCGGTCCGGTCGTTCGTTTCCAGCGACTTTCCTCGTTCGTCGGCGTCGTTGGTTACTTTTTTACAAACGATTTTTTGCCCAATCGATCGTTCGTCGTTCGATTAGAACGATAAAAATTGGAAGTGTGTACGCACCTTAAGAATAATAAAAACACAATATAAGTTCCGGACTCACTACTGGCAAGGAGAATGAATGCCCCTAGGGGAATGAAACAGCAAAAGAAACATGACAGTTTTGGCTGGATTTTCGCTTTATTGCTTTACTTGAGAGTAAATACCATGGTTTCAGAATCCTTGTAATCACTAGCAATCCGCTAATAAGGGTTCTGTTGTTTTAATATATTTGGTCAGTGCTGTTCCTTAATCAGCCAAACACTGGAGTATGTACATGAATCAGTAATGATTCGAATGAAATTGCCTGACGAATACAGATTTAGGAACAAGCGATCCCAAATGCTTGCAATGTATAGCAAGGCTTGAAAATGTTTTATTTTATAATACATATATTTCAAAACAACAAAATATGCATTTGATTTTATTGTAGAAAAAAGCACAATAACTTTGCAGTTACTACCAAGATATGCAAATCCACAACAGAAAACAGATATGTGGTTGCTAGGTTGCAACTTTTCTCTTTGTTCACTAATTACTATACCAAGACCTACCATTACTCTCAAATTGGAAAGTTCAGGAATAGATTTAGAAACATGATGTGTACAGGACAGGAAGGCTTGTTCCAGCCAAAATGTTTTCAAAGTGTGTGTATTCAGCTTTAGTGAATACAGGGAACAAAGGGTTTTGCAGTTTTTGTAATAGCAGAAGTAAGACAACGGTTTACCAGCTTGTTATGCTCCACTTTTGAGCAACTCTAAAGGCAAAAACAGTTACTAGTGAAGGCATAAAGGGTCATTTTACAGAGCAAACACGCCGAGTTAAAGCTGAACTCTGGTTAACGTACCTTAAGTAAAGCAGCTATGAACAAGGAGTTAAACACAGGACAGCAAAAGATCTCAGAAAAGGTTGATTTTTTTGGATGAACATTTATTGACAGGTCTTCTGATCTTGCTATGTGATCCAAATGATCCTCCAGGGTTCTAACCCCAGCCCCTTTTAGCTGGGTGCATCACCCAGAACTTTTCAGTAGCCACCCGGCTGTTTTTGGATGATTACTGAGAAGTTGGGGCACAATACAGGGGTCATCACCCACCTACAGATGAATCCCAACTAGCTTAAAACATTTTCTATGGAGAATACTGATCCTCCATATGATTACTCTGTACAGCACAACATGTAACCATAAAACATAAGCAATTTGTTTGCAAAGGGAATTCTGTGACTTGATACCATCACCAGGCTGTACTTGTTTGATCTTGTGGCCATCTCAGAGAAAATCAGAGCTGATCCACTTAACCTCTTCTCTCTGATAGTCTCTTCTCTAAAATATTTGAAATAAGAGACAACTGAAATTCTTGTTTCACAAAATAATAAAAATGTGTTATATCTTTCTTTTCAAAAAATGTTATTTTATAACATATATATATATTTTATAAGTTCATTTTAAGTAGCACAAAAAAAAATTCAACAAAATCACACAGGTAATGTGGACTACTACTCCGTATTCTCCCTAGAATTTTTGAGTTGAGTTGAGTTGGGGGGTGCTGTAGGCTGTTGGTAAAAAAAAAAAAAAAGTGAGCAGGACAACTTGTTACAAATTTAGTGCTCCTGGTTAAAATATTGTTACCTGAATGATTGGGATGATGATAGGAATTCAATTTGATTTAATGACAACCCACTTCATGCAGAACTGAAGTAACTGCAGTGTTGTCACTCCTACTGTTGTTGTAGCTGCTTAGATGACGATAACTCTGCCCAAATCCGAGTAGATTAACAACACATTGATCTATATGCAGGAACTAGGGAAAGTTAAATGTAGGACCTAGTCATTCCCTCACACGCCCTCTACTACTGTCTAGCAGGTTGCATGAAAAATGTTTTAACTGAAACAGGGAATATACATTTTTAGGATAATTAACACGCCAACTTGCATTAAAAAATCTGAAAATATGTTTTTTCCTGTCCATAATAGGCGTGTGATAGTTCATTATTCTCACTGGGTATAGACCAGTGCAAAATTTTAGAGACCAATCTGATATCACAAAAGCAGTTGGCTGCTAACAAAGATCTGAGCACACTTTGACACAACTTGCTATTTGCTGATAAATCTTTCAATAATTAAATGGAAATAAAGTCAAAGGCTATAATTTTTAATAACAACATAATTCACATCTGCACTCTAAGATTTAGAGTTTTACATTAGAGCCCTTGTATAATCTTAAGGAATTCCTAGCTCTCAGTGATATTACTGCAAGTGTCACAGGGGAATAATTACCATGTCTTGAGTTTGGAAAAGGAAAAAATAAACACAAAAGGACTCACTCTGTGGAATCCAGTTCATCCTTTTAATTAAATAAATGAATGCAAGTCATTTTAGCTAAGCCACCTAAAAGGTTGCTAGGGTTAAACTTTCAGATTATAGGCACTAACCAGAAATCCTTAGTTACAGTCTTGAATGGTGATGGAGATTGTTTTTAATTATACCTTCATATTAAATCTGTGGAAAGTAAAAATGGCATGTGTGCTGTTTTTTGAATCCCAAAAAATTATTTTTCTTTTTTAATACAGTAATAAATATCTGGGTGGAGACATGCAGAAGTGAAGACTACTATTAGGGGTCCCCCACTGCTATTGAAGAACTGGGAACTAATCAGCTTTGGTCAATTGAGAAAGATACTCCTCTGAGCTTCTGCCTACAATATCAACTGGTTTTACAAAGCTCCCTATACATTTTATACACTAGTACTGGGTAGGTTTTTTTTCAGTAAATGATGACACTTGCTGGACAGAGAAAGTGGAAAACTCTTGTTTCAATAAACAATTATATTTAAATGTAATGAAACAGTTGGGAAAGGTTTTTTACATAACAGAACAATAGATGATAGTATAAATTATACATCCCTACTTCCCTAAGAAATATCAGACAAAAATTAAAACAATGGCAAAAAATGAAGTTATGTAATTCTGTAAAAAGTTGAAATGGGGTTGTCCTCTTCTATGTTTATAAATCTAATAATATCAGGGTTATATTAACACACAGGTTTTTAGTTGTTGTAGAGATTCCTTCCTGATTGTGTTGGGTGTGTCAAATGATTGTACAGAGATATAGAACACATCTTGTACTGCCCAACCAAAACTATATCAGAATTAGTGATAATTTTATGAAATGATTAAACAGTGTATCATTGTGTAAAACATGATTAATCCTTAGGCAGAGTTACAGAAAACTGTACAGAATTGCTCAGCATGCAAACAACCATCTGCTGTTTGAGAGACAACCTAAATTTATATATTCAAGGCTGATAAAAACATGTCTCACTTATAGTCAAATGCAGGGGAAAAAAATCAATATATATCCAGGAAAAATGTATGTTTTACCACTGCCATCACAGATAACCTTTATTAGTTCAGTGTCGAAAGCCATCAATAAATTTTTGGCCTATGGTAACCTGTGATGCCTTTAAGATCACAATGGAACTTGTTTCTTAATACCTGAATGTCATGAGTCTATAATTATGGGGATTTACATTTTTGCAGAGTATCCTGCAAATAGGTACATCTAGATTCACTAGAGTAAAGAATGGGGGAAGATAAGGAACTCATCAGTCTCTCATTCTTTTAATCCACTTTATTGGAAGTAGATAAAAGGATTACCTCCAATAAAAATTATTATTTCACTAATGATTTGTTAAACCTAAAGTGTGATTATTTTTCACTACTACCTTTTCTTTATTTTAGGTAGTAACATTTTAGTAGTTGAAGCTAAATAAGAAGAGAACATTTTTATTTTATAAAAAAGTCTTGTCCACCCTTTTATGTAAGGTAAAAATTTTAGATTAGGTAACTTTACCATAGGTAAAATAGTAACGGTTTACATATTGGTATATATCAGAACAAAAATAAAGTGCACCCTCAAATAAGGAACAGTTGTGAACAGGTTTTATTTAAAGCCAAGAAAGTGCTGCCATATGCTCACCATTTGCTACCTGCACTGAGTATTTCAGGATATTAGAACTATTTTCTGTCCAGAGGTACTTATAAATTGCTTAAGGACAATGAACAAAGTGAAACAATCCAGACCAATCAGAAATCATCATTTAAGTGGAACCAAAGTTCCAGATTAAAAATGTGTGAGCAGGGCTTGATAGCAGAAAGGAACAGGCGATGTCCAATCTGCATTAAGCATTCTTACCTGTCTGATCACTCGATTCAGCTATTACAAAAATTCATGAGCTTTGCATGAGCTGCTCAACATTGTTTGCCACATCCTAGATTTACATGCGTCTGCACAGGAGTTACGTCATCCCAGCCTGGAGATCGCAAGATGGCCGAAGACTGCAACAAGGATGAGGGGAGATATCCTTGTCCCCACAAAAGGTCAGGGACATGTGAGTGTAAAATTCTGCTTTAACTCATCAAATATTAGTTACCTGAAATCTGATCTGAATGCTATTTGCAACATTTTGCACAGATTTACTGAATAGGAGTTCAAATTTTACATTGGAAAACTAAAAGCATTATTTCATCTGGTTGGAAGCCATGTCATGTCTGGTGTCAAAAGGCTCGACCAATTATTAGTTATAATTATGAACCATGCTTGCTTCTAGAAGGACATCAAATTTTATAAATTAAATAATGTTATATTTGATTAGATGTTTAATTTTCTATATAGCCTTGCAAATTTTGTTTAGTAAAGTATTTTTGAGAAGACCCCTTTTTGTTATCACTGCAAAGTCCAAAAATCAGTGAGTGTTATCCTACTTAATTATTTCTTTATTCTGTCTGTTAAATACAACGCACATTGCTTTGCTCTACTGCTCATTCATGGACATGTAGTCAAAAAGAACAGATTGGTAAAATTTGCAGATTACAAAAACACATCTCCCAAGAGAGCTCTGCCAGTTTCCTAATTGATCCATCTCATACAAATGAGCAGTAAACATTCCACTAACGGGTGATTACTTCTGTCTCATATTTGTCTCTTTCTACTAAGGCCCCATATAGATTTTGTTTGCTTAATTAAATATGGAAATAGGATACACTAACCAATAAGGGAGATAAATTGGTTCCTGCTGCCAGAGCACTGGAAAGTATACACTTTCTCATATTAACAGATAACACGCACATACATGAGGTACAATGCCAAAGGGCAGAAAGATGGCATTCAATGTAATTATTATAAATAGAAGTTCTTCCCTCATTATGCCTAGGAGGAGGAGCGCATCTCACTAGCCGAGAAAACAATGGTGCTGACCTCGGCCATGTTCCTTTATCTCCACATTCTCTAGATAGTGAAATGCTTGAGAAACTTGTGTGAAAAGGAAATTAATTAAGCTGTATCCAAATACATTTTGTGGTCCATTACATATAATATATTCATTAGTGATAACAAACATCTGGAAGGGACGGGTTGGGCTTTTTCCTTTGACCCTGGAATTTGAGTACTGACAAGTAAACAAAGTGATTAATTTAATGGATATTGTACCGGAATTGACGTATTTGATCACTGCAGTTTTTTTTTTTTTTTGCACAATATATGCAAATATACATATATTTATTTATTAATGCAATATAGCAACTCTACAATACATATGAACTATTAGGATATTTAATATGTAACTTCATACACAAAAAAACTACAACATATATATATATATATATATATAAAATACAAACGAAGAATGATCACATTTAAACGTTGCTTTTAGCTCCATCTAAATAAAGATCGTTCAATGAAAAGCTCAAAGACCAAAATGTAAATACAGCGTGTAGTATGCCATTGCAAACGTGGATGCATGTATTTTTCAAGACTTATCATGATAAATAGACTGGTTGGATATCATACTGCAACTTTTATTAGAATACAAAAAATGCAAACAAATTAAATTAGGTACATATACAAATTGCTTTTTTTGAGTTTTAGTGTGAGAAAGGGGCTGGAATACCTATCAGTTTTCTATTGTTACTTGAGTTCCCAACTAGCAGCTTTGCCCTCCCTATTTGTTCTGGTGACCACGGTCATTGAGAAAGAGAGGTGGATCCAATATCTGACAGTTGTCACCAGAGCAAGAGGAGTAGGGAAATCCAATAGTAACTATTGTGCCGAGGACCATCTCAAAGGGGAATGTCCCATCCTATGATAAGATTTCCTCTCCCAATGAAATACAGAAAGAAAAAAATAAACTAGAAGCGGTTTTGTTAAGAATACCCAGTTATTTAAAGGACATGTAGAGGAAAATGTTTTTTCAATGCACGTGATTGGATGGTTGAAGTCAGCAGTTTAACCTCATCTAATAAGCTAAGTGGTATTTTCTTTGACAGGTTTGTTAACTATCACTTTGTTCAGCAAACTTTGTTTAGTGAACAACCATTATTTCTTTAATAAATCAGTGCCAGTGTTTTCATCTTTTAATTCCCAATAAAGATTAAAATACAGGCAATACCAGACTAAAATGTGATTGCTTACAATATCTCAACACATAAATGAACAATAAACTAATTAACCAATTACACATTTATAGCGGTTTTAGTTATAGGACACTTGTCATGGATGTAAGTGGAGAATGCTAATTCTGGCCACCTGAAATTCTGCCCATTTTAAATATGGTAGGTGTCTAACTATCACCCTGACCTCCACACACACCTTACTTCTATAGTTATGAGTTACTGCCTCAGATCAAGCATGCACATAAAGGTTTCTTATGCCATTATGAACCCTAAGGTCAGTTCAATGGCTACTTCTTATTACTAACCTATAACAGTAGGACACAGAAGAAGAGAGTTTATATCTATGTTGTGCAATGTCTCCTTCTCATTTTGAGAGACAATTCTTTGACAAAGTGTGTCATAATACGCTGTTAACAAAATGACCAAATCATCAAGAAACAGGCAGCAGTGTTATATATCATGAACATAGCAATATATCTGTATGCAGAAGGAATGGAAATACAACCTTCCATAAGCATTAGAGGATTAAACAAGAGCCATAATTCAGAAAGAAATATAAAGCTCAGAAAAATGCTAATATCACTTGAGAATGTAGGGAATACAAGAAATAGGCTTCTAACAAAAGTGTCAGAGGTTAATGCAGTAAGGAGCTATAATATACTTTGAATGTGGCTATACTAAAGATAAAATAATGGTAAGGATGAATGGAAGCAGGATGTTTCATATCACATACAGAAATGAGCAAACCTATAATTTTTTAATGTAATATTTAGATCATTCTGTGAAGTTTTTTGCAGACTCAATCCCCTGTAACATTTATTTAAATGGAAAGTCACATCAGACAGAGGGCTGGGCACAAGCTCTCGTGGCAGGGTCTGCAAGAAAAGCATTGTGTTTTTCTATGTCTGGAACATGTATTCTAAACTTTTCCACCATGTCTTAATAGATTTACATTTAGCTCCTTTACAAACTCATTTTTGGCCGTTTGTGGTCAAGTCCATCTTATCCATTAGGATTTTAAAGCCTTGCAAAAAGTCCAAGAAGTTTTGAAAAAAACATGAAAAATGGAGATACATCCTAAAAATGTAATTTAAAAATTTATTTATGACATTTTTAGTTAGTCTGTTAGTCTTAGTAAGTTAGTCTGATACAACCAAAATTTTTTTTAATGCAAACACAAATTTTAGGCTATAGCAGCAGGACCGAAGTCTTTCTATGATCTCTTTATTTGTGCTAGCTGTACAGCACAGAGGTCATACACTTCCCATGCTATCCTCTTCGTATATCATTATTTCCATAGGAGGCACAGCAAATCACTACACAGAACATGTGGTTTCCTCTAGACTTGCCCTGTACTCTGCCTTTTCATCTAAATTGACAGCCGCATTCAATAAGACAAGTAACAAGTGGCTAAAGAGAAAAAGAGGGAGGATAAGAATCCAACAGGGGAAAAAAATCCCTCCTGATCTCATAGGGCGATTGGATGCTTGAATCAACAATCTCTGTTGTCTTTACTTTAAAACTTTAACACCCAGTAATATTCTGTGCATCTAGAAAAGCATTCAGCTTTTTCTTAAAGCAATCCTAAATACGTGCTAAAACTACATCCCGAGGGAATTTATTCCACATTTTCACAGACCTTACAGTGGAGAATCCCTTCCTGTGAAGATTAAACTTCTTTTCCTCTAAAACGTCTCTTCTCAAGGGAGAATATTATCAATTATTGAGCCATTGTGGTTTGTTTAAGGCAGTGACATTGCTATTAGCAATTTAAACCTACTCCCCGCCATTTTTCTTTGAGTACAGAGAACTTAAAAAAAGTGTTTAGTCAATCCTGTTTTTCTTTATCCCCAGTTACTAACCCCAAGATATCTTTTAAGGTACCTACATGATCAGATCTGATATAATTGCTACTAATATATTAACAAAATTTGTGGGGGGTTTGCCTTGCTTTCTTTTGCAATCTTTCATTTTGATGTTTTGCATATTTGATTTTCTTTCTACATCTTTTGCTTTATTATTTATAATTTTCAAAGGAGAATTTCCTGTTGAGGGATGATTACACCAATTACTTCAGACAGCAGTGCCATCTCCACTACCTCCTACCAATGGCAAGGAGACAAGACCTAAAAACAAAAAATAAAATAAACAGATTGCAGCATTTGATTCATAGATGTAGTTGAATCATTTGCTTTCATCTTTCACATGAACATTCTGAGCTAGTGCAGTCAGGAAATACCTGTTGATCTTGCCAGTAAAGCAAAAAAATTAAATACTATTCTCAATCAATCCACCATGTAAAGAAGATGAACAAAAGCAGACATGTTTGAATTCCAGCCTGTGCGGCAACCATGGCTCCCCCCATAGATACACCAGGAAATACGAACAATGAGCTCCAGAAGAGCCCTTTATAGCCACATGAACAGGAAGTTGATGGTTTAATTATGTTTATACCAAGATGCTTGACCTCTTTGTACATTTGAAATCACGGTGTTTCAACTAAACTTAATGTCAATGGCATACCAAAGGAGTTTCGGCAAAGTGAACTCTGCAAGGCATAATTCACTTAGCTTAGTAAATGAGGTGAGGCTTTGCCGACTTCAGCTATCTAATCACATGCAAACAAAAATATTTTTATTTTACATTTGCTTACACTCATTAGTATTACTCAGTAATTAGTATTCTTTGACGAGTAAAGATTCACTACATTTATTAAGTTATGTGAATCATGTCATACCTCTTTTTCTGCAAATGCCAATTGCCTAGTCTATGCTTATATGACTGAGTTAGTATTTTGTCCATTTTTTTTTAGCAATGGCAGCCCATATATTTCTCTTAATCTCCTGGGCGGTACATTTATGTCCGGATTTATATGTCTAAAAGCGGCACATTGTTTTTCATGAAAATTTATTTTACAATATAATATAATAGTATGAGTATATTAAAGTTTGAAACACAAAATCATATCAAAATAATGAATTAAATAAATTAAAAAAAATAATAATAAACTTCGACATGATTTTGTGTTTCAAACTTTATTCTATTGATACTAATATATTATACTGTAAAATAAATTTTCATGAAAGACAATTTACTGCTTTTAGACATATAAATGCAGTGTATTGCATTCAATATAGTTATTTTGTATTGAAAGCAATACAGAATAATTTGAAATTCCTGCCCCCTCCCTAGCGACGGCCGGTCGTCAGCTCACTTGCCGGGGGACAAATCGAGGAAGAGGACGCGGCCAGAGGATGGCAGGACACTGGAGGATGCCGATGGGACCAGGTAAGGTTTTATTTTCAATTTGTTTAGCTTTCAGCAGGTTTTTTTTTTTACCGTGAGTCACACTCAGGCTTGCTCGGGGGGTTAACAAAAATGATTATTGTAAGCTTCACTGCAAAACAACTATATTAAATACATCTCATTAAGCTCATTGGGCCCGATTTAATAAAGCTCTCCAAGGCTGGATAGAATACACATTTATCAGTGAAGCTGGGTGATTCAGCAAACCTGGAATGGATCTGGTTCAGGATTGAAAACATTTATTACCAAATAGCAAATAATTTTTAAGAAATCCATTCCAGGTTTGTTGGATCACTCAGCTTCACTGAGGAAAGTGCCATCTTTTCCGGCGTATAAGACGACCCCCCACTCTAACCAATCAGTTGGGGGTCGTGTTATACGCCCAGTATTGTACTGTTCCTTCTGCCTGTCAGATCTCGCTATTGTGCGAGAACTGAGAGGCAGAAGGAACAGTACAGTACTAGTTCTAAGGAATGAATGGGCGGGTTCCTTCTTAATGAATGGGCGTGTGGAGAGCCAGTGGAGAGCCAATCCAGGCTCACGTCCTCCTGTGCAGGCTCGCGTTCTCCTGTGCAGCTTGCACAGGAGGACTCGCGGGGACTCGACTCACGGGAGACGACCCCCGACTTTGGCACAGATTTTTCGGGGTTAAAAAGTCGTCTTATACGCCGGAAAATACGGTATATCCTCCGCAGCTTTGGAGAGCTTGAATAAATCAGGCTTCTTAGGAGGTATACTAAAGAGACCAGTCAAAAAATCAGATTTTTCTTTATTTATTTTGGAAAACACCCAAAACAATACCCCTGCTACCCTCACACTAAAAATCAGCTCACCTCAATGACAGCATAAAGAAACTGCTTGACAAAAACTGTGTGTATACCACTTACTTAAATGCGACAAGTATTATTTTCGGATGTTTTGGATGAGCGATTCCATCACAATATTAATGATAACTAGTTTACAATTACAGGATGTATAGGCTTTATTACACAACTAAAATAAAATATTACAGCGCAGGGTCACCCAGGGGATGAAGAACGAAGCAAAACAATCTTCTAAGTATCCAATTCTAACCTACATATTGCTGTATATCTTCAGACACTAGACTTGGGCAGCCACTTTACCGAAGAACTTGAGCGTGAAATGAAAATCTCAAAGACAGGGTCACGGAAGTGGAAATCTATATCTCACTTCCAGAGATTTAACCTCCAGCTTCTTCAATAAAAACAGAGAGTGGGACGATAGCTACTATGAAAAATCTTTTTCTTTTTCTTCTCCATAAATTAAAACGCAATCAGAAGACTCCATCTCGGAATCTAACAAGACAGAAAAGGAAGACTTTTTTCATTGTGGTTAGTGTGCTTCACTTATTTACCTGCACACTCCAGTCACAAATTCAACAGTTATCTAAATGTCAGATGTCTTCTCCACTTTACAGTGGTCCAATTGTCACTCGACTTTAGAAATCAGCAAATAATGTGACTAAAGATGACTGTGGATGCTGGAATTCAGCACATCTCTGCTAATAAAAAGGCTTTCAAAGAATTCCAAGCATCACTCATATTTTAAGGTTAAAATTTACTGCCTTTAAAATACTGTGTCTGGAAGAGGTTAAGTTTAATGATTGCCAGTAATAAAATGAATCAATAGGAAACAGCAATCTGTGGCAGAAAAAGAATGGAATAAACACTCAATCTAAATCCACTTGCCCCTGAATAAGGCAAGCATAACATTTTCTGTTTAATGTCTCATCCCCAGTTTTGTCAATAATTTACAAAATCTTGAACCCAAGAACTCCAGAAAGAAAACAGTGCAGCAAATGTTTGTTGATCAAGAGGCAATTAAAATGCAGGTGAAATCTCTGAGTAATTATGTCAGCTTTAACCTTATCAAGGAAACTACTTGTAGATTTGGTGCCTAGTACAAACATTGTAAACACTCAAAACAGACACAGACTGAAAAATCCTTGGTTACAAAAGACTCTCCAAACACAATCAAATGCTCAGCTTCACATGCTCCAGCATTCTTTAGGAATTAAAGAAATTAAATGGTCTTTAAATGAAGGAAATTGTTATTTCAATTATCTTGCCATTTCGAGGCTTTGCAAAGCAACTCTAATGAGCATTGAGCAAGGCTCAAATAAAATCTTTACTTACTGATGGATGAAACCATAGTCTAAATTATTCCATGCAGGTGCAAATTAACATTTCAGATAGGATTTGTAAACTATCAAAGTGCAATTGTATGGAAACCCTTAACAAAAAAAAATCTGCAATAAATAATTAGGTGCTTTGAGTTTTACTATTGCAATTGTCAGTAAAGGATCCACGTTACATGGCAAATGATAAACAAAAAACAGATTTAGATTACATAGTTATGGCATATTTAGACTATCGGTATTTTACCACAAGGTTTATTGCCCCAGGGTGCTTACTGTCAAAAAGCAGGGAAACCATGACCTCAACAGGCTGCCACCACTAGGTGTTTGGAAAGGCCTAGAAGTGTAGTGCTTTTTTATAACTTTTTCTGTTTTAATTGCACAAAATAAAAATAAAAAAGGCCTCCGAATGCTTAAAAATACTTGGATAAGCAGTGACAAATGCATCTAACTCAATGAATGGGTGTCAAACTGCCTCTGGAAGCTGAAAGTAGCACTTGAAAAAAAAAAATGTGGTAACACAGCAGACAAATACGTCCCAGCACCAGCTTTAAAATAAGAAGCCTTTGCACTTATTTTTGGCTTAAACAATGTGATAAGATAAAAAATCTTATAATAATCTGTTGATTGCGAAAAAACAGACCAACCTAAAACCACAACAACAAACGATGTCCTATTTATTAAATACAATATGACAAATATACTTAGATAATTATAAAGAGGCCATACACAAAGAGATGTCTTTTTTAATATACAATAATAATGCTTCTGATTAGTAGTTGTTTGTCTGCAAAGGTGAAAGAACTGGCATCATTTTTTTTTTATTTTTACCTGCAAAGCACAGTTTTATATTTTCATTTACTTCACTGCCATATTGGAGCTGCTTGTAAAATACAGTATTTTTTATACCAGTGTCTCAGATACATAAGTAGTAACATTGCTTTACAGGCCAGTGGCACATTTTCGTTTGTTGGCCAAGCCAAAGTTTACAAACCGTCTCAAAAGTTCACACAATTTTTTGGCTTCTCGCATAGCAAAACTAATTTGTAATACGAAATGATCAAAAACATGTTATTCTACATAATGTTGTCTATTTAAGTGTCCTTGGTTCAATCTCCAAAACATGTGGAGTGGCTTACAGGCTGTGCTGATTGTCATTTCTCGGTGATGTGCATCTCTCAACAGTCTCTAAATGTGTCCACTCATTTCAACACGTCAACATTCAGCTGCTCTGCTCGAGTGTCTCCTGGTGTTTGACCTCAAACCTTTTCTCAAAGCTATAACATTTCATCTGAAAATCACAATTTCCTTTGGCTTGTGATTTGTAATCATCACACTACCAGAGAGCATTGCTTATCACCGGGTATTTGGCTTTTTGTTGTTCAGCATCAGAACACTTGCTTCCTTTTGATGTTTTCACAACATGTGGGTAATTGTAATAATTATTCCTGCTATGATGAGAATATTATTTTTTTAAGCCTAATGAAAGGTAGCATAAGCAAATGCCAGAGACCTGAAAAATAACAGGAGAAAAAGGCACATTCATGTAAAAAAAAAAAAAAAAAAAAGTAAAAAATTTAAAGTGGTATCCCACAATGTTTTTAAATACAATGCCTAATTTTGACAGTTTCATTAATGTTTTTCAACTAATTATTTAAAAAAAAAATGAATATATCTTTTCTAAAATGTTTGTTAAGTAGAGCTATGAAATAAAGACTATTTCAGGGTTTGTAAAAACAAAAAACATTTTTAATATGAGCTATGGAGAGAGTCAGGTATAAACGGACGATATAAAACCTATGTTATCTTTTTATTGCTAGGTCCATAATGAGAAAATTTGCCTATATGTTGTCCTAAGCACATTGCTTCATGTGGACAAGATGTTAAAGCTTTCAGACAGGTGCATAAGTAAGTAAATATATAAAGCTATTTTGCACTTTTAGAGTGGAAAAAAGTTAGATTCTTTGTCAAATTTTATGAGGTTTGTATTTGCCTGGCATTGGGACACCAACCTTTGCTAGAGTATATGTCTACCTAGAAAGTCAACAAAGACCTAATATACACACCGTTATAAGAAAATATATGTAAGAATACTGAACTAACTGAAGTCTGTTAAATTTCAATCAGTTCTTTACAAACACACCTTCACTAAGCGTTGGGAGTTGGTTTTAGGGTGGGGTAGCCACAGTCAATTAATTAGAATCTATTAGCTTTATGTAAGAAAAGGCTTACAGCAGACATTTACATTGGGTACTAGGAAGTCCTAGGAAAGAAGCCATTATGGTGCACCTAGCAGTTTTGCATTGGCAAGAAACCAGACTGAAATTCATGTGGGACAATGCTAAAAAAAAACACATTCCACAACTCATGTTAAATATTGGCAGGTATTGCTTAATAAATAACTGTAGAACAAATGTCATCTGACAGCTATAACACAATTTGGGGACTCTTCTCAGACTTCAGTCCTGGCTTCTGTTTGCAGAGCTTGTGATCTCCACTTCTTCACTTGTTAACATAGGTGATAACATATCTCTCTAGGAAGATTAGCACCCTGGAATCTGTCATTACAGATATTGCATACACAAAATGTATTCTTGTTCCACTCCAAAGATCAGATAGCGGCATATTAAGATAATGAACAGCAAGTAAATGAATAATAGAGTGGATTAAATTCTTGTTTAACTTGTTAACTTTTTTTAAAGCAAGGATTAAGGATTTGTTTTGTAAGTGACATCAAAAGAAGTAAAATGCCAATTTCTAAAGGCTTCTTCTTTTATCTATGACTGAAGTAAATTTTCTAAAATGCAAAAGGGTTATAATGATAAAACTAAAAAGGTTTAAAGGTTGAATTGTTTTATAGGATAGTGACAAAACACCCTTAGGCTATGTACACACGTCCAGTGATTTTCGCCTGATATGCCGCTAAGGGTCGATGAAAGATCCTTTCCAAGGACAATAATTACACGTGTGTATGCAGGTATATGCATGTAGAGGTTGTTTTGCTTTTGGATCATTTCACATGTAAATTATAACAGTAAAAACTGATAATACCTTTATTTGATCATTGCTAATGTAATCTCAGCATATTCGTAGTCCACACTTGCTACAGAAAACCAGCCTTGGAGTTTCAGTTGCAGGAAAGGGAGACCAACAAAGTTGTCATGTGTGATTGCATCAGAAAATTGTTCAAAATGGCCCATTTGACTAGTATCAAATGTAATAGAAGTGTCTATATCATGCAAACAGCATATCTATATCCTGGCGTTATTGGAAACAATCACCAACTATCATTTGCAGCAAAAAATGCAACAGGTCCCATATTAGAATGGAAATTAACTTTACCAATCACCCAAACAAAGGCATTAGAAAGGGAGTGGTTTACCTTTCAATCATCAATACATTTTGTCACTTCTCCCACACATGAATTTATGATTACTTGCTAACAATGAAATGACACTAAAATGATGGCACTTCTTGGTTAGGTATTAGCCTAATTCACCTACTCCTTCAGTAAAATTACTTCATCAATTGTTTCACTTGGAAAGTGAGCAGAAATATATCAAAGAGACCTGAGTAATCAATATCACAGAGAAAATTCTGGCCACTTTAAAGGCAGCATTAAAGATTTGATGGAGTAAAGAAAAATTGTAAGCACTTAAAGCTGGAAGTGATGATCACATAGTATCGTTAAATGTCACTGAAATAGATACCTGACATTTTTTTGTCAGAAAAAAAAAAATATGACAGATCACTCACTGCCCTGCAGAATCCCACTTCCATCACAAGGCAAAAATACAAGCACATAAAAACAAGGGCTAATTTATTAGATAACCATACTTTCACACTAATATCTTTAGCATACCACCCATATTTATAAATGCAAATGGCCTTCCCTATCTAGAGATATAATTTGCAGCCCCCAAAGTATTGCACCATAAAAAAAAAATTCTATGTAAATGTATGTGACGTTACAAATAGATTAGAGAAGCCGTTCTCAACTAGGGTTGCATGGAACCCCAAAGGCTCCCTAGAGATTTTGAGAGATTCCTTGAGCTATGGTTGACAGTCAGCCTATCTGAAGCTACTGTATTGTTCCAGGTCTAACTCTAATTAGCAAAGCATAACAAAAATGATCCTTTTGGCTTTTTATAAAGGTGGCATTTGGACCACCATCGTAAGGGAAATCTTTTTTACACTAATCATTAGTGTATGGGGCATTTTCCCATTGAACCCGTTATATTTTTTTTCTTTACAAAGGTTAAGACCCGAAAATTATTTTAACATTTTCTCTGGGGTAGAAAGTTTGAGAAAGGCTCCAATGAGGCATTTAATAGTCCTGAGAAAATCCTGACATAATTATAAAGGAGGCTGATTGAGATTTCTATTTTTATATGCAGACATTTCAGAAGCATTCACAACTTAGTTAACAAAAACTCCCATTAACCTCTTCTGCACATAAACTTATATGTACAATGTTCTTCACAGAAAGCAGCCAAAACAACACCAAACTTATTTATGGGTAAGAACAGTTGATTAGTCCCTAAAATAGTTCTTAGTTGATCAAGGCTTGCTAATGTATGGTCATCATTAAAATACAATTCTAGTAGCAAATATACCAAATCAGTTTACTTTTATTACTAGGTGTTGCATTTCAATGTCCACATTTTCTCTTACCAAAAGAACATATATATAAAAAATATATGTTTTAATGAAATGTAGATCTGAGAATTGCTTGGAATGCTAAACTTTGTCTTTTTAAAAATATAAATAAAACATGCCTCTCCATTACAATAAAACAGAAGCATAGGAACTAATAAATGCATTTGCAGAAAATAGTTTGGGCTGTGATGTCATGATTAGGTTTTATATTTGGTCTGATTTTTAGTACATCTCTCTAACAGATAACCATCAAGGACAAACACAATGCTCTAATATATCAGTCTAAGTATAACTGGAAGCAAAGCAGGTCATCAAACCATGAAATATATGTTCAGTTGACCTGATATTAAGGGGTGACAGCCAGGTCATGTCTGCAATACTGATCCAGCAGAGATCACATATTGGTTTGTTCTCTGCTTAAGTTCATCGGGTCAAGTCAGTACTAAGTGCTAGAGCTATCTAGATAGAGAAAGACAGGTGTTTAGAGGCAAATTAAAATTGAAAAAGAAGAGGGAAAAAAAAGAAAGAAGCTTTTTTCCTCCATTTTGCTAATTAATATGTCAGGGCTCATAAAGAAGAAAGTCGTCAGCTTTTCTTGGGCACTGCATCATTTTAAAAGAGCAATGTCAGCACTGCCTCAGCAGACAGTCAATACATATTAAAAAGAGTTCCAAGCGCTAAATCAAAATGAAACGAGAAAAGAGAAAAGGATAGAAAAGGAGATGGCTAATAAATAATAACAATGGGAACAAAAGCAACTCTATTTTATGAAATTATTACTGTGCACTTCCTAAGAAAGGAATACAAGAATAAGGAAAGAAAAGTAGCAAAAAGTGATAAGAACAGTAAATAAACATTGAACATATACAGGAAATACAATACAGCAGGCCATGTTCATGAAAGTAACAAGACCCTAACAATTACATTTACACATAATAATCTCAGCTGGCAATGGAATAGAAGTATTTCAATTCTGGGTTAATACCAGCAAGGCGAGTGACTAAGGAACATTTGTGTGGCTATCTATGGGAGGAACTTATGCTGGGTACACACATGCAATTATTGTCGTTGGGAAGGATCTTTCATGATCCTTTCCAACGACAAAGGACTACACGATGCATGAATGAGCGGTGTACATACAGCACCGTTCTGCTCTATGGAGAGGGGAGGGGGAGAACGACGGAGCAGCACCCTGCTGCGCGCTCTCCCCCTTCCTTCCCTTGCATTAGGATTGCTCGTCATCCATTGTTCGTGGATGCACCAGGACAGTCGTCCCGACGATGGGCACTGTACACACGCCAGATTCTTGTCCAACATCGGCCCTGAGACAATTATCACACGAGAACCATTGGACATTGGACATGCGTACGTAGCTTTAGTGTTATTTCAGTAATTTTCACTAATCCTACAAGATAGGAATTGGGCAGAAGTTTTTTTTTTTTATCGAATCTTGCGAAACGTGATCCACTAAACAAAAACCATGTGCTCGAAAAAAAATTGTAAGTGCAAAAACACCACACAAGCACTGGGGTACTATTGTGATCCCTCCTCTAAAGAGAAAGGGACACCCAGTTTCCCCAGACCCCTCGGGGCAAAGCTCCTGACAGGGGGCTGGGTACTAAGGCCATCCAACCAAAGCTGGAATGGACCTACTTTTTTTTTATTGAATCTCGCGAAACGTGATCCACTAAACAAAAACACTGTGCTCTGAAAAAAAGTGCAAGTGAAAAAAAACCCCACAAAAAACAAGCACAGGGGTACTATTGTGCTCCCGCCTCCAAAGAGGAAGGGCCCACCCAATTTCCCCAGACTCCCCGAAGGGAGGCTCCTGATGAGGGCTGGGTACTGAGTCCTGAGCTGGAATGGACCTACTAGCCCGTCTGACCAAAGTCAGACAGGGTCCTTTTCTTTATAAGAAATATAGTTTTCTTTTCTTTAAAATTATTTGTGGTAATGTACATAACCAAAATTAGAAAAAAGTTGTCTCTGTCCAAATATTTATGGACCTAACTGTGTGTGTACATTCTTTTGCACATCTACATTATGTTCACTCTTTATTTTACATTAATAAAACTCTTGCAGGTAAACTGCTACAAATAAGACTGCTCCTTAAGCTGCGTACACACCTGCAATTTTTCTCGTTGGAAAGGATCTTTCACGATCCTTTCCAACGAGAAAAGACTGCACGATGCATGAACGATGCTGTACATACAGCACCGTTCATGCTCTATGGGGAGGGGAGGGGGAGAGCGACGGAGCGGCACCCTGCTGCGCGCTCTCCCCTTCCCTTTCATTAGGATCGGTCGTCGTCCATCGTCCATGGATCCGCCAGGACGGTCGTCGGACGATGGACGACGACCGACTGTACACACGGCAGATTTTCGCCCGATAATTGGCCGATACCGATTATCGGGCGAGAAAAATTTGCCGTGTGTACGCAGCTTTAGTGTTAACAATATTTAAACAAAGCAAGACTTATGAGCCTAATTTAATAACGCTCGCCAAGCCTTGAGAGGATACAGTTTCATAAAGGTTATTAAAAAGACATTGACAAGGGGTCACTTAAAGCCTACTACAAAACATTATCTGCTATGATAAGCTTGGTGCAAAGTGTTTTACACTGAGTAGATGTTGAAGTCTTTGTAGGATATTTGTCACCTGACTTAGTATATTAGCTAAAAAAAACAATTTAAATGGGAAAAAAGCCATAGAAGCAAACAATTTATATTTCAAATTAGAGTGAAAGGGTAGGCAACATGCAACTTTATTTATAATAGGCACTACTTTTAAAGTGCATAACAAAAATAAATAAAGCCCAAATTGCCTTACACAGCAAAAAGGGTAAAGAGCAACATTTCTAGAGAGGGACGGACATAAGCAATCTGTGCATGTGATACAAATACTGTGACCTCGCAAACACATGAGAACATGTTTCTAAATATAGTTTAAGATCATGTTGGATAGAAAGTAAATGTCAAGAGATTGTACCATGGCATTCATATTTAAAAGGAACTATTAACTGTATGTTGGAATAAAGTGCATTAAAACTTACAGTTTCTAATAAGTCTACTATTTCTAGGAACTAACAGTTGCATTAAAGCTTAGAATTTCTAACTATTAGGCAACAATTTGGTATGGTTTCAAATTTCTTAAGAATTACCACTATCAATTAAAACGAGCATAAAAAGTCTAATGTATCATTCTATGCTTTTATTTGTGTAGTATTAAGTTTCCTAACACAGAATGCCAGGATAATTGGAAAAGATGACTTCTGATTTTATTGGACGTGACATGCACATGTATGAAGTCAGAGGAATAGGGCCCGTCTAAAGCATTTCTATTGTTTTAGAAGTATATAATGTCTAGACATTTAGAGATTCCAGTGACAACATTTTTCTATCATGAAGGGGGAATATTTTTTCTATGGAGGTGAGTGTGTCCCTGTAGCTCTCAGCTTTTACATGGATTTTACTGGGAAGTGAAGTTTGATTTATGCATTTAAATGCCTTAATGCAAAAAAACAAAAACAAAAAAAAAAAACATTACATTAAAATATACATATTGTGTATTGGGAAATTGAAACATGCTACTGACAGAATAAAGTTGGTATACGTTAGGCGTTCATTACATGTTCACTTTGTACTTTTTTTAATGGTGTAATTTAAAAGAAAAAAATTTAGAATACTCCTATAATCAGAGAGTTACTTTGACTGAACTGTGGGAAGTGGAGACTTTTTAAAAAATCTCCATGTTAGCATAGAACTTAATACTTAAACACTGCAAGGTGCTTTTTGAATTTTTTTCCACAAGCTAGTACTTCTCCTTCTACCTCAAAATCAAAAAAGAGTAGGATAAATGCTAAATTAATGTCAAGTGGTATGATATTCTCTTATGGCTCTGTGACCAATTAAAAAGTCCAGAACCACCAGTTACAGCATAAATACAGTGTAGTGCAGAGAAAATATACCTGTATTCAACTAGTTAGTGCAAAATATGGAAAGTGGTAATATGTTGAGCCTTTTTGTAAGTGTTACTGCATTTCACTTAAATTTGTCAAGTATAACAAAAGTAGAATAAATGGTGCATTATACACAGATCTAATGCCAACTTCCAGTCTGACAGCTTCTGGATATTAAAAATGTAAATTATACTCACCTCCTCTCCAGTAATGAAGCATCTACAACTGTGTTGGGTTGGGGATCTTCACCATCTTGATTGGTTGTGTCAAGATAACATAATTCCTGTGTATGTGTTGCTTAGTGTCAAAAAGTTTGGGAACAAACTTATTATGTCTCTTCCACAACAAAAAATGCCTGTTTGCAAATGTGTCATTTCAAGGTAAAATTCTATTTTAAGTCCTTGCTTTGAAAACATGATGATCAGACCTGATCAGACCAGGGAAATTAACCAGTGTGACTGCCTATATTGTAAGCTAAACAATCACAGAAATACCAATTTCAGACTAGTCTATAAGCATGTATGTAACCACAAAACTGTTGTGTCCATCAGAGAATTATTTTTATATGATACTGTTATTCACCTCTGCTGCTCTTGGTTAAGCAGCATTTTTGGCAGTGTTGGGGCCATCAGCAGAAGTGAAAACTTGCTTAACCTGACTGGCTGGCCTAGAGAAATGATGATAACAATATAAATTATATTACCTTCGTTTTTGTGTGTTTTACCTTAAATTACAGGCTTATTTAATTTTTAATTTACATCATTAAACAGTTTTGCTAATAACAAATATGACAAAAATGTGTGTGCTTGTGTACAGTGCGGCTAAACACATTATACATATAGACATATTAACATGAAGTTGGTACCTATGAGAACTCACCACTTTTTAACATAACAGGTATTTTAGAAATATTTCACATTAAAGCGGGTATATGTTACTTATGTGCATAAGGCCACAAGGCATATTAAATGTGATATTATTTGCTACAATACTGATCCATGAAACTCCTTATAAATAAATTATGCATAGCTCAAAAGAATTTTACTGTCAAGTACTAGCACAGGCTATTTCATTATAGTAAATACATGCTATGCCTTATGAGGAATTAAACTTAGGGGATAACTGGACCAGTGTGGTTATGATTGGCAGTCTAAATGGACTATGAGTTACTTTTGTCTGAGTTACAATTTCAGGAATGCAGCTTGGCAGAAAGAAAAGTAATTACTAAGTATGAGACAGGTATACAATCTGCTGCTATGTAAAGTGTGCCTGGAGAGTTTGTGCCTGTGTCACAGGCAATTTGAATCCTAAAAATCAAAATAAAGTAAAATATCAGCGGAATATACCTAGGGGTATAAAGAAAATTATAATACTGCCAGCCAAAAGAAAATATAAATTAGGTTTGATCAGGGGTTAAATAAACTGAAAACCTGTGAATTGTGAAACTGCAGCATGTTGTAACTATAGGACAACCCATACCTTAGTTAAATAAACAAAACAATGTACTAGGCTTAATTACTTCTAACAGGTTTTCCTGTTCCTGTCACTTTTGTTTTTTTATAGGAATGACTTTAAATGTACCAAAATAGATTTCCTAATTTCATACAATTTTTTGTGTTTTAGTCAAATACTTCGGTACTGAGTTGAGACTCAAACTGTTTTAAGTTATGCTGCACAAGTAAAATGCACATTTCCGTTACTCTGTTCTTATGCCATTATGACCAAATCACGATGATAGACGATGAGCATGTGCATTAAGCAATGTGCAGGAACGCACAAGAAGTGCTGCTGCGGTGGGTTGCAATTCATTCTTAATAGCACCTTCAACCTCCCTAGAGGTAACCCCGAGTGTGACTCGGGTAGAAAAAAGTTGTTAAAAACGGTAACCCCAAGTCATACTCGGGGTAGGTAATCCTTTGGGAAGGTTAGTCAATAGAGCCTTACCTGATCCACGTCGTCCATCGCCGCAATCTCTGTCTTCTTATCTCTTCTTCTGGACCGGCTTCTGCATCTGATGAGTCTCTGGGGGAGTAGCCGGTGACGTCGGTGCGTGTGTACGTTGCCGGCGGGGTGGAAAATTCTAAATCCATTTGTATTGCATTCAATACAAAATAACTGTATTCAATGCAATACATTGAATTTATATGTGTAAAAGCAGTACATTGTTTTCAAGAACATTTATTTTACAGTATATATATTAGTATGAGTATAATATGTATTTTTTAAATACATAGATTTTTTAATTTATTCAATTAATATTTTTACATAAATTTTCATGAAAAACAATGTACCGCTTTTAGACATATAAAACCAGAAAGAAATGAACCGCTAGGGAGGTTAATGCACCTTAGAAACATGGAATTTAAAGTCACAGCATTCACAACATTTCTGTGCAATGTGCATCAAGAACTTACATAAATCAGGTCCATAGTCTCTCTAATCATGTCTTATCCTAAGAACACCACCAGGGGACTTTTTCCTTGAACAAACCACATATTATATGGTGAATATTGTACAAGAATATCCAAATGAAGTAAATAAATTCCTTACGATTCTGAGAGCAATAAATCTGGTTAAAAATCCCAGAGGCTTTTCCTCCACCTGACTACAACCCAAAAAGCAATATAAACTTTCATTACTTTACCTAAAACAATTGATAACAATCTTCGACTCCTTCTATGCGCCTCTGGGGGAGTACACATTAAAGAATAAGAGTGAAAAGTTCCACAAGGCCATGTTTTACACCCTGGACTTACAAACAATTACAAGATGAATGCACCTTACTATCCCTGTCCTAAACTCTGAAAGTCTGGGTGCCCCTTCTCACATACTATACTAATGAAGACATTTTATTCCCACATACATAGGCCCATGATAGCTTTTTTCTTTTCCTGTTTCAGGCCTATTACACAAAGTTCTCAAAAATTACTTTTATATTGATTTAAACTTTATTTTTTTCAAGGAGTTTCATTATGTTAAAAAGGTTGAGAAACACTGTTTATATCCTGATCATGGTTTGAACAAATTAATGACCAGACGATGAAAACAAACAAGGCAATTCTAAATATATATTTTTTTATTGCAATCAGCTTACATTGGTTACCTTGTACTAGCAGTTTCTAATGTTAAAAAACTGATGATGTGTCAGCAACATGAAAGCAGCATGCATTGTTGCTCGTTGCATAAACACTTAAAAAAAACAAGGTGAAATTTGAAAAGTTGAAACATGCAAAACGTGCACATAAAAGTGAAACTGAGAGTTTGTGCTGTACTTGCAATTATCACGGTGCTTTCTTTTTTACATTTTTCCTTAAAAAAGAATAAAGGCGCAATTATATTCTGCAAAGCCAAGATTCCCACAAGCGAAGCAAGTTATAAAGTTAGTTCTTTAAAGAGAAGATAGTATAGACAAGTTCAAAGACAGATCTCTTATTACAGTGGCAGGCATGTTCTACCTCTGCCCAAATTCTTACCATGCATATTCTTGCATTGAGATTCTCAACAAGTCCCAGCTGCCGCTACCTAGTATAACACCATGGTACTAGGCATCCAGCCTTGTCCCATAATAAGCTGTGTAGTCAGCACTCAGCTGTCGGAAGATATCAACACCTAGACTTGATATCAAAGTCTAACTAAAAGGACTTATGGACTACGTGAAGAAATGGAAGCTGGATAACCTGGTGAAAGCCAGGAAATAAGCTTTAATCCATCCTAGCAGACATTGTCTACTATACAAATGAATAGTATGCTGAAATCCATACACTAAGTAATGTGATATTTTAGTTCCTGACCCTGGATCGTGAAAGATAATGATAACATACCCAGTATAGCATAAGTAAACATGTAGTGAAACAAGTTGAGAGTCAGTCCATCACCTCAGAATATGGCCTTTTGCTTGAATATGTTTCCAATAGGAGTTCTCAATCTGAATTTCTGATGCAGAACCACAGACTAATGCACTACTGGATCACTCAAAACTATACCACCTAAACAGATAAAGCTTTAGGGAAGTAAGGTACAGAATGACCCAGTTACGAATCTAACAAATTTAGGTAAAAGCACACAAACCAGTGTGTGTCACACCACTACTTTCTAAATGGGCCCCTATGTTGGCCTAAAGTGTATGCAAAGATCAAACTTTTTAAAACTCCAGGTCACTTAACCTTTTTGTTATCTGTGAATCACTGGGAGCCATTTAATCCTATTCCAGATTTGCAAGAGGAAGTTAAAGGAAATCTGTCAAATTGAGAGGAACCCACCTCCCTTTCCCCCCAGAGAGCTGTCCCAAGAAAAGGTGTTTTGTCTAGATACACCAAAAGAATTGTGTATAAGTAAATGATGAATTTTTAATAAATTCCCTTTTCCCTGTTTTTCATCCGTTATTTGTTTTTTTATCCTTCTTTTTTGTTCTGGCAGGATTACCGGGTAATATTTTAATGTAAACTGCAGATTTAATCGTACTGAAAAGGTATTATACTGGAAGTTAAAGATTATATTAAAATTAATGATTGCGTTTACATAAACCCAAAGTGCAACCAATAGCAATTGTGGGCTTTACAACCTACCTTATCAATATCACCCTTTTTTCCATCAAATGATGTATAAATACGTATTGGCAGAAAATGGTGTGACAAGTAAAACTGAAGTTAACCTCTATCCAGCTGACAGTGGCCAGCCGTCATCTCATGTCTATGCAGTCCGTGACATAGAAACAGGAGTTGCAGAGGTGACAATTGTGGCCAGGTGAAGACGATGACCTGAAGGTATGCAGTAAGGTAAAGAGTCAGAGGGTGGAGATTGCAAATTTTTGACTCTTCTCAGATATGCCATTGTTATTGGAGGAGGAATATTAGCCTGAACATTGGCTTTTGCAGCCAAGGAAAGCAAAGTGAGCCCTGTGTGATATACATACATGAAATGAATTCTGCTGTCACAATGGAGCTGATGTATGAAAAGTTTTACATGAACTACATTGTGTTGCTATTACCAACATGTCAGTGTATTAGCTGTAACTTCTGCAGACAAGCTTCAAAAGAAAAGAAAGGATTATCCTAAACACTTTCAAAGCTGTGTTTTCTGTTGGTTAGGATGCCCACATCACGCTCTCACAGGGATCTTGGGTAGCAAGTTCTTGACAGGAGGGCCTTGTCAAAAATTCACTGGAGTTCATAGATCAGTAGCTATGCTGTTGTATGCACTTTATAGTACATTACCATGTAGATGCCTTTCAAACAGACTTTTTAAGAAATATTCCACTAGGTCTTGCATCTTCATTACCATGTTTGATTGCAAAGATATATTTAAAAAGCAGTACAAAAAAACCACATTACTATCATTAAAAGAAAACCTTTCCAGAGCTGAAAAAGTTATATTCCTGTCATCTATTCTAAGAATTGCTGTTCACCAGAAGACATTAAGTAAAATAAATCTTCCCTTGGTAAAGCCGGAATAAAATTAGTATGCAGAAAGCAAGTTCCAGAAGAGCATATTAAAAAACTTACTGCAGTTTGTGGAATGTAGAAGAAAAATAATAGTGAATTTATTTGCAATGCAGTATTTTAATAAAAAGATTATTTTATTATGTTGTTATTATTAGTGGTTTTATACTTTTGAACAGTGTGTTCATTTTTAATGTACTAGTAGTTATGGATTTTCACTGGCAGAAATGAATTTCAAGCTGACAGACCATAATAATAAATGTATTTGTGAATTCTTATCCTTGGTGTTTCTTACACTGGGAGAAAATAAAGCTGACATAAGTGTGATATGTGCTTGCTATATGGGCGGACATAACTATATTTTAATTAACCTGTGATAATTACATTGAGAAATGAAGCAGTGAATTGAAGTTAATGTCTTTGTCTCAACTGTGGGATTTGGTTTCTTCCTGGATCATTACCTATAATATGTAAAATATTGTATTGCTCGTTTGATAGTAGAGGTCATTTGGTTTTAAAGGGCTGCACATTATCCTGGAAGTGAATAATTTTCACTTTCCATACTGTTCATTTATTACCCCTATAAAATATTACAATGAGGTACATCAAACTGAAAACAAAACAGCAAAGTAACAGCACAGTTAAAAATATACTGCATATCCCAACATGAGGTTCAAAAGTGCCCAGGTATTATGTCATACAGAATTACATCCTCTGCGACTTAAAATTTCAATAAAAGTTTTACAATAGCAACAAACAAATGTAAGCCAGTAATACAAAAACATACATAAAACCCTTTCTTGTGCAAATATAGCACACATTTACGCTAAGTTCACACAGGCGTTTTTGCAAGTGTTTGCTTCCTAGCTGTTACAGCCTGTTACCACTAGGTGCCTGGGGGAGGTAAACATGGCTTTTTTTTTTGTTAGCCTTAACTTAGCCTAATAAGTAAAATGGAAACATATGTTTGTTCATCTGACATTAAAAAGAGAAAGAAAGAGAAAGAAAAAAAAAAGAAAAGAAACAGGCATATACACCAAGGCAAGCCTAGCCATATCCATGCAAAACACAATTGTTAGCAGCATGCTCATTCTTCTTCTTTTTTACTAATTAGTTTTCTAGAGCAGTGTTTCTTAACCTTTTTAAGGGGGGGGGGAAGCCTTAAAATAACTTTCAGGTCTTCAGGAAACCCCCAAGATAATTATTATATTTCCACAGCTCTGGATGCATTAGTGTGGTGGGAAAATGGGAATGGGAAAAATTCTGCATATATAGGTGGCCAGTGGAAAGAATGTCACCCTTAAGCTGGCCTGTGTACAACACTCCTCGTCGGAACAACCTTCCTGGCGGATCCACAAACAAGGGACAATCGTAATGAAATCATGAAAGATCCTTTCCAACGACAATTACTGCACATGTGTACCGAGACTTACAGATAGTCAAATTGATCATGGGTGACACTTAAACTGACCTGAGGCACTATTTGAGAAACACTGCCCTAAAATAAATGCTTCAATAGAATTTATGCAATTATGTAAAATGTTCTTGTTTTGTTTACATTTTTTATTATGATTCACTTTGTATGAAACCAAGGGAGACCATGGTGCCAAATAGGCCTGTAGTAATACACAAAACTGTCCTAGTGGTCGTTGTTCTCTTTAATTAGGACTGGCTTTTACCAGAGAAGAAGCAACTGAAGCATAGCTCCTACAGGTCTCTCATTTACAGGGAATGTCCTTTTTTTGGAACCAAATTTACTCCTGAAGATTTCCTCTTGGTGCTCTGATTTTTATGGTGTGTATTAAAAAAAATATGACTTCAAAAGTTGTGTGAATTGCATTAAACATTACATCCATCATTGAGTAAAACATATTTTTACTTTATTTGTTATATTATGCATGATTGGAGGTAGATCAACAGTTGTCAATTTCCTGAACATAGTCCACTAAAAGGTGCCCAACTTGTCCATCTTAGAAGGATGGAAGCTTTGGCTTATGCCTACTGGCCACTGCAGAGAAAATTCAAAATGTTATGCATATAAATTAATGTGGAATGCAAATTTAGCAACAACTACACTCATTGGTGATGTTATTAGGTAAACCTGTTCAACTACTTATTAATGCAATTATCCAATCAGTTGATGACATGCCATCAATTCAATGCATTTTAAAGAAAACCTGCTGAAGTTCAAAATGAGAATAGGAAAAAAGAAGTAACAGGATTTAGTGACTTTAAATGTTAAATTGTTGTTGGCGCCAGGTCTAAGTATTTCACAAACTGCTGACCTGCTTTGATTTGCACACACAACAAACTCACTTCACTGCAATTTACTGCATTGTTAATGCCAGAGGTTAGAAAAGAGTGGCCAGACTATAGTTCAAGCTGATAGAAAGGCAACAGTAATTTAAATAATCACTTGTTACAACCAAGGTATACAGAAAAGCATCTAAACTTGAACCTTGAAACAGATGAGCTATAGAAGCAGGAGACCAAATTAGGTGCCACTTCTGTCAGCTAAGAACAGGCACCCGAGGCTACGGATCACACAGGCTAACGAAAACAGGACAAGAGTAGAGTTGGAAAACATTGCCTGGTCTAATGAGTCCCAATCTCTGCTACAACATTAAGATGCTAAAGTCAGAATTTGAAGTGCCAAATCCATCTTGCCTTTTATCAATGGTTCAGACTGCTGGTGTGATAACCAAAAGTCTTAAACATTGACATTTTCTTTGCACACCTTGGGCCCCCTAGTACCAACTGAGCATTTATTATTGATGGCTACTTCCAGCTGGATACCTCTCCATGTCATATGGCTCAAATAATCTCAAACATGTTTCTTGAACATGACAATGAGTTCACTGTACTCACCTGGGCTCCACAATTATGAGATATCAATTAAATACAGATTTGTTCATATCATTGATGTGCAGCAACTGCATAATTCTAACATGGATCAAAATTACCAGGGGAAAGTTTTCAGCACCTTGTTGAATCTATGCCATGAAGAATTAAGGCAGTTCTAAAGGCAAAAGTGGGTCCAACCCTTTACTAGAAAAGTGCATGTAATAACGTGGCCAGTGAGTGTATATAGAGTGATGAAAACGATCACAGGGTAGAAATGCTACATATCTACAGGAGCAGGTGCATAGAGTACAGCCTTGACTCTAATACATATATTGCACTAGGTTAAACATTCATACAGGAAGGAAAATCCTCTACGAAAGTCTTTTAGAGGCATGATGTTTAATGCCATGTAAAACATTGTTTTTATAAATAAAGTGTATTTCCTTGATACTCTCAGGTTAGTATCTATTTATTTGTTGTACTTCACAGCTTACTCCTGGGTGGAGGGGTTTAGGATAACAACTGGATAGGAAGTCTGGAGGTGGTCAGTAGTTGGAAGTGGACAGCAGTTTGAAGGAAGTCAGCCCTGCTGTGAAAGAGTTAATCATGTCTGAGAAGAGTGTAAGAGCAGTAAAAACAATTAATTAGCCCCTTTGGTATTTGTTTATTTACTGGGAGAAATGTATAGATTTGATACAAATTAATACAACAGGAAAACAAGTACAGTTGAAATATATAACATATATAACAGTTGAAATATAATTGCAACCCAGAATTTTTTTTAAGCTGGGTGGGAAGAAATTTCAAGCAAGTGGCAGCCCCTGTATTGTGACCCAACTCATCAGTAACTACCCAAAAACAGCCGGATGGTTACTGAAAAGTGACAGGTGGTGTACATGGCTAAGAGGGGCTGGGGAGAACACTGTAACATCTACAAAGTCTCTATTTACCAAAAGCCACTTGTGAGTTATATTTACAATTTAGGACGGAGCTTTTTTTGTATACATCATTAACCAGAGAAAGTTCAAGGCAATATATTGTATTTACATAGCATGAGGGTCTACAGGAAGAATCTTTTCAACTTACATCCAGCCAGGTAGTCATTCACACTCAACAGTTATTAAAAATATTTCATGCAGAAAAAGGGAATTCCTTACCTGACTTGGACCCATTTAGGGAGGCAATCTTGCTTTCATCAGCCACTAAAAAAAAAAAAAAAATCCATATACATCTATAAATATAAATATTTTTACCCAGGGCCACATTCACACACCTTAAATATCTCATCATCAGCGCTTAAAAGTATAAAGCATACACTGTATTTGTGTGAGTAATTTGGCTGCACCTTTAAATCTGTTTCTACATAAACACCTTGACACCTCAAGGCAGTTTCTACATAAAATAACAACATAAGATGTGGAAAGTCTGACTAACTAAAAGCAGAATAAAACAGCTTTTTGTGCTTTTGCAGTCTACCATTTGCTGGGAATTGGAAGATATTTTGCAAGGACGTGTGCTGATTTTCACATAAATCATTGCAAGATCTTAGTAGGTTTATTTCATGAAAGGACAGCGGTGGGTTTTTCTGCAATTGCTGTGGCTCTCGGCCACGTATAAAAGTTCTTTAAAGCATGAAAATAAGTCAGGCAAGGCATATCAATACGTCACAGTCACTGAACCATAATCCACAGTCTTGAATCTGGACATGCTGCTCCTATTATTTATAGGCACAGCTAAAAGTTTGACACTGGTGCACTTGGACCAGCCATGGCCGTGGAGAAAAACAATATAAATTCTGGAAAGCACAGTTTCAGCATGTCTAAGCGAGAACTTTAAACAACAGCATGTCTTCTGTAAATCAGACTTTCATCACTATGGCAATAGTGGGGATGCGGTAACAAACCCAAATTGCTTTGAACAAGTCTTTGGGATGAAGCACTTGCCTTGAAGAAATTGCTACAAGAGGAGCTCTAGAATGAAGGATGACGAAACAGTGCAAGAAAACTGCTTCATTCAGAAAACACCAGTTAAAATTACACACTAAACACAATAGCATTTAGGTATATTTAAACCTAAAAACAAAAAGTAATTATAGATGCAGTGGCTAATTTAGGTTTTTCAACTTAAAATTCAATGGAGGTAGCCATTGTTGTTACGCAGGCTGGTCTTTAAACATATCTGTCATTATTCATCTCCATTGCATATTGAATTGATAGCATTGGTAGTTTGCATAATAAAGATCAGGGTATTTTTGCTTTTTTTTATTCTACAGGAAGTGATAAGCACATTGTATTCCTTTGGAGGTAAAACAGTTATTTATGTACTAGCTGAAAATGTTCTCTGCAAAAAGAAATCTAATATAGCCATCATATTTAGGACTAATAAACTGTGTTACCCCTTAAGGAAAGCCCTTCAGAACCTTAATTATCTTCCCTAGATAATGTGCAGTGCTATAGGCTGCAACTAGTTTTAAGGCAGACTCTTGCTACTCCATAGGGGAACCAAAAATGAAACTCTGTTGACTTAAATCTGAAATTGAAATCAATGGCATGTAAGTGACAATATTTATAAAAAATATTTTTAAAGTTAATTTCTCTACAATTTGTAAGGCTTAACTGGGATGTGAAGAATATCCATTTCATTCCTGGTGTTTCAACAAAGCTATTTTTATTTCTGTTCAAAAGTGTACTTAACAAAGCTCACCAAATCTATTCTCTACTATCACAAAAGAAAAGCTAATGCACATTATACACAATACATTTCTATTATGATTTACCAACATAAAAGACGCAAAGTGTATAAAACAGGATTCTGAAAATTTGTTAAATTGGGTGTATTGTAAATGGAAAGAATACAAAATCCTGCAATATTCTACCATAGTAAAGTGAAAAAATGTTGAATTGATGAATCACTGTATGCAAAATACAAAAGTAAAATTATTTACACACAAAACACGTTTATTCAAATCTGTATTCCTTTTTCTGTCAATAGGGCTCTATTTTTTTAAAACAGGGAATCAGCCATTCCCTCCTGGGAATTACCCAGGTTTATGTGTTTCAATGGCAGCAATTTATTTCCACTAGGGAATGTTTGAGGGAATATCAGTTTCCCAATTTATAAATTGAGCTTCAAGGGTTTTGATTTGTATTTTGACTATATAGAGCATTACCCTCCTAGACACCATCTATCTTGTTTTTAAGCTTCCCCTTTTCCTTTCTTTGTCCTCTTCCAGGTTATGGTCCAGGTTATTTTTTAAGTCTGTCTTTTCTTCGCTGAACAATAAGATGGGACTATGCACCTAATTGGGTTTGGCTCCTGCTTTCCAACTCCTCTAACCTAAGCTCCATTGGAAGATCACATGCCTTTACTGTACTAGATTAGGTTATCTCATTGTTGGAAATGATTTGTTTCATTTGCTAAACTCTGTTACTGTACCCAGTTTTGTTCAGAAGGAAGCTTTATTACATAAAAAAAGAGTTTCCTCTTATTACTAAATCTAACTAAGAGCAAAAGACAAAATGAGGTTTGATTTTACTTGTAAACCATATGAGGAAAGATATGATTGTGAACCAAAAGCACACAACTTGCCCACACTAATTCTAATCAATACATGTTAATAGTTATAGTCATTGAAATTGTTCATTGTACAATTGCATCTGCCATACCCTGTCAACTATATGATTTAAAGGTCCAATGCATTTTGGTTAATAGTAGGATGTTTAAAACTAGAGGGAGATAATGTGGGCTTTAAACTGTAAAGAAGTCCAAATCCTAAAGAGATGAGGAAAGAAATTACTACTGTGTAGAAGTATCCATTCAAATAAGTAAAAGTGCACACCAAAGTCTGGTTCAGTCAAGGACAATTCTTGTGAAGACATCTGCCCATTTATGCCTACTACACTTGCTTTCATTAAAAAAACAAATGTTTCTATGTAAATGGCTCTATTAAAACATGTTTTGCCTATGAATTCCATACTGTTTTCCCTCATTTTATTTATATATTTTATACTTCAAATTCGTTCGTCCAAAATTTGTTAAACTGTTTTTCAAAGTCAGGATTTGCTCTAGAGGCTTTTTTTACTGTCAGGTGACATTTTAACCTGTAGTCAAAAAGAAAGCCAGAATTTAATAGATTTTAGGGTTAAACGGTCATCAAAATTGCTGGGTATGTGTGGGGGACCCATCGGACCCACATCCTAAATTATAAAAGTGTTAAAAAAACATAGTTTTGTCCAAGTATAGGTGGGATTTTAAAAAAAGATAAATAAAAAAATGATCCTTCACCAACCTCATCAGTGTTGTCCATGACTTTAACAGACGATCTTTATTTAACTGTTACCTTAGTGTTCTATGTCATAGTTTTTGTCATAGTCAAGTATTGCCCAGCATGCCCCCAGCGTTATCTCTGCAGGAAGTTCATTATCAGGGAATAATGCAATGGTGATTTTCCACGCAAAAACCCTAATGTAACTAGCCTGGATAAGGCCCTACATTTTGTATGTATTTTGTTTGAATAGGAAACTTTTACAACATTACTTTTTGTGGAATAGGCCTATTGAACAGATTATCTGAATACCCCTCAGTATGGTTTTATCCTAAAGGTTTACATACCATACTTTCTCTGGTAATAGTTGTGATTGTTTAAACCAATTATAAAGCAAGGTGTGACATGTGTGGTTAATTACCTGGAAAAATAAATCTGCAGATGAATTAACATGAATTAGGGAACAGGTGCAGATAGTATAGGTCCATTTACAATAAGGTTAAAGAACTGCAAATGACTAGAACTACAACACAGTTCAACTATTTCATAAAGATACTGTGTGTCTTCATTCATAATTTTACATTTAAAGGTGTCTTATAACAGTGGTCGCCAAACGGTGATCCACAAGAAAATTTTGGTGGTCAGCGGCTCTGGCTGATGTGCCCTCCAGCGGCATCCTTCTCCTGACCCCGCTGAATATGTCCCCCATATAGACACAACTTTTGTTGTGTCCACAGCCCTTCACTACTGTCCCCGCAGGATGCTTAGCAAGCAGGTCTGAGCCTGCGATGGAGGAGTGGGTGGGTTCTGGCATCATGACATCACTCTGAGGGAAGTTTCTTCAGAAGGTAGGGTCCCTGATTATGCCGAGTATAAGGTAAATATGTTGCCAAGCATGGTATGTGGACATACAAATATAAAGAGAACAAAAAGGACGGCACTTTATGGCAACAATGGGTTCAATAAAGTCAATGTATTGAAAGTTTGTACACTATACAAAATTCAACTACGCAAGGTAAACACACCATAAATATTGCAAATAATCATATTTACAGTGATCAATAATCAACATTGACTATTGATCACTGAAATAATGATCACTATACAATGATTCCTATACAATGCTTGTATCTGAAAAACACTAGAAAGCAACAAATGCAAAAAAAAATTCAAATTTATATAGTTTTCTAATGGCAAACATTTCAATATCCAGTGACATTTTTCAGTTTCTAAGGTTTGGAGCATTCATAATATTAGGCTTTACCAACTTAACCTCCACTGCAAACGTTAGTATGAATCAATACAATGCAGTTAATTCCGTTATATGTGCTTGACTGGTAATGGAATAGGGATGTTGGCAAGTATGCTTGTATTGTTTTCTCTTTTATTAACTTTAAACTGTAAACTGTGTTCAGCTGAGTAGGCCATCCATGTTCTCTAATGAACAATACCTATCTATATGTGCCCAGAAGTTACAAATGCCAACTTCATTGTCATCATGACTACATCCACCTTAAAAGTAATAATTGACACATTTTTCTTCTCTTTTTTTTTTTATAAATATACATTCTGAATGTTCTCCTTTATTATGAGCATTCTAACCTTAAAACTTCATCTATCATACAATATTAGAATACCTCTGTGTTTAATGATGTCTGTACAGGTGTTTAATAATGCTATTGCAGTAAGTATTATGGAGTACATTTCAGCTATGGGAGTTGTCTTTTGCTGAACAATTCTCAGAGTTCCTTTAGAAATCCAATTTCAAAAGAGTTTCTTTTATTCTACACTGACCATTGTCCTACTTATTGATTGAAATAATTGTACTTTTTCCCTGCAAACGTTTGATATTTTTACGTATTGACTTTGGTTTATCTCTGTGCATGTTATCTGCAGTTTTCATTTTTTCTTTTAATCTTTCTATCGCCTGCACAGTTTATCTAAGTATTGTGTGTGTCAGTCATTGAACATAAAATGTCTCGTAAATCTTTTACCCCACTTTATGTCTGATCTATTACAAACCGCTTTTTAGTTCAAACTCCATGGAAAAAACAACAGCAATTATAAAACATATATTTTTTCAGAGATTGTCCTACTTATAGAGATTTAGGTTACATATAAAGCCATGGAAATGTATATCAAATATTGATAAGACAGAGAAATACTACATTGTAGCTATGTTTCATCAAACACAGAATGATCACAAATTAATACTAACCAAAGTAATTACCTGGGGGTTTACATATATGTATGACCTGTGTAATCCTTACTCTGATTTGGGGCTCTCATATTTTAATGTTTACCTGTTTAAACCTTTTATTAAAAATTGTTTACATACACCATACAGTTAAATACTCTGGACTCTGAAAAATGCTATACAACATATGAACTCTAAAAAAAATGATAATAATAATGAGCAAAATTAAGTCATATCTGAGGTAGCAGCTTTGACTTCCCCATTCTTTTATTGACAATGATAAGGATTGCAGCAGTCACAAGAAGACTGCCCGTTTGCATTTTCTTTACCAGTTGCATGATACCACCGGTTTACTACAAATGAATGAAGATTAAGACCGGGCCTCCCTTTAGATACGCCAAGACCCTAGGCCAGTGTCTATATTTCTAGGAAACATTTTTTGTTGGGGCCACTGCTTGCCATCCACTGAGGTCTATAAATGGCACATCACAGCAAAGCAACAGCACTGCATATTTTATCTAAAAGTCCTCACTATTGCAAAATGCTCATAACCCATCATATGATTTGCATTGCTTAAATCTTTTGGAATCTTCATACAGGAGGAGACTTTGACAGAGACTGTGACCTAAGATTTTCCTCAATTACATACTTTAACCCCTGAAGACAGGGTGGTCTCCTCTCTGAACCCCAGCAAATTTCATAAAATCTTCTACTGATGACAATTACTAAAAGACATCTCATCAACTATTAAGCATCATTTATATTCATAAGCTTAACATAAAAGAATATAAGTTCTATTAGGATTTGAATTACACCTCAATTTACAGGATTCAGGTTGCTAAAATAATGGAATGAGGGTGGCATTTGCTTTAAAAGCCCTCTGCAGATTGAACATCAAGTAATATGGAATAATTGCAGCAACATTATCTGCTAATAGTAAAAAGGGTATGGTTACATGCACTAATCACTTTTAATAAAAATATCCATCAACTAGAGACAGAACTACAGAAAGAAAAAAATAAAAAGCTGATTTTAAGGATAAGGGGGAGAGGGGGGATGCTAAAAAAAACATATCCGATTTCAACAGAGAGGTCCATGGTAAAAACAGACTCCTAACCATGCCCCACTAATTGGGTGAAAAACCTCTGAAGTATTTGTCATCCAGGAAATAAAGGTTATCAAGTTGAAGGTAAATGACAACACTGTAGGCTCATAAACCGCAGGTAAAAGGTAAACATTATTAAACATAACTTCTATTTGAAAAATTTGATCAAGTATTAAATATTGTATAATAGTAAATTTTATTATGCTATAGCCTGTTGTATGGTACACCCCCGATTAATACTGTACAACATAGTGTGCCACATAGGAGTGATCGTGAAAAGGACAATCTACTGCAACAAATGTGTGTTTCACAAACATGCCCAATGCATAATAATCATCTCCAGTTTAACAAACAGCATCATAATGCCTTAAAAGTTGTAGTGAAGGGGACATTTTCTGTGCACTTTATCTTTAATTGTGTGTATACTATACCAACATTGATATATATGCCCTAAAGATTGTAAACTTACCTGTACCAGGACAGGCATGGTTACAGCAGGGGGCAAAAACATTTACCACATCAACATCTTTCTCAGTAAATACATTTCTAATGGGGTTATTGATATGAAATTTGCACCAGACGTCAATAACAACCCTGGTGATTCACAAACATGAGGAAATCAAAACAAAAATGTCCATAAAGTTATGTGTAATAAAGTGGAAAGGCACGGAGAATAATGAAATGTATTTAATACTTAGTAGAAAAGCCTTTGCTGGTAATTACAGCTTAAAGACGCCTCCTGTATGAAGAAACTAGTTGTATGCATTGCTCAGGTGTGATTTTGGCCCATTCTTCCATACAAACTCTCAAAGATAGTACTGTATATTCTCCCTTTTCATCCTAGGGGTATTCCCACTACCCGCTATATCACTACAGGGCAAGCAGCCAGCAGAAATAATTATGGTGGCCAGCTACGGACATTCTGTCTGATACCCCCTGCAGTATAGGAAGTAAGAAGTACATCTAGCTCTGTAGAAAAATAAAATATTATATACCAATCGCAAGTAAGGCAAGTATTTGTTTAGTCCTCTACAGCTAGGGGCAACATGATAGAATGTGTGCTGCTAGTTACAGCAAAAGGTGATATTTAAATTGTGTCACTGAAAACTGCATTATGGGGTTATCATGAGAAGAAGCTCTAGCATTCAGGATGGCATATACAAGTCAGTGAAGGGCAAGTGCACAGCTGGCACCAAAAAGGGGTTTATGCCCAAGAAGAAGAAACATTTAGTAAAATGTGGAGACAGGTGGGTGTTGTCTACAAAGAAGAATAAATATTTTAGGGGGTGTGTGTCCTCCTTCCCCTCATTTCGGCACATTGGGCTTCCTCAGGAATAGATATTAATGCTATACATATAGACCGTTAAGCACGTCTTAATATCTATCCCTGAGGAAGCCCAACGTGGCGAAATGCCTTGGATTGTGTCACGACACGGTCACATGAATGTTTATGCAGTTACATAATTAACCCCCTGCTAGAATTTACAGTGTAAATTATGTACCTCTGTCTACCTCCTGTCTTGTGAAGTGTTAACAGGACAGAAAAAATACTAACTTTTTGCATGAATATTCTTGAGCCTCAAACCTCTTTAATTTCTTCACCCATTTACAAAGAAAAATAGTCTAGTCAGGGATCCAGTGTGGGACCATTGCTGCAAAGGCTACTGAGTATAAGGACATATTGAAAGAACATGTGCCTGGGCCTGTCTTGCCTAAACAGACACCTGAACCAGAACAACTTCTGATGAGAGTGAAAGTTGTAAAATGTATGAACAGGTCAGTAACTCTAAACAAGCTTTTAGTTCTAATTTGTAGCAGAGAGCATCAGTAAAGTAGAGGCTGGGACTAAAGCAGCCCTGTCTTATTGAGGCAACAAGCAGTGTTGTGCAACAAAGACCAAAAATTGAGCTCAAATACAAGATTTCGACAAACTGCTAATTTTTTTTTACCATACCTTTAAATATTATAATAATGTTAGTTAATAATGATTTTTCTAGAAATCTTGAATTTTAATTATTGCTGTTTATTACATAATTTTTTCAGGAAAAAAAAATATTATACAATGTAAAAATGGCAAAAAGTTTGTTTGGTTTCCGTTAAAAAGAACTGCAGCTTGAATTTGGTAAATAAAATTCAGACAGAACATAAACTGGGTAAAAACATAAAAAAAGGCTTGAAGAACTTTTTCTAGAATGTACAAATGCTAAAGGCGCAACAAAGATAAAAAAAGCAACTGCATAGTAATATTTCCACTGCACACAGATTTAATCAACATTGCAATTACTGAATGACCTGGGAAAATAAGATGTATCCTATCCAAAATGTTTCAGTCTGTGAAGCAGAAACTAGAAACATTTTAATGTTTGATCAAGCGTGCCAGACTCAAATGGTGCAACTGACTGGACAAACACAAACAAGGTCAAACCAATATTTTTCACAGACTTATAAGAGCACCCATATACCAATGAAACTTAGCCAAAAAGATTACTAAGGTAACCTACTAGTCCAATTATACCTATTTAATATTATATTTAACACTAAATCGTGTTGCTGTTTTGAGGTATTTTTCATATTCCCCAGGTTTCAATTTACATCCAGTTTAAGTCCGCATTACAGAGAATAGATCTGTTTGTTGTATTAAACATTATTTAAATGGGAGTGGACTTTCTGTTTTATTAAACACAACCTAAAGTGACTCGATGTCAATTGTTGAGAAATCACATGGCTCATTCTATAAGCTACCTTGTTTCTATATACAAATAAAATCAGATGATTCATTCCATTCTGGTATAAAATGATAACTGCAATTGCCTCCTATTTAAAGTAATTTTTTTTACTCGTATTAAAATAAAATTATGTTTAATTGTTGAAATAATTCCATTAAAAATATTCAAAATTTTGAAAATGTGATAAGATTTGCATGGGTTAATCGTTCAATAACCTAAACCAGCTGTAGAATAGGTCATCTATGTTGGGATTCAGGAATGTCTCTGGGGAAGGTAAAAGAAAAAAAAAAAAGAAAAGATCTGGTGATCCACTAGGCAGGAATTTGATTATAAAGCCAACCATCCATCATAAAACCATTGTGATTACGAAAAAAGGTCAGAGCCTTTCACATCCTGTAGGATTGTAACTTTAAGTACCTAATACTGAAAAACAATATATATTCTTATGTTCTTCACATTTTACATTGAAGAAAGGCACCACACAAAAAAGTTTATATATAACAGTTCTCAGAATCTACTCCAGGCTTGAACTGATTCTTGTGTCCATTATTTCATTAGGTAATTACTGCCATTTTCCATTATCTCCATCAAGTAATCATGTTGTTATTACTGGCCTCAAGACAGTACAATGGTTAAATAAACCTACAATTCCCCTAAGAAAACAGCACATCATTAAAAAAAACACCACCACATGGTAATTTAGCCCAGTAAGAGGATTACCCCCACAAAGTGCACTTAGGGCCTGATCTACCAAGCCATCTTAATAGCTGTGACATGAACATAGACAATAAAGATAGTTTGCCCTGTGTTCCTGGCACATTAGTGTACTAAGTACTGATGATCATTCGATTCTTGGTTTATGAATGTTTACCTTCGGTAATTTAGGCTTGCAAGAATTGAATTATTCTGAAAAGGGACACTAATTCAATGTCACTTTTACAATAGGACTCCACAAATCAGTGCAATTACACCTGGGAATTTTACTACCCTTTGGCAACATACTAACAATATTGCAGGTCTTTCCTTTGCCCTATTCTGCTAGACTATAGGGGTTCCAGCCATGTGAAAAACAGTTATCTGAAATGCTTGAAGTCATTGTACCATACTGTAGTCAATTTTATAGCCAATAGCCCTTCCTCCAATACCTAATCAGCATTCAGCAGGGCTGAACAAGTAAACAGATTACTTTACGCCTCACTTTATTTATGTATTGCTTTTACACTGGCCCTGGAAAAAAACAACAACTTGGAAAACAGGAAGAGAAGTAGGCAGTTATTTATCAATCAAAGGCAAAATAAAATGTACATATTTCAGAGATTTTCTTTTGGCAGGAATCACTAGGTAAATCAAGACAGTAGGTGAGCACAACTGGTAAAACAGTTACAAGATTCACATACATAAATGTGAATTTGTAGACAGGCTGCTGATCATTTTTCCAAACCTGCATTAAGATGAGCTTAACAGACCTACCGCGCTAAAGATGTAATAACAAGTGTGGACATGAATACATCTCCCATAAAAGGTGACAGACTACTATTTATTTGAGCAACAAAGAAAAAAAAATTGCAATAATTTCAAATTCAGTTTAACAGTTTTATATTTAGGTAAAAGTTCAAAAACAATGCTCTACATATAGGACTTTATAAAATGAAAATGTGTTGTGCGATTTAAAGAGTCACCTTTTTTTTCAGACCAGTGACATATTTCTTATCTGAAAGTGGAGTACCAAGCTTTATTTAGACAAAATGAACTAAAAGGCAAGCTGCTCTGCTATTTCCTCTCTTTTCTCTGGAAACCAAATAAATAAATACATTTGAAAAAAAAAAAAATATTGCATATAGGTAGTAAAAAAATATTTAAACTATATAAATTGCATTTAAACAAATATAACTGCCTTTAAGCCATTTGAGGTTTACTTGAATTTGAAAACTAGACAACGTTTTTTGTTTGGATTAAGAGGATAGGTTCAGTCCTTCCTAGGGTTTTCGTAGAGTTTTATCTGATTCTCTACTAAGATACCAAGGCAATGCACAGCTAGCATACATAGGTGCAAGGAAAGCCAGAAAAGGCCTATCTGCAACCTGCATTGCATCCAAAGGGAATCTGACCTGTGAGAAATAGAGGCCATTGCTGATCTTCCTCTAGTGGTTTGGTTTTAGACAAAAGAAAGCTATAAAGGGATTGCCTCAGAATGACAACCAGGGAACAAACATTCTTAAAAGAGGAGGTCAACAATGGCATCTACTTTATTTCTATTGGTACTATTTCACTTTAAAGCACTTCAATCAGTTAGGTGGCAGAGTGCTAGCACTTTCTGCTAACTGCATGGAGCTGGTATGTTTTCCCCATGTTTGCGTGGGTTTCCTGCAGAAGCTGATATTTCCTCTCACATCCCAAAATCATGAAGGTAGATTAACTGGCTTTCTGTCAAAAATTGTCAGACTCTGGTAATGACATAAAATATTAGGGGCATTGGACTGTAAATCCTTCAGAGACAAATACTGACGTGACTTGGTGGGCTTGGTAAAACGCTGCCTAATACATTTGGCACTATATTAATAACACATAAGCATAGGATATACATCAGTCTTACTCCTCAAAGGTGTAGCAGAGCACTAAAAAGGTCAGTACGTTGCCTTCCACTCCTGTTGAAAATTTACTGCACAGCTCAAAGAAATACCAATCAGGGTGCTGATTCTCCACCACCCAGCGTGAAAGCTGCTGTACAGAAAAATATAAGAAACTAATAACAAGATCTGAGTTTTTGGTACCTAATGCTAGCTCTAGGTCAAGGCCTCTTTAAATAATTCTAATGAATACATAACTAGAATAAATTATGTTTTTCCATCTGCTTGAAGTTCACTTTTAATCTCTAATGCAGTAAAGAAAATGGCTGTTTCTTTTCTTATATGAGAAAGGGCAACTCAAACTAACTGCTATGTAAACTAAAGAAACTCTGTAGTGTAAAATTATGGCTAGCAGATGCACCTCTTTCAGACAGTGGCAGAAGCAAAATAAAGTGCTTTAAACTTTTCCAGCTGTTGGAAGCCAAGCTTTGTTTTTTCCCCTCTTTAGAATTAGAGTCCTCTTCAACATTTTCTGGACACCCAGTAGCAGATTGTAAATGAAAGCTGTGGCCTCGACAGAGAGCTCAGCTGGTCTTGAATCATCAGACAGAGAGGGAACAGCGGGATGGATCATAACTTCACCAGTTCATTGCTGGAGGCACTTGGCAAGAAATACACAGCAGTATGTGTCAGGTCCCTCCAGGAATGAAAGGTTTAAAGAGATTGAGCCAACAGTGTTAGAAACATGAGGGAACTGAATAAACCATTCATACGTCTAATATTCACTGACAGCAGTAAAGCCACCAAATAGGTTTTTGTCATAAACGTAATATGGGCTTCAAATATTATCTAGCAAGATGGTAGACAATTGTTGCCATTTTACTATACTCCCTGCTAGTAAATGTCTGGGATTTCCTTTACAGTGATTCATTTATACAATGTACTATAAATAATTACGGAGTTGAAACAGACTGCTATGAAAAATTAGCAGGTTATCATAGAAAAATAACATTCCGATGACCAGTTGTGGGAATTTCTATGTATTACTGTAAATTATATATATTGTAAAAGGTGACTATAGTTAGAATATTTTTTTTTTTTTAAATAGCGTTTACCCACTACAGATACTTGTCTTTAATGTATTTCCCCTGGAGCTGATCTCTATCATAACGTCTTGGGGTGCAAATCTATTTATAATTTTTGGAAACAGGTAGTACATTTTTTTTAACTCACCTGAATGGGTGGTGTTAGGAATAACTGGAAACAACGGTGTTCGATACTCCAGAGACTTGGTCTTAATACTTTCGGCTATTGACAGGAAAACAATTATTTACTGTTGGTTATCACCCACCCCACCAACTATGCATTTATTTCTAAACAAGTTACAATTTTTATTCTGTATGGAGTGGATTAAAACCTCTCAAAAAAGGACACAATTGTTGTTTGAGACCTAAAAAAGCTTTAAATCTATGTTAAATACCACCACAAAACAACTTCAGAATGCTTTGAGCACACCAAATGGTATCAATAAAGAGTTGTAGGAAAAGATAGCTTATATTTTTGTACAATGCTAATGTCACCTGTCCATTCCTTGGTATTTATTCTTGAGTAGAAATGTGCATTACTTTCCCTGCTGGAGGATCCTTTTCTATTTAGTATTGTAAGTTTTAGGATAGTTTTTTTGGCTTAGGGATATTTTAAACTCTCCAGTCAAACACCACCTTTTAGAGTTGATTACCCTTTACTTACCTCCTATAACAATTATTCTTGTCATACATTTTTTCAGGTGATTTCTGAATGAGTTGTTTTATGAACCGTAATAAATAAATTAAAAAAATATCTTTAAAGAGCAAACAATAGAATGTCTCAATGTCACTAATCAAATGACTAAACATGTATGCATTTGTATGCTTTTATTATAAGGACCGATAAATAGAAAATGCATGATAATATAACTCTCAACTTGTCATCTTAGAGTTCAACAACAAGGAAAGGCTAGTTTATGGTTGGTTACAGACATGTAAATGTTGAGCTGTAGCCTGAAGCAGCCAACAAGATTTCTCAAATGGCTTCCCCTGATTAGGTTTTAAATATGGACATGATCAGCAATTCTAGCAACTCACATAACGCCTTTAGAGCCTTGATTTTTTTTGTTCATCATCAACAACATAGAGCTTTAAAGAATAAGATGGAAGAAGAAAAAAATTCACTGGTCTTGTTCATTTTTCTATAGGTAGTATAATAGAATAAAAAGTCTCTCATTGTACAGAATGAACAGAGAGACCTTAATTAAACCCTACTTTTCCAAGCTCGCCTCTACAAATGGGTACCTTGCAAATTACCAGAGAAAACACTTCACAATAATCATTAAGTGTAACTATGGTTGTTAAAATGTTCCATGTGCTCTGTGGAAATGGTGGACAGAAAACTAAATGACAAAATTACTCCATAAACCAGATAAAACAAAAGTCTTGTTTGACATAGAAAATTATATTTTCCAGTACAAATTGTACTTTACAGAGGGATATTATATTGACCCAAACAGTTTTAAACAAAATGTTAGATGTTAGGACTATAAAACCAAACCAGGATATGAATGGCTGTTCTTCTAGTATCACCTTGTGTTAACAAATGTAAAAAGTAGACATATAAACATGACGACCAGGTGTGCGTTGCAGCCAAAAAGTATTAAAAACTCCAAGGAACTCTTCATACCTGTCTGTGCTGTGGGATACCATGTGTATATTAGTGTGCAGCATTTCAAATGCAATTGCATTGGGTAAGGGCAGACAACAAATTTAGAAGAAAAACTGGGCATGCATTCATTTTGTTTTCCAAATAGTGCTACTCAATGCAGTGCACTGAAGTATGGGACAGTCAGCACCTTTGTACCTAGTATAGGTACAGTTATTAAAAAAAATGCAAAATATTAGAACTCAAATGAAAATGATCAATGGCCTTCAGTCACAAAGGAATTGCTGAGTATATGACAAAAAAGGGGCAGACGGTCCCTTCTTAAACTCATGTCCTACATGATGTTTATGATGTTATATCAGGATAGGGATCACATACACTAAATGTAGCAGGCATGTGACTTCAGAAGCCCATCTTAACCTAAACTTAGTTAAAAGGTTTATTAAACATTAGGAGAGCTCTTGTATTGCTCTTTGGCCACATTAATGACTGAATAACATTACAAAAAACTCACATGGCTAAAATAAAAGAAAATGATAAATCAATAACTTGAATCACAAATGTAGTGCAAAATGAAGACATTCTGTACACAACCACTAAATAGAATTTCTCTGAAAAGGTTTTATAAAGATCACCCAACTGGGATTTTAGTATCCTATAACAAGGAGAAAACAAAGAGGGGCTTTTTGACAAATATAAATTATTTACTTCAACAAGTAAAGAGACAAATATTTATAAATCGACATTTGACCTGAATCATAGTGGAACTAGACATATTATTGCTAATGCACCAGTATAGTGGATAATCTTAGTATCTTAGAAAGTGAAGCCTTAATGCAGTTTGCATCAAAATAGATCACATCAGTCTCAATTCCAATAGTTTTACCCATGGGCTTTTTCATCGGAGGTTGAGACATGTAGCACAGAACATCTGCAGATCTTTGTCACCTTTTGGATACGTACCTGTAGTGTAGGAAAAGGAAAAAACGCATGCTGGTCCTAAAGGCAACTGATAAACTCCCAGCTGGGTATGTGTCAGTGAGAAGCGGCAGGGATCCACGATACAGATCCTGGCCAGCAAGTCTCCATTATACTGCCCTAAAATACCACCTAATTAAGATGTTTTTCTGGCTCCTACAATTCTCAAATAATATTTTAAAATACATATACAACTCAAATAAGAAAAAGAAAAAGTTGCCTGACATCATCCACCTGTATGTGTCCCATGAGTTGTATCTATATTTTAGGATAATATTATACAACTGTGGGAGCCAAAAACATTACAATTGGGTGGTCTTTATAAAACTTAGATGGTATACAGGTAATGTTGGGCTTTCTGTTTGTCTTTTTTGTTTTTTTATGCACAATCTTCTCCAGCTAAACAATAAAACACCTAGTTTACATGAACACATAATGCCTCTAGAAACCTCATGTTCTGCTAACACAATTAGTTTTATGTTTTTTCACTCAGGAGAAAATACTCGGATAAAGGTCAATTTTAAAGCATTTACAACATAAGGAGTTGAATTTCTGAGAAATTAAGGCTTATAGACTTCTAAAGAAATGCAGACATTAGACCAAGCCAAAAAGACCCTATAGATAAGTGCTTTTGATCATTTTGCCAATTACACTTTCATTTTTTACAAACACATGTTTTGGAGTTGAACTCTTGGGTAACATCACAAACTTGTTCCATCATCTGTACTGAAAGATAGCCAGAGAATGCAGATTACAACTTTTGGCTGTCAGATTGAGATATAATAACGTAAATGCACCAATGGTGATGAATTTATCAAAAGCCAGGCATACTGGTCATGAGACCCACAGGGAGGTTTATTGGAAGGGTACGGTCAGCAAATGTAGTTCTTATTTTAAATGTAAATCCTGAATGATCTACTCAATAAATATTGTGTAGGGTTAGCTTTAAACTCACTGCTAGCACAAAAGTACTACTACTTTTAGGGGGAATTCAGGATGTTCCAACACATGAAAAAAAATAGTTTTTTTTCACAGGGATTAAATGTCATCACAGTTCAGTAAAATACCATACATTAAAGCTTCCTGGCGCTGCCCACACTCTCCCCAGAGATGATAGTAGTTCTACACATAGTTCTACCAATACAGATGGTAGTAAAACTGATTGCTTTATTTTTTATACTATTTTGTAGGTACCCTTTTTTCATAGTCCATATAACTAATATTTTAGTGGTAAATGCAGAAAATCTAGGGACCATTACAAGTTTCTGAGGGATCAACGATTCAGGTTAGAAGCAAGGATTTCTCCTTCTGTAAAAATTTACAATTATACATCACAGTGTATTTTGACTTTTTGTACCTGTACTTTAGATGCTAATCATTAAATGTAGACTGCAATGTGGGACCCGAGGTGTTTTGTGGCTTTTTCTTTGTATAAAGTTGAAGATGGGAGTAGAGCTCTGTCACATGACTGGCCTTTTTGATTCATTATTAAGATAAAAGCAGCAAGCAAAGTGCTAAGTACATTTGTAAAGCACATTGCTGTACTCCATACATGTTCCCCTTCTGTTTCTTTTTAAAGCAGCATTATGTCTGTGGTTAGGTCTTACCACAGGCGGAAAGCATTGTTGTTTTCCTTTACAGTAGAATGAGAATGGTACATAACTGTGTCAGTACTAACTATTAGTGATATTTTCGCAAGTCTTCAAATTTAAATCTATTTGGAAATATTCAACGATACCCAAGCGTTTGAATGAGAAGAGTCACTGTAAATGCTGACAACTCGAAAATGTTAACTTACGTGTTAACCTGATTCCTAATGATTATTTTATTTTAACATATCTTTAAGAAAACAACCTAAAAAGCAACTTTAAAGGCATCTGTAGTGCAAAATGGCACATTAGTTATATACATAGGTATATACATAATAAATCGAATTCATAATACCTACTAAAAGTATTCACGGTATAAAATGCATTGAAATATTATGTTAGACATACTACCCTGGAGAAGACACATTTTTTATTCATTAATCAGTAATAATAATAATAAAAAAATAACCATGAATACAGTTTTAAAAGTGCACTTACCAAGATCCATGCTTTTTGATGTTTTTAGGTAACTTGTATCAAGTTGCTGGGAAGACTCGGCTGCAGGACTGTAAATAAAACAAATATCATTTTTAGAATACTTGCAGTAGAATGTATACAGCATTTAGGTTACACAACATACCCCAAATAGATCTATGATTGTACTCTGTATGATAGTTATATAGTGATATACCACCAGGGAGCTTACACTATATGGCAAAACTTACAGGGCACCAGGCCAGAAACTAGTTGTATATTCCATATTAAAATTATACATATTTATAGTTCTGAAAAAAGAAGGTACACCCTCTTTCAATTCTAAGGTTTTGGGTATATGGACACAATAAAAAAAATATCTGGCCCTTAGCAGGTCCTAAAATTAGGTATATGCAACCTCTGAAAAAAAAACAACAAATTACATTATTGACAAAACAAACTGCCAATTCTTTCGGGAACAGACATCCCAGCAAATAAAAGGCCACCAATCAGACTCTACAGGACTCAGTTAGCATGTTAAATAGTAAAGTTCATGACTGTCTTTTTGGAGAAAGATTGAACAGGTATTGCTTGTTCGTAAGGCTTGCCAGGAGAAAGAAAAAAATGGCAGCACAGCTTAGGTTTGGAAAGTTGTATCTAAACAAACCACAAGACGTCTGGAACAATGTCTCTTGCACACAGGAAACAAAGGTTGAGATATCTGTCCTCAATACACGATGCTTTGTATGGTGGAAACACTTAAAACTAACTCTCAAGAACAGTGGTGGAGGGGAAATGATTTGAGCTTATTTTGCAGCCACAGGACCTGGGCATCTTACAACCATTGAGTTTGAAAGCAACTAGAATACTTTTGTATACAGAGCAAAGTCAAATGTAAAGTCATTTAAGCAGAATATTAAGTTCTGAAACAATAAAGAGGGAGAGCAAAATGATATTAAATGATATTAATTTTCAGTTGACTTTTTTGTGGCTATAACAGCTTACACTTTTTATTGTAGAATAGACATGCTGCAATTTCACAAACTTTAGTGGAATATACAGTGAGCAGTGTATGATCCCAGCATAACTTGGTGATAGGAATGAATAAACTCCTGTTTACATGTGGCAAAGTTAAGTCATTCTGATCTAGCCAAACGGGATGACCAAAGATTCTAAACCAAAAAAGGACCAGGTTAAGACGTACCGATGAAGGAACAAGGAGAGGTGAACTTAGTTCCACTCTAAGGTATTGAAAATCTTTTTTTTTCTGCCTTTTACTAAAGCTTGAATTCACTACAGTAATGGTGTGCAATACACTATGCACTGTGTAGTTATAGTAAAATGTTTTAAAATACACTGTTTGCACACCCAGTGCCAGTGGGTAATGCATAAGCATTGGGAATACCTTAATATCCAAAGTAAAATGGCTGCCTTCACCCTTTCATTCTAACAATGTTTTATTTTCTACCATAAGTACATTCACTATTGGAGACACACACAGACTTCTAATGTTCAAAATTAAGCTATTCAATATAATTGTATTCATACAGAACTCAAAGAGACAAGATGACACTGACCCATCTGTGTGCCTTGAAACAATTTTAACAAAATTGCTATACCGTGGCAGGAATTTCTCCAGTCATGTAGTATAGTTAGGAACATCAATTAAACTCACAAGAGGATGTCAAGAAAAAATGAATTTTATATTTCAAAGAGATGTATGGTGTACATTAGACAGGATGCCTTCATGTGAATGCTGTGCTTCAGATACAACTCATTTATCATATAAATATTATATACTGTCAAAATTAGGGCCTATTTTGTTACAAGCCGATTTGGCTAATTGTGAACATAATTTTTCAGTACAATGATCTGCAGGTATGCTAAAGCTAAACAAATTAGGGACCATATTTTTTCCCAATAACTCAGTAATTGCAGGGGCTACAATTTTGCACAAAGGAGTAACCTATACCAGACCTCAGATTTCATCTGTTTGAAGTAGTAAAAAAAAAAGGCCCCTTTCAGACTTAAAGTGGAAAATCACATGGTTAGCCACTCCCAGGTACACTGTAAACTGCTGTTATGTGTCCAGGAGCAGCAAGCCGCACACTATTTGCAGTGTGGGTCTCCCTTTGAAGCAGTAAAAGCAACTGCATGGCTAGAAGCAACATATTGCTTCCCAAAACTGTGCCACAACTGCACTGCAAAGTGGTTCCCAACCTCTCCCATACAATTTTGCAGTGTAGTAACTACATCAGACCAATTTCAATATTTAGCTCTTTAGAGTAGTAAGAAAGATGGCCTATTCCAACCAGTGTGTTGTGGTAAAGAATGGTATTGGTTACCCACATGTAAGCACAGCATAAAAAAAGGTGATTTGGGAGGGGATGGAAAAGTTGCTAGGCTTGTAGGTGTCGGTAAAACTGTAGAAATATGCAGCGGTAAAGTGAATGGGAGAACACAGCCTCCTGGGATAAATATGTCACATATTCCATGAGGCTTTGGGATGCTCCTTCTCTATCTTGGGCATACATAGAAGGGGCCCTTTCCTGCAATGGGGGGAAAAAAAGATCTCATGCATGCGCAGTGGCAAAACATCTCGGCGATGGGGTCCCCTTTACCAGGGGCTATTGGTTTTGTAGTATATTTTTCTTACACTATTATTTTTTTACACCAACTATTTTAAGAGTGTGTCAGAATATGAAATAAGATAATAAGAATATGAAAGGTTGCTCTTCAATTCAATATTTTCTTTAGGCTTTTTTGGAGCATTAGGAGTTAGTAATTGCATTCTCCTGTTGTTGTTTATCCATTCAATATTTAAACCTAGAGGAGGTCTATGTTTTGTTGATGGAGCATTTAGGTTTGAAAATAGCTGAATGCTGTGTTGGTTCCTTAAAGGTGCCAATCAAAAATAAATGCATGTGTATTTTATTACATAAATATAATAGCCCCAAGTCAAATGCACATTTTATCAGTATACCAACTGATAGTTATCAATAGTGTGCACAATTTCAGGTTATGAAATAAATGTAAGCAGTACCACTCCATATGTACATATGTCGAATGTCCTCATGTCTCTATGGGAACATCAGTTTTGTAATACCTGTCCTCAAGAAATACATTTTAGAAACAAAATGTTTGTACATCATATTTTGTTATCAAGTACAGCCATACTCTTTAGCATAAAAAAACTAGCAGTGATGTTTACAGCACTTCTTATATCCTCAGGGTCTGCTCTCATAACATACATAACAGTGTGAATTCTGATTTCTACCCTGAGCTAAAAGAACTTTGGCAAAACTACAAATACATTTGCCAAAAAAAATAAACCCATCCTCACTACTACAGGGTTCTCATGTTAATTATTGGTGTGCATATTTTAAAAGAATGTAATGTGTGCTTATTCCTCCTATTTCATGTGTCATGACTGAGAAGGTATTCAACAGAAACCAAAAAAAGTCTTGCGCTTAGGACTATTTTTTCTTAAAGCTCTCAAAGACTGGAAAGGATACACTTTCATCAGTGAACCTAGGCGATCCAGCGAACCTTAGACCTTGAAATCAAATTCCAGGTTTGCTGGATCACCTAGCTTCACTGATGAAAGTGTATCCTCTCCAGCCTTGGAGAGCTTTAATAAATCTGACCCATTATCTGCTTCTGTAGCACTGGTTGCAAACTTTAAACTTTGCATTCCAGGAGGACCCAACCAGCAGAGGGTATGCCCCAATCACATTTAAAAATTAAATACATGCATACAAAGGAGTAATAACAAATAAAATGAGCGAAGGTGGATCACCTTGCAGGGAAAAACACTGCAAGTATTAGGCCCGTACAGGATTCAGATTACTGTAGCTGCAACTGATTTCATGATTGATATGTGAAAGAGTGCTGCACATACAGTGCTGTTCTGATCTATGGAGAGGGAGAGTAAGCAGTACCCCATGGTGCTGTCCTCCATAGGAAAGTAAATTACTCCATCCTGATTAGTCGTTCATCAACCCACCATTGATGAAAGGCGTCATGGACCATTGTGTACATAGGTTAGATTCTTGTCCAGTGTACAAATCTCCTACTATGAGTTCACTTACCTAAACTTTGAGTAATCCACAGAAATATGGTCTCTTGATTGTGGCAGTAACCGTAAAGAAACATCCTGTTCCAAACTTCCATCATCATAGTTTGCATCTGTAAAAAGTAAAAAAAAAAATGATTTTCAAGAATTGAGAGGTTTATGTCTCACTGAGTAAGACTAGGACACTCACGGATCAAGCATGATTTTAGAAACTACAACTGTATCATGGATGAAAATAATAGAGATGAGAGTTGCATGTGAGACCAGGACCACGGTGTCAATGAACAAGGACGAGGGCAATATTCTCACAACCCAGAACCAATATATTACCTCACATTATTATGGTGGTTGATTGCATGAAACGTGAGGTTGTATTTAACGGAACATCTGGGCCAGTACCATGACCAACAAAGGAAAGGTGGAAATGTATCATTTCAGTTCTTGAAATGATTGGGTAATTGTGACAGAGTCCACTACAGTTATTGAGAACATTACAAGGCATATAAAAAGGGTGCATACAAATTACACGACAAAATTTTTGTAAATTTACTGGCTATCAAAAATAAATTGATCTCTTGAATAACTAGTCTGATAATGTCAAACAAATCCGTCCTAAAAATTTAAAATATAGAATACCAAAGTGTGTATGTGGAAAAAAAACATTTCTGAACTGACTTTTCTTCAGCTTAATTTACCTATAACTCATTTTTAGGATTTTTCTAAATGTACTTATGTGACAAGTATCTTTTAATCTTTTTGAGTACTTATTTTATTCTCTTTCCCAGTTCAGAAGAATCTCCAAAAAGCAAATATGGCACAGATGGGGTTTGGCTTTGTATTGTTTAGTCATATGGCAAATTCTTTCTTAAAGAACCCTCGTAGGACCTATGGAAAATGTGCATTTGGCATGGAGCTTTCCTAAAGCATGAAATTCTTCCGTAAGAAACAGCAAGTAGAATTTAAAGTGCTTTCAGACACAGAATGTTCTGTTTGATTTATCCGGAGTACACTGCGATGCGTGTAAATTGAACACAATTTAAATCAGTAGGCTTGTCATTACAAGCAGCTCAGGAAAGATGATATGTCGAAGACAGAAAAGATAAGCTGATAAACCGTACACCAAAGCAAATTGTTAAATGCAGATTCAAAGGTACAAAAGCCGAATAACTTTCAGTTTTCTCTCAACTTAACACATTGATCGATGCTTAAAGATGCTGAGATAGTCCTTGTCAAAGAGGAATTTAGAGACATTAAAAATGCTGTGAGGTCAACATTTTGCTTGACTTCAGAAACAAAACAAACATTTTAACTATGTTTCACAGTGATTAGTATTCAGTGCAATTGTTTAGGGATTGGACTGCATCCAATTACAGTGGAAACCATGCGCGATGTGTTCAAATAGAGAAAAGAACATAAATATGCCTGACGGTCATTACTGACAAACCCTACCTGGCCCAGGCTTCCCAGTTGTGTTTTTATTGAAAAGTGAAAGTCCATGAAAACAGCTAAAAACACTGGTAAATTTCACATATCAAATGATTTAGCTGACAAAAATGTATAATCTCCACAGTCATTGTTCTTATACACTGACTGCTAGTCACTTCCATACTTTCTAATTTAGCATCAATGTTTTTCAGCTCATGTCTTATTGGTGATGATAATGATCCATTGTGGAATAAAAATTCCAAATTAAAAAAAAAAAAAAAAGGCCAGATGTGGAGGGATCAAGGGTCCTGCGGAAATAAAGGTAAAAGGTATTTTTTTTATTTGTAATGAAAGTTCCGCTTTAAGGGAGGTATATTTAGGGTAAAAATTTAGGCTACCCTTAGGTGTAGGCCCAGTGAATCCCAAACTTACAAATAACCTTTTATATTACCAATTCACATATGACATTTGGCATAGCAAATATCAGATTTAGGTATGTGATTGTTTAATCTACCTTAAGATGGATAAATAGAACACAAAATGATTGTTTGGAAGCCACAAAAAATAGTGGAATAGTTTGGAAATTTGTTTAAAAATCATGCTCTGTTTTTTTCAGCAGGCGATCTGTTAGTGAATGTTCTGTCCGGCGACTCCATGCTGTGCACAATCGCAGTAATAAACACTGTTTGTTCTGTCTAGCAATGTAATTTGCAGCAGCCAGGAGAACTAAGATAGCAGCAGCCTCTGCTTCTCTTTAGTTGTGCAACCTGATGTACTTTGGCATCCCCAGCATCCATTGTTGGGCTGCGCACAGCTGAAGGGGATTCTAGAGGCTGATCAGCTCCTGACTCGGTGCTGCACTGCTATTGGCTGCTGGAACTTTAAAGCCACTTCGGTCCTAATTACCAGTGCCTGTTATAGCGTCTGCTAGGTTAACCTGTGCTAGAGTGATTTTGAGTATTTCTCTGTTACTGACTTTTGCCTGTTCCTGATATTCTGTTTGAACTCTGCCTGGACCGACCTTTGCTTGTAACCCCAACTCTGCTTGTGCCCTTCCCTTTGGACTAATTTCTTGTGTTTTGACTTTGGCTTGTTTCTGGATTTCCTGATAATTTCGTACTCTGTATTTGTGGGATCCTGGTCAGCTGCTGGCCTATCTCCAGACACCATCCCTTGCACACCAAGTCCTGGGGGCAGCCGTGTGCTGGGAGACACAACCAGTCTCCCTAGGCTGAGTGGGGGCTGCTATAGGTGACTGCGGCGATAGATTGGGGGACTGGTATCTGGAGAATACTGGTACTGGCCAGGCCTTACATGATCATCACAAAACATTATACTGGCAGATGTTAGTTCCATTTCCATTCTTAAAAGAATTAATGTTAAATTCTCAACTTCATGTTTATTAACAGCACTGTCTCATGTTTGTCTACAAGTGGTTTAAGCCTACTTGACATTGGGAAAGGGGCATTAAGTCGAAGAATGACCACTACAGTTGTGTACAGTTGTACTTTGCCTACCTAATCAGGTAAAAAATTTTAACTAAATCCCCATGACAAGTATGGGAGAAAAAAAATGTACGGACTCAACTGAGTTTTAACACAACTGAGAGCCTTCCAAAAGAAATGAACGTTTGATACTAAATGCTGATGGTTTTTAGTTTCAAAAATGACAGCAAAGGCAGCCAACTTTTACCGAGGGAACAGTTTTTGTGGGTCAACTTGCTCATTGTGTAATACAGTAATATACCAGTCTGTCTTGTGATCTCTTTTGCTTCCTAAATCCAGAAAGAGAAGCAAAATGTTACCCTATTTAGACAGCAAACAGACAGCAAACTTTACATTTGTTAATAGTTTGAATATATGGTCACTAATGTGCAGCAGACTGTATGTATACTGTATGTATTGCAGACACATACATATGTATATTAACAAAATATAGTGTGAAATATTCTAAAATATTTAGCTTGTAATATTTTTTTTTTGTTAATATAAATACTGCTATTTCACATTCACTACAAATTGTTGAAGCCGAATAAACCAATGGAACAAGTACATGTTTGTAAAAAGGAAAAAGTGTCCATTACAGTTTTCATGAAACAAAGAAAAAAAGCGTTTCTTAAAGGACAGAGAAAAAGAATGCATCAAAGCATACTGACAGGGTCAGACACAGAACTAGGACATAAAATAGACTCATTCTTCCGAATCATGCTTATACTGACAGTGTAGCCCTGAGATACTCAACAAAAGGATTCCCATTACATTAACCTAGACATTACAAAGGAGGTAGACTTACTGACATGGAGTCAAAGGAGCACTCTTCAGACTGCATGCAGTCTAATATACTTCAATAAAACATCAATGAAGGAAGGATCTTTTTTAAAGCACTTCCACTGCTACAAAAGGATATTCTGCTACTGAGAACCTCTGATCTCATTGTTCACAACTTGCAGACTACCTATTTCTGTTTTCATGACTTCCACTTGTAGCCAAATTTTCTTTTCCTGTTAAAAAGCTGTAAATGACATTACCATAGGTATGGGTAAAGAATCTTCTACAATAGGATTCTAATGTGCATCGGACCTAAGAACATACCTTAAAATTTTTTTAATGTGCCATTACTGTAAATCAAATTTAGGCAACTAAATAGAAAAGAAAGACAATGACAGACCAAAAGAGGTTTTAAACAAAGTGGCAGGTAGCTTTTCACAATTACCTGGAATCGCATATAGTTTATTTAGGCTGCCCAATTACTGCACATTCCTTAAAGTAACACATACACACTGATCTACCCTCTGGGTATGTGAATACCCAATTAATTCTTTTAGATTTTAGCGTGGGAAAGGTTAAAACTTTTTATAGCCATGATAGGCTCCATTAGACAGATTTTCTTTCCAGCTAACAATGTTTTACCAGGCAGTAAGTAAGTAGGGGTAAATTGTCAATAGCAACTTCTGTATATTCTGGAGTATAAACCAACTTTTTCAGCAACCAAAATGTGCTGAAAAAGTCACCCTCGGCTTATACTTCAGTCAGGTATCAGCTAAATTGAGATGTGAGTGCCGCCAACGAGACTGGTGTCCCTCAGCCTGCAGGGGAATCCGTAATGTCACTGGATGGGGAGCGGCTTGTGTGGGGCCTGCAAAAGCCACGCCCACATCACAATACATCTCTGGTGTGTTAAGGCCAAGGCTGTGTACACTGTGCTGTGCTTGCTCCCTTTTCCAATGTACAGCAATCTCCAGCACAAGGAAGTTAGGAGGCCAGAGACTTCAAACCTGATGGAAGACCTATTGAAGCTGCAGTGCTGGAGATAGTGAGGATCACAGAGCTAGAGAGGATCACTATGCTTGGCATTCTCTGGTGATTAGTTACCAGAATTACCAGTGCGTTATGTGAGAGGGCATCCTCTAATGGATAAAGATCAGAATTGCCAGGGTTTATTTTGAGAGGTCACCATCTAGTGCAGGAGTGCCAAAAACGTAGATCGCAGAGCCCTGCCTTACCCTTAGCTGCTGTTAAACAGCAGCCGGCCGCTACGTCTATAGGGATGCTGGGGATGTCTTTCTTTGTGAGAAGGCTCTGTGTAACAGTGGGGAGTGGGGAGGGAGGCAGAGAGGGCAGTCTGAGGTTAGCAGTGCTGTGTGGTTTCTTGTGCAGCCTTTTATAGTTGGTAGATCATTTTGGATACCAAAAATTGCCAGTGTTCAGTGAGCCCTGCTAGTAATATTGAAATAAATATTTAAAAACATAAACCCCACTGATGCATCAATTAATGTAATTTTATTGGTATTTATTTTAAATATTTAAACTTGCCAGTAGCGGCAGCATTTCCTACTCACGGCCTATACTCGAGTCAATCATTTTTTCCTGTTTTCCAAGGTAAAAATAGGTACCCTGTTTCCCCGATTATAAGGCACTGTCTTATATTTTTTGAAATGCCAAAATATGCCCTAGGTCTTATTTTCAGGGGATGTCTTATTTTTCCATAAAGAAGACTACAGTACACATTTATTGTTGAAAGTCACTCATGATCACTCATGTTCCATTGATTGTCCCCTTCTGATCACTCATGTGCCGTTCATATTCCCCTTCTGATCACTCTATGCCATTGACTGTCCCCTTCTGATCACTCTATGCAATGATTGTCCCCTTCTGATCACTCTATGCCATTGATTGTCCCCTTCTGTTCACTTACTGGTAATTAAGTGTAGGGATCTCTGTTAGGGCAGGGATCTCTGTTAGGGCAGGGATCAGCAGCTTGCTTCCTGGTGCAGAATGCCGGCTTGTTACTTTCAGTTTCACTCTGCACTGCAGCCAGGAGCAGACACGTGCTGCAGCCAGCATCAAGAAGACACACACAGGATCAAATATCGGGGGATGTCTTATTCACAGGTGCGTGTCTTATTTTAATTATTTTTTCAAAAATCGGGGATGGCTTATTTAATGGGGATGTCTTAAAATCGGGGAAACACGGTACCTTGGATTATACTCGAATCGACCTATACTTGAGTATATACGGTAAGGAGGAAACCATTTTTCAATAAAATAGTGTCAGATTTCTTCATTTGTTCATTGATCCTGAAGGTGGGAGGCATGGGATCAAAACACTGTAATCACATTATGAGATGTAACATTCTGAGGGGTATGTTTATAAATTATCCTGTCAATTCATCTGAAAGTTCGCTAACTCGAGTTCAAATCTCTCTACAATGAAATGGTGTTTCAGTGCCTATTAACAACTTGTTGTGTCACCTAGTGGTCAATTTTCAAAAGTGCATAGCACAATAGGAAATGTTTTTTGTTTAAATGAATATTATGGACAAATCTGAAACAAACTGAACAGGGAATAATTAAATACACCCCTATGAGAGAGGGCAAGAAAGTGAAGGGTTTTTCTCTCTCTAATGGAGCCCTGGGCAGCAGTAAAATTAAAACAGAAGTTCTAATCTTGTGGTGTGATATGCAATTTAAATATCTATCCAGTAAGGGTAATTGCCATTAAATATCTTCTAACACATCTTCTTTATTAATTGTGACTGTAATACATGAAATACAAACCTTTCTGTGAAAAGACTTACTTATAACCGCATATATGGTGTGTTGCGATAGTAGACATCAAAGTTTGCTCAAACAGATTGCTAAACACAAAAAGAAGGCCCTGAAATATAATACAGGGTAATATAAAAAGTGCTGGAGGTGGGAGTTATCTAATTAGATGTTTGATGAGGGGCACCTTTCCATGTATAGGAGACCCTATTGCACAAATACAGTGTAAAACATATTACTATAATCTTGTGTCTGCAGACATTGCAGACTTTTCTAAAACTGCCCCAACTCTCTGGAATGGGCTTCCTCATCCTATTCAGTTGCTCCCATTTGCTCATTTAAAAAAGCACCCAAAATCCCATTTTTTCTTCTGTTTTTTGATACCATTACTACTGTGCTTCAAATGATTGCTTTTAAATGTGAATGCAGGGCAGCTTTTACTCATGCACTGAAATGCAAATATTGTGTTGGACCTGCTTTACTTGCAATTAAAAAGAACCTTCAATAATGTATTAAAAATACAGAGGCAGTGCACTCTGACTGTTGCCCTTTACAACATGTACAACAGTTTGCTTCCTCCATTCAGTCTCACTGTTTTTCTTGTTATAAGGATTAGGGTTTTTGTTTTTCAGTCAAGATTCAAGCATCTATGTGTCCCATCTTGTTAAGAGTTCCCAATGAGTCTGTGATTTATGTAATCACAGTAACCTTCTAGATTATGCAGGGATTTTCTTTCAAGCAGTCCACTCTACAAGACGAAATTTTTGAAACAAACATTTTTATTTTTTTGTTGACAGCTTTTCATATAGTTATTTATCCAAGTCCCCTCCAGAATTCACTAAACAGAATGTATCTGGTTTTAAAGTTAAGAAAACTTAACCTATACCAGTCTTGTATTTGCACCGTCTACATTGGTGGAAACAAAAGAGAAGAAAGGTAATTTCAAATATAAAACAAGATGACTGCATGATGCATAGGGTTAACATGCCAAACTAATGAAAAATCATTTTTCTCAGCTCAAGCTCAGCTGGAGTGAAATAAATATCATATTCCTCAAAACAAAATGTACTGCTCACTAGCATACTCCTTTAAATGATTTGCAAGGCTGAGTATTCAAAAACTTGATGAGATAACCTCTACATTTACTTAACAACATTGTGCATGTCACTGTAATAAATATCTATTTCTATTACCCCTTGGCAGCAAAATGACTACAGATGGTAAGAATTATATAAATAATCCAGCTCTGCCAGCACTTTTACCGGTACACAGTGGAATTAATTGGAGTAGACATGTACTGATTTATTGTGAATGTGGTATATTGGGTAGAATTGTACAGAAAAATGCAGTAATGCAGAGTTTGAAGTATAATGTTTAAAAGGTGCATAATCTATACTAATAATATTCAATGTCAGAAGCCAGGGTTATTACATTAATCATCTTAATACTGCCCTATTTTAGAATACCATGGATAATATGTATTTTACAGAACAATGTAATATTAGTGTGGTAATCAACACAAAATCAGGGCAGAACTTTGACCCCATTTAATATAATATGTGCTGCAGCATTTAACAATAACTGTATGTGCACATACAAATTTTTAGCAGCATCTTTTGCAAGTTCCACAAATACTTGTTGATTCAGACAATGGGATCCACTTAATGCAGGTTCCTGTGATTGAGTGGGAACAATGCTGCACAGCTCCTGAATTTACAGCAGAGTTGCCACTTTCTGGAAGGTTTAAAAATGCTGCAGATTTTAAGAGCATTGTCACAGCTGATTTACAAATCTGTAGCTTGTCATTTAGCATCTGGCCACAACTAGTCCAGTTCATTGCTTTATGGATTGACAAAACTGCCTCTGTTATTTAAATCCTCCCACTATGAGCTGACTGGAAGGAGGGGCATGTTGGACACAAAAGTTTTTTTTTTATTTACCTTATGAGGCATGTTCATCACAGTTGATTTGGAACATGTTTAAATTTCATACAAAAACTTTTAGTTCTACTTTAACAGCTCTTGGGAGGACTCAACACAACTAAATTATTGTAGTTTTTAAGCAACTATGAAAAGATTGAAATTTGCAAAATCCTAAGTTTAGACATTACATGATGCTATTAAACCTTACCTTTACCTTTTTTTACTTTATTACTTTTATGTAATTCTGTAAGGAAATACACTTGGACATGCAGCACTTCATATATATGTATCCAGTACAAAGCAAGGTCCACTTTTAAAATCTCCTCCTTCTGTAGACATCATTGGCTTAAACAATGTCCAAAAGGTGCTTAATGTGCAAAGAACCTATAACTAACCTAAGCACAGTGCACAGTCTTTTGCCAGTGGCACATATGCACATAGACATCATGTTTCTTATGGCACGATTCGAACAAAGAAGCACAAATTATGCAAGAACACACTTTTGCAATGGACTGGAGTAACCTCTTGCGATACATTCCCCAGGAATATTCCCAAAAGGGTGAAGACATGCCAGGCAATTTGTAAGACAGGTTAAGGCAAGTTAAAATCTAACTTGTTTCTTTAGAGGTATCTTATTGACATAGTTTGATCTGACGATTTTTAAAGGTGACACAGACAATATAGGTGGACCCTAAATTTTAGTGCAATGTTCAGTCTGAAGACCAATTCATATGTTTGCTTTGCCTTAAAGTGAAGTTAAACAAACTGCCTGTCATTCCATTGCCTGGCAATGCAGAAGCTACTGTCTGTTATCATTCATTTTAATTGGAACGCCAACTTACTATCCCTGTAGCAGGCAATGCACCCACACTGCACCCATTAGGCACAAGCTTTTATAAAACAACTTAAAGGAGCAGCAAATCACAGTCCATAAGAGGTTCTATTTGTTTGAAGGTTACATTAGGATAATGAAACCAAAAAAACTGGTTGTTATGACAAAGCATATACAGGGGCATGTCACAAAAAAACTTGTTCAAAGAGATACCCATTGGTGGAAAAAATCCAATTTTTCCTGTTAAATAGCTGAACACGGGTATGAATTGGTGCCATTAAAGCATTTATGATTCTTTTCAACCAGTTTTGTTAGAAAAAAAATGTCAAATGAAATACCAAAGCAAACTTTGGTGCTGTCCAATATTGCACCCCTGCATCCTCCTGTGTTATCTCTCCTCTTTTAGGTGGACTTGGTATGAGAACCAACATACTAGTCAGGTGCTACTTGTTCTCTCCTCCTGTAAACTACCTAAACAACTCCCCTTTGAGTTTCTATTGCCTAAACATGTTAAGATAAAAAAAATGCAATGTAGCAGCCTTTTTTGGCTCACGGTGCATAACCTCTTGCTCTCAGTCTGATTTCTGGTGCCAAGGGGATTACAGGAAGCAAACAGAAAAACAGAATTCTTTTAATTTCACTGGCAGTGTTTAAAAGTACATTTAGTGATTTTAGAATTAACACATAACAAATGGTGTTTTGTTATATCTGCCTTTGAAGTTCCACTTTAAATAATTTCTAAAAGCTTAGTCTCAGTTGACATGGGGCTGCCATGGTCCCTCTCCAACTGGGCAATTTATTTCTGCTTAAAATGCCAAGTTCTGATTGCCTCTTACAAATATGTAAATAGATAAATGAAGGGAAAAAACAAGTGTTGTAACATAAATTCCTTCTAAGTCTTCTTTCTTAGTACACTTGTCCAAATCAGTGATGTGAGGCAGATTTTGCAAAAATGTAGCAGAATGCAATTAGCAAAATATGAGAAGAAAAACAAGGGATGTTCTGACTCTCAGATAGAACTCTAAAAACTTCAACACAATCTGTGTTTATTAATGCCCTATGTACCAGGGGGAAGACAGTTACATCAATGGCTCTTGACAATTAATCAGTAATCATTTAAGGACTTTTCTTACTAATATTACAACATTCATAAGAAGAATTTATTAAGTTTGCATGCATGCTACCAAATTGAAATCTCGTTTACAAATGTTCATTAGTGGTAGCTGAAACAGTGTGATTCATGTAGTGAGAGATATTTGTTAAATAATAAATGATACATATAATGTTCTGGGCCCTTTGACTTGATTTAAAATCATCAGACTGTGTCAAAAATTGACAACCTAAACTACTTATTATCAACCAAATAATAAGAAGCTCTGAGTATCAAATCAAAGGAGGAGCATATGCAGAGGTTTTAATTAGTAAAAGCACATCGTGAAGATGTTTAAGATGTTTAATGAAGCCAGTGTCTTACCCAACACGAAAAACTTTGAAACAATACCACTGTTCCAATAGAGATTCTGTAGTAGAAAATATACATATTTTATTCCTGTAAATATTATAACACCTAAGGCGGGTTTGAATTTTAAAATTAAACAATGATATAAGTGAGTTGAGGATGTTTTCTGTCAGGTGAAATATGCAGGTAAGAATTTTATATATTTTGATTTGCCAGTTTTGAACCTTTGACTGCTGGAGATTTGCAAACAGCTGCAATAATGTTATTCTTCTAAAATGTTACTTTTTTCCCTTACACTTTGGTTTATTTATTCTGCTGTCTCAAAAGCCTGCAAGAATGACACTGGTGGGTAAAAAAAAATACAAACTTTGAGTCAGTGCACTGCTGTCTTCCTCCTTCAGAAGTTCATTGTATGTTAACTGTTTGATGGTTAAAAAGCCTGCATTTTCTTTGTATATTTGCCGAATGCCTGACATAATCACAGGGATCACTTACAAACTGCAAACTGACAGATGATCATTCTTGCAGTGCTACCGTAGTAGCATACAACTTGGGAAAATGAATCAAATCAGATAGAGTATTACCTATTTTTAAGATAACTTCAAAGACAAAGACAAAGTGTAATATTTGTATAACAAGACATTTTTGTACCTTTGTGTTGCGTCTCTATACAAGTATATATATATATATATATATATATATATACACACACACATATACATATATAAATATGTTTAGCATTTTTATTGTTGGTAGATCATTTTGGATACCAGAATTGCCAGTGTTCAGTGAGCCCTGCTAGTAATATAGAAATAAATATTTAAAAACATATACCCCACTGATGCCTCAATTAATGTTTTTTTGTTGGTATTTATTTTGAATATTGAAACTTGCCAGTATTAATTATAAAATCAAATGGCAAAAGGTGGTGAATATAACAAATGTAAATGATTCTGTCTTTCCCTAATACAATACCAGCAAGTAATTAAAGCTAAACCATAAACATGTAGAAGTTAACCTTCATGATATTGAGTCATTGTTTGCAGTATTAGTTTTGCAAATATCTGATGAGTATATATTCTCCAAGTATTATTTCAGCAGTTTAAAATGCACCCACATAAATAAGTTATTTACATTTACAAGTATAATAGCTTTAAAATATGCCATCTCTAACATCTGGCTGCTTGTTTACTTAAGTAATTCATTATAAAGGTGCTCAAAGATAAAAAAAAAAAGACAAAAGTTTCAGTCAATTTCTACTAGCTAAATAACAACTGCTTGTTGCTTACATTGGCGCAGCCTTTCACAACCCTATTGCCCGAGAGGTATCCCTAAAGTTATTTTTGGGAACCCTTACAAATACAAATTTGGGGGTCATTGGCCAAATACCCCCTACAGTAGAAGAATGCCATGTACGGTGGTTGTTAAAAATACCAGACTTACATCTACAAGAATCATTGGTTTATAACTTGTATTAGAAATATTTACCCACTAACTTTACCCACAGCGGGCACAGGGAAAGAAAAACGTGAATCTTCCCAATGGGAACATAAAAAGCAATAAATTAACTAAAATAAATTCACTAAAGTTATTTTGCTGTAAAGCAGCGGTCGCCAACCAGTCCACAAGAAAATTTTGATGGTCCGCGGCTCTGTCAGGTGTGCCCCCCCGCGGGGTCAGACCATGTCCCCTGTATGGATCACAGGCTCAGGGTGTTTGGTGGGTTGTGTCTCTAGACACAACCTGCCCACTCCCCCATCACAGGCTCAGACCTGCGATGGGGGAGTGGGCGGGTTCTGGCATCATGACCTCACTCTGGAGGAAGTTTCTTCCCCTTTAAGTGGCACACAGCTCTCCCCACATGCCCGGTCCGGAGTCTGTGCATTTAGTGGTCCCCAGGTACAAAAAGGTTGGCAACCACTGCTGTAAAGGATTTCATTAGGCAGACTTTCCCTTCCTTCCTGCCATAGGATTACTGCCTCCCAGGACATAAAGGACAGGAAAGATTGCCAGGTCACTGTCAGGTTCTACATCAGATTCTAATTTAAACCAAAAATATAATTTTAATTATAATAATATATAACGTACAATACCTTTCTTTTTGTACTGAAAGCCATTTTGAGCAGAAACATTCCCATACACAGTTTTTAGCACTGCTCCTTGATCTGAACGATCCTGCAATCAAACACACAATTAATTATTTTATTAGATTAGATCATGTTTTTAACAAATTCTACTGACCTACAACTTTCGCTTACTTTAAATGTAGGAGTGACAGGTATAAGCAAAAGGTAAACTGTTTTTTTTTTTTTTTTTAAATAAACATTTCTTTTTCATTGAAATATATCTCGATTATATGAAAAAGAATATCTGACAAACCAGAAACCTCTCTCCATCCTTTCCATCTGGAAATAGAGCCTTCAGCATTAGCTTCAAAACACAACCAATGCCAATTGTCCAAGGCAGCTGAGCTCCCTTTTACACAAATCTGAATTCAATATGTTCTCCCAAAAGTAAATCAGCCTCAAGGCCATGCATAGCAACCATTTCCAGTTCCTCTGGTTGGCAGTTTATTTGTCGGATTTTTTCAATTGCACACATAAGATGCCAGTAACCGTTACTGTGCAATAGCACCCTGTATGTAATTGCTACGAAATCAAGGGGTGTTCCTAATTCTTCATGCATGGCTTCTCCATTTTGGCTTCCTTTGGGAGTGACACCTGTTGTGTGTTGTTTTACATTTGAGGTCAGGTTTAAATAATAATAGAACCTTACAATGATTTGAAGCCAATTTTTTTTTTCTGTGAGTGTGTGTGTAGGCATAATGACCCAAATGAACCAGAATATATTTACTTGTAATTGGAGTGTAGTTGTATTAATTGCAGAAGCCAGTTTCACAAATAGTCCTAAGGATTATACTAACTGCGGAAGCTTGCAACAGAAATCTGCTTTACTATACTAAAATGAACCAGAACTTTGGAAGCTGTGTCAAGAAAAGCAAGCAGAGGGTAAAACCTAGTGATAGGTACTGACGGGTATGTGTCCTGCAGCTGATCTCTTCCTCTTATTACTGACTTACTATGTCTTGGTTTATACTCTGTGTGTGGGGAGGAATCTTGGTGGAGGAAGTCTTTACTTTATCATCTTTTCTAACTATAGGAACAGTGAGCAACACAGAAGTGACATCGCCAAATCACACTCCAAATGTCATGATAATAGCGGTAGGAAGCGTGATGCCGTACATGAAGTTACACAGCAGATCTTGGAATAGGAAGTAACCTTTTTTAGTAAATTCCAGACAAAAGGTACATTTTTCGGGTATTGCTAATGGACAATTAGCATTTATAGAGTTTGTTTCTATTAAATAGCAAATTCCTACTTTATGAGCCGAAGTCCATTTTTTTCTAAGTTAACACTTGATGGATCACTATTGGGGGTTGTTTACAATAGCCCTCTGTGTTTTCTTTTAAACTTTTATTTCAGATTCAGACTTCTATATCATTTGCTTCCCTTGTGAATGCATGACTACACAACAAAATGTCAGATTGCCTTTGGGATCTTTTTGGTATTCTGAAGTTTTACATAGATAACATAAAACTATTGCTGGCTGTAGTCCATTCATAAATGAAGTAAATTTCTATTTGATGTTCTGTATATTGTTTGTTACAAAATACAGAGTACCAGAGTTTGGTGGCTAAGTAAGTTTTCAATTTTCGAGAGAAGAATAATTTCAGTAAGTACATAAAGTAACTACCCTAACTAAGCATATCTTTCCCATCACACAACAATGTAATAAACATGAACAAAGGCAGACATTTTTGTAACTGTTTTTAGCTTCAACACTAGATTCATATCAATCATCATTTGAAGTTGGTAAGAATAATCAATCAACTTGCAGTCATGAAAATGTCCCATAAACAGATAAAAGGGATGCAGACAGGTAGTCCCTAGGTTACATACGAGTTAGGGCTCTAGGTTTGTTCTTTTGGTTTTGTATGTAAGTCGGAACTGGTACATTATTTAAAAAATTGCAATTAGAACAGATGTATCAACATATTATTGGGCAGTGTGATGTCAGTTACTGTAGAAAAAATCCTCATTCTGAATTAATCACAAACAAAGCAAAAAAAAAAAAAAACTTTATTGAGCCTAGACATTAATTAAAGAAACAACTGCATAGTTTGTCTTCTTCATTAAAGAGTTACAGATCAGCTCAGCTCTTAAGATCACCCACAACCTCAGCTGTGTTCAGCAAAAGATTTCCTCTGCAAGCCATGCAAACTGCCCCCTCCCCCATCAAGTCTTCGCCCTACACAGGAGCGAGCAGGGAAGCCCGTTTGTTTCTAGGTGTCGTCCATATGTCGGCTGTCCTTAACTCGGGGACTAACTGTATTTGTATGTAATGGCAAGGCATGTTATTAATAATAATATTATTAAACAGGATTTCTATACCGCCAACATTTTACGCAGCGCTGCACATTAAATAGAGGTTGCAAATGACAGACGAATACAGACAGTGATACAGGAGGACAAAAAGACCCGGCCCTGAAGAGCTTACAATCTAGTAGGTCAGGGAATTTACACACAATAGGATGGGAGATATGTATTGGTGGGAAGTAATGAAGGTTTCAAAAGACAGAAGAAGATGGGTAGGCAAGTTTGAAAAAATGGGCTCTGAGTGCCCTTTCAAATGAGCAGAAAATAGGAGCAAGCCGAATAGGACGAGGAAGACCATTCCAGATAGTTGGGGCAGCTCTAGAAGTCTTGTATCCGTGCGTGTGATGAGGTTATGAGTGAGGAAGTCCTTAGTAGGTCATTAGAGAAGCGGAGAGAGCGGCTGGGGGAGTATTTTTTTTTTTTTTTACCAGGTCAGAAATGTAAGTGGGACAAGAACTGTGGAGAGATTTGAAGGCAAAGCACAGGAGCTTGAATTTGATTCTAAGATGAAATGGAAGCCAGTGTAGAGATCTACAAAGAGATGCAGCAGCAGAGGAGGGAAGGATGGATGAGTCTGGCTGCAGCATTCATGATAGATTGTAGAGGAGAGAGTCGGGTTAGTGGAATACCAGAGAGGAGGAGGTTACAGTAGTCCAGACGAGAGACAATAAGAGCGTGTACAAGGAGTTTGGTGGTCTGGCTTTGTAATACATGAAGTAAGCGCTGAGGCCAGATTATCTCCACTTGCGATCAGCTGCACGAACAGTCTTTTGTAGCTGTTTGGTGTGATTGTTGTGCCAGGGTCGGGGGTTGGCAGGGCGGGGGTAGCGGAAGGTGGCAGGAGCAACATTAACCAAAGCCAGGGAAGGAGAGTGGTTTAACATGGTGGCAGCTTCGTCTGGGGAGGTGATTTTGGAGAGAGCAGGGGTTAGGGATGCAAGGCAGTTTGAGAAAAACTTGTGGTCAAGATTACGGATATCTCTCTGCCATTGACCAGGTCTGGGGTGTGGTAAAAGGGGGCAGTTACATGAGTAGGTCTAGGTTTGAAAGGGTTACACAGGACAAATACAAAAAACAAAGACATGACACTTCTATAGTAATACAACATTTATCAGGTAATATAATAAAAATGCTATACCAGCAGAGTGTGGGAGAGGGATGGCAAGTGAGGTGGAACAACAGAATTTTGTTTTAACTATATATGTACTACATATGTTTATTATTTTTCCTCTGTAACTAAAATGTGTTTAAACAGCATATTTAGCAGTTAGAACCAACAGAACAATTACCAGCTAATAGTAATGCTTTTGGAGCAAAGGTAATAAAACAGTACAGGTAACTGAACACTACAAGCCATATAATGACTACAAATAAAGATGGATACTCAGCTCAGTAGCAATCATTATCAAGTTTGCTATCCACAAGGATTTCTGAAAGTTCTCACACAACACACAATAACTTTATTTTATATTGTTAGTTTTGTAATGAATGACAGCTGTATCCACAATGTGTCATTGTCATCTTTGGAAGTATGTCCAAGTAGAAAAAAAAATATTAGCAAAACAATATCAGAAGACATAAGGTCTTAAAATATAGAGGAAAGAAATATGGAAGCAAAAAGACATTTTATAAAGGAATTTAGAAAAACAAATACGGTAATTACGTTATATTTATATTTACAAACACCACAAACTATGTGAAACTTTCTTTTCTCACAAAGCAACACCTGGTTGGGGATCACAGTGATCCCATGCTGCTCCCAGCAGTTGGCAGCTTGCTAGCCGCTCAGTCACTGACATCCCAACACTGGTGACATTGCAAAATCCAGTGCCTGCGCATTTGACAACTGACGGCAATGAGTGTGCCATTATAGTCTATCTTCACCAGTCATGGAGAGCTTTAACAAACCAGGCCCAGTGTGTTTGGAAAAACACCGCTCATTTGTAGTCCCTGATGATAAGACACATAGCTACATAGGCAACCTGACCTCAGGCAGATTTCTTTATAAAAGAAAAATAAAGCGACAAGCTGTAAATGTAGTAGGTGTAAAAAAAACTTTAGGTTTAGGTTCAGGTTTAATTTTAAGCAGCAGATCAATGGTGAGTATTCTGGGATTTAATATCGTGTTAGAGTTTCCCTATCAGTGTTAGGGATTTCCTATTATCATGAGAATCAATGCCAAATAGACTGTAAATGAGAGTAAGCCTAAAATTTATGTTGCTAGCAGAGGAGAAATCTTCAATGGAGGCTCTTGTTCTACTAAGGAGATGTCTTTTCACTTCTTTTAAATCTTTAAAACCTCCTTAAAGAAATACATACACATAAAAAAGTACAAAAAAAAAACTTTAGATATACTTTAAGGGGAGTATCTATGCCAGGGTGACAAAAAGTGACACATGATTGACACAAGTGTGTTTATATACCTAAATTGACACCTGCTTCAAAAGCTAAAAGCTGTAAGCCTGTATGTTGGCACTGAGATGCTGATAATAAATAGAAAATTTATCAGTGATATCACTACTCTAAAAGCATCATTTCCAAGATATTTTCCATGCACCCGTATCAAATTGTTTGGGTCTTTCCAAAGCATTGTGCCAGTTTGTAAATTTAAAATAAACACAAAAGCATAAAAATGTGCTGTTCAGCCCCTCTGGTAAATGTCACAATCAATATCCCAACTAGTGATCAGAAACTGGCCTAATTAAAGTATTCAGCTTGTAAAACATAGCTGTCATGGAAGCTTCCATTAGTGTCTAAGCCAATAAAAAGATAATGGATTGTTTAAAGATATTCAGTTCATCCAGTGATTTTATGCATTAGAAAGACAGATTTTTTTTATTCTGTTGGGGGGGGGGGGGGAGCAGAGACAAAGTCTCATTTTCAAATGGAATTTCAATTGAACATACAGCACACTACATAAAAAAAAATTTTTTGTTTAAAATGGGTTTGATTCAATCTCGGCTTCATTATACATGCGCTGGGGGAATGCATATGAGCGCCATTTATATTGCAGTCATAGTCATGATTCATGCAGAAAAAATACATGTTGACTGTTTAAGTAAGGCTCTTCGATTTGGTGGACCATGGCACTCAAATCACCAAGGCTGATGTAGAATCTAAATGATTTATTGGCTTTCTGTCTCCAGTGGTGTACTGACGCCTCCTTCTCTATTAATTCACATGGAACTGGCTGTCATAAATAAAACCGAAAACAAATTAAAGCACAACATACTGTAAATTTGAATCACTTGCATTGTACTAAAAATGTTGGTTTTCCCATGAGGTGAAGCCACAGCATCATTCATGCTTTTCCAGCCATAGTTGTTGAACCCTCCACTAAAATACAGAAAAGTGCTTTCTTGTATAGCACTGGAATGTTTTGTTGCTATGCCAGGGGGTGGGTGGTTGGTGCATGTTTTGAGAGGAGGCTGAATGTGGATTTCAGGTGCGGCTGAGCCATGGGAGTGATGTGGCTGCATGGAGGGAGATGGTTGAAGGATTTGGGATGTGGTTTTATAGGGTGACCTGTGGCTATTGTGGGAATTCAGAATTTATCTTTACCAAAATAACCTCCCACCCTAAGCCCCTACATAAAAAGATACAAATCCAGTGCTGAATGTTAGTGAATCAACTTTTGTCTTAAAACGAAAATTAAAATTCAACAAATCAGCACCAAATAAATCATTAAACAATTAGAATAACTTCTATTTTTTATGTTACAAACTTTGTGAATATAAACTATTGCTAAAATATGCAAATAGTGCATACTAAAGCGCATACGGCATGACTATTTCTTAGTCAATGGATTCCTATATGTGCTAAACATCACTGGTGTGCGAGGCATTCACACTACAGTAAATGCTGATATCTCCTAAATCTGTACATATGTTATCACAGCTAAAAACACCAAGAATTAGAATGTGCTATGAATTGTATCTATTGTATTCAGCATCATGCGGCTTGGAAAAAAAATGTGTTTACATAAATTTGTTGTAAACCCTAACTGAATTGCATTTGGTTTTCTGAAAGTGGATTATAACCGATTGTGTTTTTTTTTTTTTTAAAACATTCTTGTTTTCATTGTTTGTTATACCTTTATTTCTGTTCATTCTTTAGGTTATGTACATACGTCAGATGATTCTCATCCAATAATGGCCTCAGGGACGAAGCCCGATGAGAATCTGACGTGCGTACAGCACTCGTCACCCGTTCTTCCTAGCGGATCCACGGACAACGAACGATCGTAATAAAAGTGAAGAGGAGAAGGTGCAGCAGGGTGCCACTCTTTCGTTCTCCCCCTCCCTTCTCCATAGAACTGTATTGTATTGCACGTGTGGCCCCTTTTGTCTAAATGTCTGCAATGACGTTTCTCAGCGCGGCTGCCTAAAAATCACAACAGTTGACCATGGCTGTACAAAATAAGCTGAACAGCCACTTGTTCTATCTATGTGGCAGGTTGACAAGGCAGGAGTACAGAAAACAGGGAGTTCTCATCATATAGCAACAGCACATGTCGGAGACATCCTAAAATATAACCGAAAGTTCCTTAACAAGAACCTTCATGTCAGGATTAACAGACATTATTTTATTGAAAGCTACAAAAATAAAAACTACAGTTACAATAAAAATAACTACAATGCTTATAAATCAATTATAATATTGATTAACATTTATTAGTTATAGGAAAAGCAGTAACATTTGTATAATAGAAGGTGATTATTTGTAAATATTCTGCTAGAACCAATATAATTCCTATAAATATATTATATTTCTGGAAAGTATAGTATGAGAAATTCTACACTTCAAAATGGGGGACCAAGCTATCAGGATGTGTCTGCCTGCATACTAGAATGCACACATTGATGCAAGCATACAAGAAAATATATAATACATGTCTTCCCTGCGTGTATTCATGATCTGTGGTCCCTTGCTTCACTGCTTCACTTATGACTGTAGCCGTCAAAGCAACTCCTGGGTCATGAATCATTCCTCACAGCAAATGGATAGATCTATCCCATCCAGTGCTATTAAATCTCTCATATTTATGTATCTCTCGCTTACCTATGTGCAGATCATAAAGTGCATGCAGGTTTACCACACTCATTTATCATATTTGTTGTATATTAAAGCCACACCATTTCAGCATGGCATTCACAGCGTACTGAATTTACATGGCTTCCAATCCAGTGAGCACCGAAGCCAAATGGTGTTGCTATTCTGTAACAGCTTCATGCCAATAACTCATAACAGAATGGCAAGTTTCATTTTAAAACCAGTCAGAGCAGTAAATAGAAATATCTACCTAATGCACTGTGCATGGTGCCATAAAATACAGACAACAAAAGAAAAACAAAGCTAAAACAAAAATCCTAATACCAAATGTATAAAAGATGGACAACGGACCATACACTGCCTTACAAATAACATCTCAATTCAGGAAAGGAAATCAACCTATTTGCAGATATAAATCAATGTGCTCTTGATTCACTTAAATAGAGAACTGACATTGTTTGGGACCCTAAGGAGAAAGGGAAATCGTAAAGTCACCCTGCCAGTCACAGAAACATTTTATTTCCTTTTCTAGTTCTAATAGTTTTGATGGCAAAGAAGTGTATACATTAGCGAGTCTCATTAAAATAGTCCAGCATGTTCGTGGTCAGTAGGTAAATTGGAATGATATTTCATCCCCTGACTGTGAATTGTGGCTATGTTTAGCCTTATGACATGTAGATATATGAGTGTAAAGCATTGCAAATACTGGATTCATCAAGTCATGATGAGGGATATCCTGTCCTACTCAAGGAATGCCGGCCACAGACTGGATTTAGAATTGTGAAGGGTGAGTTATGCCAACAGGATATGGTAGATATGGTTGTATAATACATACCACGGTCTAAAGAAGAACTTGATTTAGTCTACTTTTACAAATGGCTGGCTTTACCACTTTGTTCCTATGTCTGGCATATATCCACCTAAATATTTACTGGTATTGATCTTATCCCTTCTTTTATATATTTTTCTTCACAATCTTACTATGAAGCAATATATAATGTCTGTACTATAAATAAAAAAATAATGAGGCTTTGAACATAAAGTTAATATACATAAAGTTGATACCAAACAATCAAAAAAGTTCATTTAAAACTTGACTTGAAATAATATACTTTTAAAAAAACATGGGAAAAATCCAGAGATTCTGTATAAATTCTGTAAGGTACAATTCATCACATGGATTGAGTTATTGAGGTTGTCATTATCATCACTGTTTCACTTCTAGATGTTTAACTAAAAAGTAAACAATTCAGAAAAATATCTATCATGGAATATATATATATGTTTAGGTCTGTCTCCATTATTTTATTAATATTATTAGTAAACAGGATTTATATAGCAGCAACATATTACGCAGCACTGTACATAAAATAGGGGTTTCAAATACAGATTACAGACAGTGACACAAGAGGAGGATAGGTCCCTGACCCAAAGAGCTTACAATCTATAAGGTAGGCAACATGATCCTAAACACAGATTGTAACATAAAAAGTGAAGCGGGCAGATTTATACTGTGTGACACCAAACTGCTATGCAATGTATGGAATGGGTGTCGGGGCATGGGCTAAAGATGTACGACTATTATTACACATACATTTGTCACTAGGACGGCAAGGGATAGCAAACCTAAACATTCTACAGTATTCACTGGAACATGTTCACTGTGAGTAAAGATCTTCCAATTCTTCACTTTTGTGGATACTTCCTGTGGGATCTTCAGAAAAGGAAATGATAGGAAATTTTCTCAACAAGAAACAGACAGCAAACACAACCTTTCAGGGTCCTACTGCTTACTACATGGGTACTGTACTGGTATTTTTTTTCTGAAGCCATTTTATCTTTTTTGCATCAATTAACTAATTCTGAATTACCTCTGTTTGTCTATCCAACTTTCTTTGAATAACCAGTTGGATCATCCCACGAATGTTTCCCTCCATGGACATGGACCTTCGCAATGTTTCCATGGCTTCTTGATTCGATTTATTTAGCAGGCTCTCTCCATTTACAGCAAGAAGTTGATCATTCACTCTCAGACGACCATCCTATAAAACATTTACCAAATGTTAGCAAGAAATACCTAAAAAAATCATAAAAATCAGTCACAAAGAGTACAAAATATTGTAAATGGCTGAATATGAAACGATGCCCCCACAGAGTGCTTAGTGGGAAAATTGAATCTGTTTTTTTCTGTCCATCATCTTCTCTTTGCTGCTTATTTACAAATAACTGAATTGGCAATTTTCTGCGATCATTGCTTCTCCCACAGGAAAGTGTGCAGACCATTGAGCTTTCCAGTTATCTAATTTGAGTTCTGCTTTATTGCATTTTTTAATGAAGTGAAAGAGAGCATAACACCATTTGTTTAAATGAGCATCCACTGGTATTGAAAACATATTCATTCAATGAAATGGGTATGAATATAACAGAAAATGAATGCTTGCAAACAGATTTATGTTTTGTCAGGCCGTCTGGAAAGTCAATATATAGACACCGCCAGTAGCTCTATCAAACAAGTCTACTACCGTCCTAATTTAAAGGTAACTAATTAAAACTTCAGCACTTCTGTAGTAAATCACAGATGACCTTGCACTCATCTCAGTGTTGCAGAACAAAGGACTCTATCATAGCTATAAAAGATATTATAGTTCTTTGGTGAAAGCACAATAGCTCTATATTTCTAGTTGCCTGCAAAAGAAAAGCTAGGAAACTTGGGGACCTACAGATGCATAAAATCAAATACTGTAGTAAATATGAAATATAACAGTATTATACATACACATTAGCAAGCTTAACTTGGGCTGTCATTTGGGGGTCAGTAGTACAGACACCATACTGCATTATTGATCCAGATCAGTAACTCAAAATGTATAGAGGCCTGAGGATCAACATTACAGACACATAACTAGCACTGTCAGCATGCAGTCGACAATGGTAAAAAGAGAGAAAAGGCAAGGTAAAATCCATGCCAGGTTATTTTGTGCTGTCCATGTACCATTCTTCACTTTGCATCCCAGGAATTCAACAGGAAGTTAGTAGAAATCTCATAAATTAGGGAAATTCTGTCTTAGACAGTTGTCCCCATTGTGTCACCATTTGAAAATGTACCTTTACCTCTTGTTCCATCAGACAACAGGGAGAATCTCCCAAGCAGGGATATATTGATATTAAAGAGTTCTTTGGACACATAAGTTCATTTGGGTGCATTCAATGATCTATAGACAGTAGAAAGGCTTTGCAATTTAGAGGGTGATATAGGAGAAAATGATGTCATAAACCCACAAATTCAAAGCACTGTCCCCAATCCAGCATGCAGCTGTTTTTAACGTGTTGTGTTACTATTGATGTATGTGTGTTTATTATAAAACTAAATAAAGAGAAGAATAAAGTGACCCTTTCAACTCAAATATAGTAGTTTTTCTAAATTAAATGTTTTATACATAAATGCAAGGTCTAATATGTAAAACTCCACCATCTTACATTTAAGTATTTTCAAAAATGGTTCCTTCTACTTTCTAATGTCAGAAATAACTTTTTATATATTTCCCTTTTGTGATGTCAATGTTTAGGAATTAGATACTTGCCTAAAGCTTGGGAAAAAAAGTTCTGAAAAGTATCTAAGGTTTTTCAATAGTTGGGGATAACTTAAATCAAGGTGATTAGGTTAGGAGATTAAAATTCTAGGTATAACAACCATGTGACTACAAACTGGCCATTGTTTGGAGTGTTCGCTCTTCTGTAACAGCCAACCTTCAAGTACTTCGTATTATGAGGTTATCTCTATAAGCAGCAATGTTTAGCCTTTATTCTAAATACTTATGTGCTGAAAAGAAAAAAAAACATACCTCCCCTGCTAATTTTGCAGCATATTGAAATTCGCTGGGTATATAATTAGCTTAGCCAAAGAAAAAAAAGAAATAAAATGAACAATATGTAAATCAAGTGTCATATATTTAGTAAACAGAGAATATATGTTGGTCTGCGTGTGATAAAAGCTGTAACTGGGGGAAAGAAAAGCATTAAGCGATATTTTGCATTAAATTTATGTTCATTCTCCTTCTGCAACACAATGCAAATGTTTTAATGTATTTAGCTTGGGGGGAGGTTATTTCAAGAAAGCAGTGTCTATTTTTTAAACAGACCGGAGCTGCTTAACATTCCACATGCAAGAAAGAGAGATATTGGAAATGCAGCTTTCCAACCAAAAGGGTTATGAACTGTATGATTTCATCCTTGTCACAGCTGTGCAATATACAACTTCAGTTCTGTGAGAAGCAATATGTATATTAACCTTAACATTGTTGGCATCAATAAAATGCCAGACATCCAGAGCAGCAAAGTAGCAGAGTAAAGGAGAGGACTGATGACAGGTCCAGGATGAATGAAAGATGACAGCCTATTGAGCCAGCCTTCAATGTGCGCACTCTGCATTGTACTGCCCAAAATGTACAAACGTGACCATTATCCTATTGTTTTATGGGGAATAAATACTTGGCAGAGGAAAGGTGTAGGTTGTTTGCTTATACAGGCAGTTATATTTCTAAGCAATATACCCTGGCTGGAAAACAACTATGTAAATTGTATTCCTCGGGTAAATGGAAAGTGTCTGCCAGTAAGAACATTTGCTGCTACATAGTGTTCTGAATCCAGATAAATCCAAAACCATATTGCCTTAGATTGGCCATAAATAATCCTGTACCTAGGACAACCTGGAAAACAAGATAACTCTGGGTAGATTTTGTTTCCCTTTTTTTTTTTTAGATAGGATGCCACAAGTACATTTGACATCTAAACCAACCAGACATTACATAGCGCAAATGTATTTATGAGATGTCAATAGTTAGTATAAGCACAGACAAAATAACCTCTACCATCAGGAGTCCCAAGTAAAATTACATTTTAAAAAATTAGAAACTAGACGAAAGACCGAGGTTCTCTATTCAGGTAAATTGTTACTTCTCTCCTTATTCACAAACCAATGTTTGTAAGCACATACTTAGGAAAGTGAAACTCTCGGATAGACCTCGGACCTTTATTCCTGCTATATAATTTGTCCATTTGGTTCAGATGTTTACACAACTCTGTAACAGAACAGGTATGTCTTAGAAGGCAGGACACTTGATTTTCATTTGTACAATGTGGTAACACCTTCAGCTCAGCTAGAAATAATATGTTTCTTATTGATTCATGTTGGAAGTTTACATAATGTTCAACTGACATGGAGCAGTACACAAGCATACCAGTGGTTCAAACAACTGCTAGGGATAAGCTTGCAGAAGATCTGTCTTGGGGTCCCTGGCAACTTTGTGGAAAGCCACTAGTGAATTTTATAAAGCAGTTTGAGGCACCATTCAATAACTTCTGTAGTGAAAATCCCTAGGAACAAAATTTATGGATGATGTCTTTCATTGTAAGTGCTTGCATACTCCAAGGGCCTTTTGTGCCAACTTGCTAACTGATACCTGGCAGCTCTGGCGTTTAATATATAAGGTTAGTTTACACATGAACATAAACCACTGGGTTTTGCTAAACCATTTGTATAGCCCTATTCAGCTATACATCTCAAACTAACAATTATAACAGTTCCACTACAGACTATTTAACAAATTGACCAAAAGAATAGCCCAAAGGCAATCTATTGTACATTTCGAAAAATCCACAGCTCTTAATTTATTCAAGGCTGATAAACATTAAATGCCATTCTCTAACAGAAGTTTTTCTTGTAAATTCAGTATTGAAGGAGGGGGGGGGTTCAATATGTCTTTAAACTTTCTTAGTGACATGCTGTCAAGAAAGACAAAGTGTAATGGTTGCCTATTACTTAAGTATCAGTCCAGCTTAATGTCCAACTGAGAAGCACTTACCATATTAAAAAGCGCCTGTTTTAATGCACTTTGCAAATTATTTTGCCATTTTCAAAGCTTTTCAAATATACACATATAATTTAACTAGTTCACTGCTGCAAAGGCAAGCAGTCCCTTGTTAAGGAAACACAGTGGTTAAGCCAGAGTTAGCAGTAAGAATTATTAGTATAAATCCATTCTGACTACACTAAAAAAATAATAAAAGTTTATTTTCACCAACTAAGCTAAATTCTTTACTTTCATAACTTGCTTCATAGCCTAATGTTTCATTAGTAGTTTAATCGTTGTCTAACCAATTAACTTATGAGTTTTTTTCTGTGTCCTTGAAAGAAAGTGGTAGTCTTTAAAATCTCTCAGGGTTGGGAATGATGTTTTTTTAGCTTTTCTATTCAAAATGATGCATAGCTGCAAGTAATAGGGTAACTGCATAGAAAATGCACCACAGACTGCTGTTGGCCCAACTGTCAGCACATTATGTGCATGGAACACATGACAAATCATTTGTGAATACATTACCACTAGCAAATTTATATTGCGTTTGGCCCTTTTCCCTAGGATTAGTCAACACTTTCCAGACCATAACTTACTGGCCTTTAGCATTATAGTGATATTGGGGGGGGAAAGGAACGCCTGAAATGGACATAAAGGGTCATGGGACAGTATTTTAAGCCCTCAAAGAAACAGTAAGCAGTAAACAGCGGTGCGCATGCACATTTTTAAGCGTAAGTGTGCCTTCAAGCAGTCCTTAAGTACCTTTCAGTCTAAGGTATTTAAATAATAGTTTGTCTAAATTTGTGCTATTCTTCACATAGCTCATTTTGATAAACCACAAGGGGTAGGCGTACCCTCAATATGCAAAGGCCTTTCCATAACTGGATACCTCTTTTATTTTGAATTAAGGTTAACCTAATCAGGCTTACTTTAGGAGCTATGTTTCAGTGCCCCGGGAAGGCAAGTGTCAAGTAAGTACATCAACTGACACTGCTGACCTCTTCCTAATAATAATAATGAGTTTACTACTCGCTAATATTGGCATATTTGTTCCAAATCAAAGTACTATTAACCCAGTCCTTAGCTGTGGTGGCTTTTACCCCATTATTGTTACCTGGTGATTGTACCATTCAGACACTTCCTGTTCCTGAAAGACATCTATGGAGGAAAGCCATAGTTGTCAGTCTAGGCTGCTCTCTTTAATTGGATGAAAAACAAGTCTCATTCTGTTCATCTCCATTACAAAAAGCTGAAGAAATGTTAATTTACATAAACAACTTATGATGATCATATTGTTTATGATTTGTTTGAGTTGAATTCTCAGCAAGAAACAAGGCATTGTATTTCTAGGAAGATCAACAGGTAATTTCACTAGCTAATGCACCCATCACACCTAGGGAATGGTAAGCGTCATTATGTAAATGTTTTTGTTTGTGAGTTTAGATATCCTTTTAGTCAGCCAATAAATGCAAGACAATATGTTGTCAAACGGTGAACAGATACCCTGGACATGGTTTATACACCTTGTCAAATTGCTACTTGCTCTTAGCTCCACTTATTTCCCCTTACATCTGTAACATTGCAGCCTTTTCTAACTCATTCTAATTATAATTGTGAATAATCTCCCTATTGGGCTTGGAAATGTAAATAGTACCTGTCAACAAAGCATGATGATATACTATGGGTGTGTGTTTTCTAGCACAATGTCCCAACTTCTAGATGCAGTTTCAGTGCTGCTTTAGAACCAGAAGCAAACTTTTTCTTTAGTACCCAATTTCTATTTTATTGCAGAAGGCACAGACAATGTCCCTCCTGCAATAAAACATATTTATCTGCCTGTCTGCAGTCTTTTTAGAAATGTACATGCATGCACAACTATGGTGCCAGGAATTAATTCCCGTGCAGCAACCAAGATGGCTAAAGAACTGAACCTCCTCCCTATGGAGACAGGTGAATGTAATTTAAAAATCAAACAGACAAGTAAGTTTATTATAGTGAAAAGGGGACATTGCATGTCCCTTTTGCAATTGAAAACCTGTCTGCTAGCCAAATTCTTATTTTTGAGCATTAGTTCTGCTTTAATCTTCAGGTGGATTTCTAATCATTTCCTTATCTTTTAGATGTTTCTAATGCGATCACAAGATTTTCTTTTAAATTCAGTATCCATCATTTTCCATGCATAATATGTATACATTTTTAATAGCAGTGGTGGTAATATTCCACAAATATTTACAGAATGTATTTATAAAATAAAATTGTACCCATTTTTTACTAGGCACTTGTAACTCTTGTGAGATTAAGTAAAAAAAAATCTCTTTATCTACTGCAAGTAATAGGGGCTCAAGCTCAAAGCACTGACACAAGGCCGAATGTGATTGATGCTATGTCTGTCTGTTTAACATAGACTGTAGATTTGCTGTTGTGTAGTTTAATGGTGAAGATTAGCTGAATCAGCAGGTCAGTGTCAGATGAAAAACATTAACATAAACAGAATGCAAATGTTGAAACCAAAATATATGAATCTGCTGAGATATGGAGAAACTTGATGTAAAAGGACAAATATATCTGATGTAAACTATAAATGGAGTCAGGACACTTCTCTGCAGACTGACTTTGTCAACAGGCAGAAGGGAAACTGGTACAGCATACAACTAGTTTTACACACCTGATTTTAATCTTTTAATAATTACACTATCAACTCCAATAGTTTAAATCTACTAATCCCCAGTGCTGCCTGTCACATGTTAACCACTCGCAAGGTTTAGCCCCACTCCTCTCTAGGATAAATAAAGGCCAGGGCTATTCAGACCTAAAATAATATAAATTATTTTAAACCCACATGTAAAAATATTCTACTATAATCGTATTAATGTCTGATTTGTACATTGAAGGTATGTATGTTTTAGAAAGCCAGAATATTTACATATAACCCAAATAGGCACATATCTCTGCTTATACAGTACTGCCCTTTGTAAATGACTGAACTAAATAATTTGTCACATGATTTTTTGCCAACCACATAGATCCCACTATAAACAGAATGGGTGAATATGCAGAATTTCTCTGAAATGGACTATGAAGATCTAAGCCATGGTACTAATATTTTGAGTAAATCCAAGTCCTGGTGGGTACATATAAATAAACATTTAATCCATTTGGGGAATTTAGTTGGATAATCAGGAACACAACTGTAAGTGAAATACACCTGTCAAAGAATTCTGAATTTCAGACACAACTCATATTTAAATGATGCCATCAACACAAGCCCAAAATCAATCAACATTGGACCTTAATGACTCCAAGAGGCCAAACAATGATCTGCTTTAAAAATATAGCAAATAAACTTTCTCTAGACCTTTCATAGAATCTTCTTTAAAAGAGCATGAAATTCTCAACTAACCTTATGTATAGCTTAAAGACAACAGGTGCTAAACAGAATATTAGAATGCTGTTGCTGACCTTCTCTGATGTAGCAGTCTCTGGCTTCAGTTCTTTGAGCCACTGACTAGAAACTAGCATGCAGATAGTGAAAGTCAAAATTTGTATTCTGCATATTAGTGCTGCATCTATGACCCAAAGTACAACAGCCTTGGCGGATAGCATTTTCAAAAGATATATATATATTACTTTAAGTATTTTATCATTACAAATGTCCTCAAACCTCTCTGTCTTGATGAAACCTGATAGTCTGAGAAATATTTCAGATTCTACCCCCCTTTAGGATTACCATTTATTAGTAAAAATCCCCATAGGTGGAAACACTTCCTTATAAAACACATATTTTTGACAAAATAATGTGATTTAATACTTCATGGATAAAAGCAACTGCACATTTAGATGAACATCCGCTTTCACCAATAACACTGAGAACCTATTTTCCAAGGTTTCATGTGAGCAACTTTTACAATATGCCTAAAAGAACTTAAAACGACAAACCAAGTCACATTACCTAAAAGTAAAACACTTGAAAACCCCCAAAGCTCAGTGTAGCATAGCTCAAATGCTATCATCCCATTTCAAGCTGCTTCTTGTTTCTTGTCCTACTGAGTTTAGTCTTACTCTCAGCCATCAAACTTTAACTGTAGATACAATTGTTTAGGCTCCTAGGACTGTCAAGCTGTTTTGTGAGCCTATTTTATTAACTATATGGTCCCCTTACACCAGATGTTCCCTGGGAATATAATATCTAATCTCTGTGAACATAGCTGGATTTAGGTAAGTATTTTACAAGCCTTCTCCATTTTTACTCCTCCTTCATTTTTTATGTCTGCATCTACAAGAGTTACATTGTGCTTCTAAATGTAGAATAACTTAAAAAAAAAACTTAGCAGAAAGTTATTGCTAAGTTGAAATGCTGGAACAAGTCCTTACCACCAGAGTCCATTTGAGATAACGAATCAATAGAGCAACCGCTTTTGCTAAAAATGTAATAAAAATAAAAAACTGCTAGTAAATTATTGCTTCCTGTTTCTGTCAAATTCTGATGAACATATATGGTGGATCTTCTGTGCTAAATATGATTTAAAAGCTTAACACATAAAAAAATTAAATTGGAATTCATGTTTACCTTAAAGGCTGCTCCTCCATGAATAATGGACTTGATAAAAATCCCCAAGTCATTGCTGGTGTCTCTGGATTTGTTGCCTTTTAGACTAACTCCAAGTCCAGCTGAACCTGAATCATTTAGTGGTATCTCAAAGGTCATCTGTACAGTGTTTTCTGGGGAAACAGCATGGCTTTCTACTTCTCCCTTCTGTCAAAAGAACACAAAAAATATCAGTGAAAATAGAGCATTCAATATTGTGTACAGTTCCCATATAATTCATTTGAAATGGCAGCTACTTTCCTCAAGTTTAGCTTTAAATGTTTCACTTTTGATGACCAACAGTAATATCTAGGGGTGGGAGAAATTACCCACCAAATGAATCAAAGGTCATCAAACTTTCTGTCTCAAAGGGAAAAAACACCATAGATAAGAAATATGTCTATATTTAGGAAAAAAAAAATTTGGGTCTCTGTAAATGGCATTTATCCTTCACTAATGTATTTTGTTAGTAAATAGACAAAAACAAAAGATACAATAAATAAAATGTGGGCCTGTCTTTAACATATCTATGAATAATCATAGTAATCAGAACTATATGCCCTGAAGCATTTTAAAAGATTACAAATATATATCAAGTTAACCCTAACACCATTACATTAGTCTAAATCTTCCCAAATATAAGTACAGTTATTATTTAATGTGGTATGACAACTAGTTTTGATTGGAATTTCATGTTACGGTATAATTTAAAACAAGATGGATGGACCATATATATTTATAAGGATTCTAAAGGTGTAAAGCCAAATAAAAGTAAAAGCTATCTTGTTCTAGCTCCAAGTTATAGGCCCATTTTTAGATAAATACAATTAGGTTACACTGCACTAACTTTAACAGATAAAATTACAATAAAAGCAAAAATGCAAAGTGGGCATTTCTGTTTTTAGTTAGGGTTAGAGTCTGCAGCAACTATGCAGAAAAGTAATGTAAAGTGTTTATACATTTTCTTTCCAGCAACTGAAAGTATTTTATATCTGTAGACATAGTGCTCTGTAGTGTTAAATGTGAATTCTGATCATTTAAAGGCATTGTTATGTAGCAGTTTTTGTTGGAGCAGTAATTGGCACCATAATAACTGCTTCTGCAGTTTGTTGGTTTTATCTGATTTGAACAATAGTACAAACAATAGGAATTTGAATTCTATCTGATTCCTTAAATCTGTTTGTTGCCAAAAGCCATTTTCTAAAATCTATTTATTTCAACAAAAAAGATCATGCCTTGAAAGTATCCTATTCCTACCATGGTAGCCACTAAGTATTGGTGCCCCTGTTAAACCCCAACTACAGCAGTTAAACAAATATCACCTTAAATTCAAAATTAAAAAAAAAATATTTAAGAAATGCCATCAGGAGGTATTTCAGACAATATCTACAACAAATCCTTCCCGTTAAAAACAAAGGGCCTCAAGTGCAGTCTCTGACATATACAAAGGGCTATGCAATAGAATCTGTACTAAAATTACAAACAGACATTGATAGAGAAAATTTGTGCACTAATGGAACTGCACACATGGGGGAAAACATACACGTGACAGCTAGATATTAGGATATGATGAAGTTGTGTCAGAAGCAACATATTGCTTTTAATTGTGATCTGTCACTGACTGGGTCAACTCTGTCCTAACCGTTTGAATTGTGAGAAGATCCTTGACATTGTGTGACAACACTGTACTCCCTCTGAAAACACAATTGTTCCATCACTGCAGCCTGGTGAAAACTAAAGCCTCCTACTGATGCCCAATGTACATTAGAGATTTCTAGTGACAAACATACGAGCTCTGTACACAGGGTGCTGTTCTGTTCTATGAAGAAAGGAGAGGGAGGATGAGCGAGCTCTCCTCTGAGTAAACAGTAGTCGTTCCCGATCAGTTGCTCATCAATCCGCCGTTGTGAGGACTGCTGCACATGTCAGATTTTGGTCTCAGACAAACACAACTGTTTATCTAGGACTACTGTTATTTGACGTGTAAATGTAGCTAAAGTACTAGGTGGATTTTATAACAGTACTGGGACCAACAGCTGCTAAGCTACCTACAATAGTTTTAAAACTAAAAATTATATTTAGTACTTTTAGTGGTTTATACAAAAATGCAGCAAGATTTTTCACTTTTCAAAAATTGAATAAATTCCCCTTAACATTACTTTTCTGAATCCTCTCTGTCTCCATTAGCAGGGCTTCCTATGTTAACTGCCAGTCTCAGACCCACACAGAAACATGATATCTTGAAATCCCAAGTAACCAAGCCCATATAAAGTTAATTCAGCCAGAGCTGGGATGTGCCCAGTGAACCCAGTATTTTTGCTCCTGCCAGTGTTCCAAGTGGTTGGCTTAGTAAAAAAACATAGAGGGCCACACTTAGAGCACAGACTTGCTGCATGAAGACCAGAGCACCAGGAATGTGGAAAATAAATGGTACATTTAGATAACAAAAAAAGGTTAAAAAACATTGCAAATAAATAGCATATCTAGTTAAAAAAAAAAAACAATTTTATCTCTGCCTTTCACACCAAACCAGCCCTACAATTTAATGTAAAGCAGGATCCCTCATCTTCTCTTCTCCATACTCCTAAAAGTACCAAGATGGCTGGGCAAAGACAAAACATTATTCAGTTTTAAAAATCTGTACACTATTTTGAATGCTCAATGAGTTTAGTGCTGCTTTAAAGACTGAAATACAGTATCTTGGTACTTTGATTGCAAGCATATTTGAAGCAATAGCTCTTTAAAAAGTTTATTTTACATTATTTTGTGTGAGTGTGAAATATATATAATAGCTGCTAAACTGTAGCTGTCCATTGTACTCCTAAACCATTAAGTTTATATATAAAATACATAATCACGAGACCCTTTCCCCTTTTTAACTTTACACAAAGTCACAGGCTGAAGCCAAAACCCTATTTGACTTCCTCATACTCACCTTTGCAGAACCCATTTCACTTTCTTCTGTGGATGCCACCACCTTCTGTGGCCGTCACTGTGTCATTAATTTACCATTGGTGGATTTTTGATAACAGAAGTACTTTTTGCTATGCTATCCAGCTACTGACCGATACTAACGCTGCTGGTTCAGAGAACAAGATTATTGGTAGCCTATATGCCAGTATACTGATATAATCCTTTTCCAAATGTTGGGCAAAGCAGGAGTCATTCTTGTGGATGCAGGAATCCCAATTTGGCACAGAGTGGTCATATCTTTCTCTGCTGAAATAGTGCTATGTATAGGTGACATTGGTTTTTAGAAGGCAATGTATTTATGTAAACTATACTTTTTCAATTCTTGTTATATTAGACATCTGAGATATAAATTAGGCATGTTCTCATTGACCAAAGCAAATCAATAAGAAATACTGTTCAATAAACACAGTTAATATCAATGAAAGATTTTACAGTGACTTAAAATAATGTATAAATTGTTAAAATTACTTGCATGTGACAAATCTTAACATCACAAGTTTTTTTTGTAAAAACTGGCAAAACAATGTACTGAATAACAATGAGGATTTTTTTAATTGACCCTATTACAGTGTGAGCTATTAAAAGTTGTAGAAAGATTCTAATCAAATTACTGTGGAGAGGGCATGTTACATTCTAAAGCAAACGATGGGAAGACTGTTTTTTTTTGTGTTTAATTTTTAGAGTTTATTTAGACCAATCTCTTAAAGTAGCTGTGGTAAATGAATTATGACAAAATAAAATGCATTGTTGGATGTGAATCATAAACAACGGCATTATCAGCCTGAAAATTGTAAAATGGCAGGCTAATTAAAATTCTGTTACATTCATAAAAATACTCTTGTAACACTGCAGGAATTAAAATGTGTTGGGTCATTTAAATATATTAAAATATCCTGTTTATTAAAGTAAAAGTAATTTCCAATTACTTCCAATTTAATTAGCTTAGTTGGTTTAAAGTTTCATGCATTATCCAGTTTTTTTTTTCTTTTTTATTATTTTATTTAGCAAAAGGAAGTATGCAAATATTCAGTGTGTGTATATTTACCATTATTGATTTAAATAGTGCCTTTATCTTCATTTGTGTTATCGGCTCTGTACAAAGCCATACAAACGGGTGCAAAAAAAAAATATAATAGGCTTTGTTAAATACAAGCGTGCTCATTGTCTTGGCATCACCTTCGATTCTGCCCTCCCATTTACCCCTTATTTATCAGAACATTTACAGGTCCTGTCACTTTCATCTGTCACTTTCAGTAGTCTGGACTACTGTAACCTCCTCCTCTCTGGTATTCCACTAACCCAACTCTCTTCTCTACAATCTATTATGAACGCTGCAGCCAGACTCATCCATCCTTCCCACCGCTCCTTCTCTGCCACCTCTCTTTGTAGTTCTCTTCATTGGCTTCCATTTCACCTGAAAATCAAATTCAAGCTCCTGTGCTTTGCCTTCAAATCCCCCCACAGTTCATACCCCACTAACCTTTCTGACCTGATGGAAAAATACTCCAGTAGCCGCTCTTTTCACCCCTCCAATGACCTACTAATGACTTTCTCACTCATACCCTTATCACATGCACGGCTCCAAGACTTTTCTAGAGCTGCCCCGACTCTCTGAAATGGCCCTCCTCATCCTTTTTGGCTTGTTCCTACTTCTGCTTTTGCTTATTTAAAAGAGCACTAAAAATCCATTTTTTCAAGCTTGCCTACCCGTCTTTTTGTCTCCTAAAACCCTCACTTCTTCCCACCACTCCATATCTCTCCTCCTATCGTGTGTTACTTATACTAGAATGTAAGCTCTTTGGGGCAGGGTCCTGTCCTCTCCTCCTGTGTCACTGTCTGTATCTGGTTGTCATTTGCAATCCCTATGTAATGTACAGCCATCACCTTACTGGATCACAATTAAACACATAAAGGTACATATAGTTGAACAGATACATCTGTGTATCTAACCAATCAAAACAACATTCTATGCATGAAAACCACCCATTTGTGTAAGCCCTATTATAGTATGAAACAATAGAGAAGGGGTCGGCAAACTATGGCCTTTAGGCCAGATACGGCCTAGCAGGTAGTTCGTTCCGGCCTAACGCGCCCTGGCCCATCCGGCCTAATGGCAGCCGGCAACCCAGAGCAGCGGGTTGCAGGCAGAGCGGCCAGGGGGCGTTAGGAACTACCGGAGCCCCGGTGCCGCCTCCAACAGAATAAATGATCTCAGGAATACGTTAATCTTTAAGCATATCTGTGGCTCTAACCTGCAGCATTTTTACATATCATTTTTATCATGTTTACAATCTACAGAGCAATTTTTATACCTGTACATTTTAACAGTGTTCCTCCACACCCTTTACATGCCTCCTATACAAAATAACAGGATGTAGCTGGAAATAATACACATATATAAATATAACAGTGAACTACACAAAAACTGCACAAAATCCTTGCAGACTGGCCAATATGAAGCTCTATCATATCTTACTTCTACCTTGATCAGAAAATAAACCACAGGAGCTGACAAATCAAGTAGATCAATGAAGCATGGCACAAGTCATTTTCAAGCTGATTTGGGCCAAAATGTCACTTTTCAATACTTCTAAGATGTTTTATACATACAACACCCATGGAGAAGCCAAATGAAAGATCCTGTAATTTCCCCAGGGCATACTATGCACTGAAGGTGTATCTGTCATTCGAAGATTTAATGGACAGTTCAGTTGAGATTGAAGAGGGGTGGAATTCCCACTGATTAGGTTTTATTACCGTACCTATGAGAAATTTGGAGCAGCCCTTGGCAAACTATACAATAAAAAAAGTTGAAGACGAAAAAGTACTGTCATAAATGTTCTGCTTTAATGTTTTAAAGGTTTTACACTGTGAATTTTATTCCCGGAGAATTATCAAATCTGATTTACTATAAAGATGAATTGCTTGAGCAGTGCTGATGCATTAGGTTGAACTTTTCTGGGGATGAGATTTATACAAGCTGTAGGGCAGTAGAAAAAATTAAACTCTTATTAAGCTTTTAAGCTCTGTCTTAGGCTTTTATCAGAGATTCCCTAGAGAAAAGATTTACTTAACACTGAGATGCCAAAAGAAGTCACATTTTTAATAATTTGCTTGCCTGGTCATTGGGCAATAGTAAACATTTAAACTAAAAAAAGAGTGTGCTCTCTACCATACTGTATGGAAAACAGTAAGGAAATGTATGCATTTGAAAATACTTTATTGATAAAAAATACTATGAATATGGTGAATTGAATTTCTTATAAGCATGTTATTTTAAACTAGAACAGAATACAAAGAAATTAATTTTCTATTAAATTACTACAAAATGGTCATCTTTCAAAAAAAAAATTTCTAAAAACCAATTCTACTATAAAGCAATCCTTAAACATCATATAAAAAAAGCTGTAAAATAGTTTGAATGCATGTCAGTTACCTAGACAAAGCCTCAGTTACCTCAGTTTTAAATGTCTCAGACGTAGCAATTTTCTAGAATTATTTTTTTTTTCAACATTAGGATTAATATGTCATTTACCAGGAAACCAATGCCAATGATGCTGTTATCCTGACCTTGTGACCCCTAAATCTTTGGGCAATTGTGGGTAATGCTACTACTCAATAGGGCCAAAGGTATGCGGATTCTAAATTATTAAATCCAGGTGTTTTCATTAATGGAACCTGTTAATACAGTGTTCTCCCTAGCCCCTTTTTAGCTGGGTGCAGCACCCAGCACTTTTAGTAACCACCCGGCTGTTTTTGTTTGGTTACTGAAAAGTTGGGTCACAATACAGGGCTGCCACCTGCCTTCAGCTTCTTCCCACCCAACTTAAATAAAGATGGAATAAAAAGACAAGATAATAATAATGCATATAGTACACAGAGATTTTAGACAATTAATTCTGTTTAACCTTGTAGTAACAATAAGGAAAAGGCATATTCTGTTCTAGCATGATAGAGTCCCTGTTCATAATGCCAGATCTATTAAGACATGATTTGACAAGTTTGGTGTAGAGTACATTGGGCTGGAAGATGGGTAAAGGGTGTTATAGCTGCAAAAGGTAAGAGTTTGGGGAAATAAAGAGTTGTTAGGGACAGAAAATTGAATATTAACGTCCATGATTTTGATTTGATTGTAAAGTTTTTACAACCTTTGAGGCAAATAGTGTGTAAAAAATAATTAAAAAAAAACTATTTTTCTAAAACAATTTTCTTAAATATATAACTCGGCAGTGTATCCAGAATAACCAGCATTTATTTTGTGTACACAAAAATATAGTTATGATATGGTGACTTTTGGGGTAATCCTAAAAAATTATCAAACAAACAAGAAGGGCGATTACAAAATATTTATGCTAAGTGGATTAAATAAACACTGGACACCAATGGGTAACTAACAATGAATAATTAATAGAATCAACATGACATAAGTTTACTTACACTAGAAAAGTTATGTGGCTGTCAAGGGGTACTGCAATTGGGAAAGAACCATTGCTTTTTGTAGTGCTATTCTAAACAAGGCTTACAGACGAATGAACAGTTTATGGTACATAATATATCTGCCTTTTATCCTTTTTAATAGCATGGTGCAAATGGGCAGTAACATGCACCAATCTGAAAATGTAGTTCCCTGTTTCTTACTAAACTTTTCAAAGAAGTTCATTTTTAAAATGTATAATAATCCAAAATGTGTTTTCACCTATATGTTCTACATCATGCCTTTTTGCATAGTTTCTTAAGCAAAAATATTTGTGAATTTCTTACTTCGAGATCCAATCATTACCACCACATTCTGAGAATACGGACAATGGTTATATGCTGTCTCAGAATTAGGAACAGTGTTGTCAGCCTGCTGTGAATGTTCTTTAGTAAACTCTCTTAATTGGAAGACCAATTGATTGCATAGCAGCTAATGGTCTCTGGAATGGTCTTCCTCATCCTATTGGGCTTGCTCCTACTTTCGCCTCCTTTAAAAGAGCCCTTAAAACTCATCTTTCAATTTTGCTTAACCCATCTTCTTCTGTCTCCTAAAACCCTCACTACTTTCCACCACTTCATATGTCCCCTCTTATTGTGTGCTACTTCCCCCACCTCCTGGAACGTAAGCTCTTCGGGGAAGGGTCCTCTCCTCTCCTCTTCTAGTGTCACGGTCTGTCATTTGCAACCCCTATTTAATGTACAGTACTGTGTAATATGTTGGTGCTATATAAATACTGTTTAATATTATTATTATTATTATTATTAATAATATTAATAATAATAATAATATCAAAGCTAATAATCATAATAACAATACTGCTGTTATTTACAAGGAAGCAATATAGTGTTGTCTGCCTGCAAAAGGAAGTGCTTTTACTGGCAGAAGAAACATTGCAACAGACTCACTAAGGACAATTTGCTTTAAAACACAGTATACAGTGAAGTGTAATGCAAAATACTAAAAAAATAATTCCATACATTTCAGGTTAGAATTGTAAAGATTGTAAAAAAGTTTGAGCACAAACGTGCCAGCCTGTTCACAATCCTATATAGAAAGTATACTGAGCAGCTCTGCTTACAATCTCGGTATACCTTGGTGCATGTGTGTGAGTTGCATCATTCTGGAGTACCAACAAAGATGGCCAACAATCCTAAATTCAGAAAAGGGCCAGGTGAAGATGTTGGCTCCATTGAGGGAGCAAGGGGATGTGAGTTTACAAACATGGGTTAGGGCATATAGTATCTGTGTTTATCACATTACGTTTAAAAAAAAAAGTGTTTTTTTTTCCAACCTGGTGCTATTAGTTTACCTTAGTTCTAGCTAATTGTAGCATTGTATAGGAAGAAACACGAATAGTAAACAAATATTCCTAAGATTTATATTTCCTAATTTGAAGAAACAGTCTGGAATGGAAATAGTCATCTTACTGCAATATTAGGACAGTGGACATTTTATACAAAGCACCTATTATGAAGGTGCATCAATAAATATTAATAATATGTATGTCAACTATTTTTCCATATATTTGAATTCAGCTTAAACTCTTACTTTATTCATCAGCATTGTTTGTTGAGTGCATTGTTAGATTCTTTTGTCCTACCTAACCCTGATGCTCCTGACAGGCCATTTAAGCTGGGCTCTGAGCAACATGCTATTTGCCCCTTGCTGGCTGCTTAGCAGTGATAAGAGATGTCAAGACCCCTGAGTACTATTGAGAACCCTGTAATGTCAGCAGCAGCAGAGAAATATTCCAAACACTGCATAAGATCCCCGATTTCTATTCATCCAGTAAAAGCTCCCATATTAACTTATTATTTGACATCTCTTATTGTCTGCTTTCCCAAAGGTGTCAAAAATACTCAGATAATATTAAACTATTTGAATCTATTTGGAATGTACACTTATTTGGCACAAAGGAATATTGTACAGTAATCCATGGCAACCAGTCAGACCTCGACTATCGGTAGCAAAGAGGGATAACTAATTATTCCCAACAGGTTTGTACATGCTGCGTTGTATTTAACAAAATAAAACTGTATAGAGACATAATCCAGCTTCTGTCTGCAAGAAGGCTGCGACAGGCATCAGGGTCAAAATCATCCAACGGATGGTAAAAATGTACAGCTTCCTTTAACAATAGAGTATTTCAGTTATGTCAAACTGTAAGTAAGATCTGTAAAGGCTGCTTGACTCACTGACCACAGTACACATTGACAGTACCATAGTGATGTAAAGTAAAGATCTGCTTATACAAGCAAAGTAGGGTATATACTGTATAAAACTCAGTTGTATATGTAGGCTCTCGCGTCCACATACCACCTTTACACAACCAAGTGTTGCGTAGTTTTTTTAAGAGTGTTGTTTTCTCTTGTTGTTTTCTCATAACGAAACAAACATTTATAAAGCCCAAATGCAGAATGTCAAAACTCTGCCTGACTTTTATGTGGATAATAATATTTGTTAACTTTGTTAATTAGTTTTAATAAATTAATATCAATATGCTGTTTTTTACATATATATATATATATATATATATATATATATATATATATATATACACA
>NC_092864.1:62393432-62435825 GCF_032062135.1 Pyxicephalus adspersus
TATATATATATTCACATATATCATTCCACAAACCACAATTCATATAAGGTATATCAGGATTTTTTAGGTGCTTGTTACAAAGAATCAAAAAATAATTAAAGTTAAAAAGATTTTTAATTTATTGTTCATTAAAAACCATATCACAAAAATTGCATTGATTCATTCATCATATTTCCAGCATAAATGTATTTCTAATGAACAATTTGTACTGTTGAGTCTGCATTTCACCTGCAGGCTTCCTCAGAAGGACACCATATTCCGAATTTATCAAGTCGTATATATATGCTTTGTTTATTTAGTTCTAATTAATCAACTTCAAATATTCACCAGGAGGAATTACTCATAAATCTTCTATTAAAAAAAAGTTATCAAGCACATTTCAACATGTATTCACAGGTAGCTCAATTGCTATAATTGTAACCACTGTGACCCCCTAGTGTTAAATCATAACACCCTTTTACTCTCACCAAAGTGCAGAGATCATAAAACACACAATTTGATCTGTAGCTTTTTCATCCAGGTATATAGAACAAATAGGTAACGTCAATGGTCACCTCAGTGGTCTCTGAGTGTAATCCTTGTAGGGTCACGGCTTTCCTACTTGTGTCTGTGTCTCACGGGTTGAATTGTGTGTTTTATACGGCTTTTGCCTTTTTCCTAAATCATCTTTTACCCATTTCTTGTGGATGGTTACATGATGACTTACATGACATGATTTTCTATTACTTGTTCACACCAACCAACCAGAATACATTACTCAAAGAAAATTCAACATCATTTTGCTACAGCAGACAAAAAACGATTGCCAAAATTATAGTTTTTTAAATAGTTTCACTGTTTTATTATAGTAGGTCTAATATCTAAAAGTTCCCTTCTTTTTCTTTTCAATTGTCTTAAGTTTACTTTAGATTCTGTTTCACAGTACCAAGATCCCACAATGTTCAATATCCTCAAATTATTCTAATTAATTACTGCTGTGGCTACCAAAAGAAAGTATAACAGTAATGGAAAGAAAAGAATGTATGTTTTGTTACCAGCTATAAAATCTTAGATCTATGAAACAAATAAAATAAAGCCAAAAGTGAAAACTCCTAATAATAGGTATGTAAAGTATGTGCATGTTCCAAAGCAAATTGCTGGTTTGGAGATCCTGTCTCCCTGTTCATCAGCTCTAGAATCACTTCACAGTTTTACATTAAAAGATATGGGGTACTATTTATTCCAATATACACACAAACCAAAAGCTGGCCCTTACTCTACCTAATATAAATCTCCAGCAAATTAAAATTTCACAATAAAACGGCAACCCTAAACGTTAATAAAACCTTAACCTAAACTATTGCCTTACCAGCATTTACCTCAACTTCAATATTTTCCATGAGTATCTAAAGACAAACTTTTCCCTTTGTTTTGGATAGAAGACAGGGAGACCTAAATCTCTGGTCACTTTTTGTTATCCTTTTTAATGGGGATAAATTATCATCACTTTACAACCTGGAAACACAACAGGAAGTAACCCTTCAAAGGAAAGGGAAAAAAAGTTTTTATGGGAACAAATATTCACCCATATTTAAAATTTCCCCTCACTTTCTCTCCTAATTCATAAGGGACACAGCATTTTTGCAAAAGCCTGACAGATTCTAACCCTCAAACCCACAAACCTGAAATTAAAAGTAATGACTCATTCCTAGATTAAATATATACAACTGATTTACACCGTGATGTTAATACTTTAAAAAAAAAAAACTCTGGCAAGTGAGACAGGGATTTCATGTACGCAGATACGTGCATTGGCAGATGGTCATCACACTGAAATGCACCTTGAAGGATTTACTAATTAGAGGACACTCTCTACGGTCGCCAGTAATTAAGGAAATCAAGGTTGTCTCCTGAGTTCAGAAGATACTGCTCCCTCTCTTAATGTTACATGCTGACAGCTGGCAGGAAATGCTCACAGAATTAGGATAAATGACTAATTGGATATTAGTTTAGTACTGTCTGTAGCTGGTCCTAACACTACTATGGATCTTCCCCTGTGTAAAAACGTTATCTCTTCATATCCTTTATTCATTAGTGAACAAAAAAGGAAACATTGAAATAATTAGGTCAAGCAGTCTGCGTAAAGTTTAACATTGGTCACAGTATGGGTGACTGAGAACTTCTTTTTATAATGCAAAGCAGAGCAGAGTTTAAACATCAGCTTGTTAAATGGCCCTTCAACGTGAAATAAAGATTTCAACAATTAAACAGTATAACAGAAAAATGTAATTAGAATGTCAGATTAGTGGATTTTAACAGGTCTGCTGTATACTATGTCCAACTACAGAAGACTTTACTTATATCTGCCTGTTTAATCCTAAAAAAAATTTGTGCAAGAAGTGTGGAGATTATGCCAGTGCAAAGTCTGTATATCCTCCTAGATTGTAAACTCATTGGGGCAGGGTCTTCTCCTTCTCTCTCACTGTCGGTATCTGTTTGTCATTTGTACCACACTGCGTAATATGTTGGCGCTATAAAAATCCTGTTTATTAATAATAATAATAATAATAATATCCAGTAAGGTATAGAAGAAATAATTGCAATGTAATCTAATAAATGACCAGAACTAAAGTAAAATGTTAGGAGATAATGAGTAGCAAAAATAAGTGATTAACCTCCCTAGCGGTCTTATTCCTTCCAAATTTCCATATAAAAAGTGTTACAATTTTTTGCAGGACGTCGGGGGACAGCGACGGAACAGTTGTAAGTGGGGTTTTTATCCTGCTTTTAGGTACCCCGAGTCTCACTCGAGATTACCGCTTTTTGCAAGTAAAATTGACTCCGTGTCACACTCGGGATTACCGCTAGGGGGGTTAAATGTCCTTTTTTTTTCCTTTTTCAAAAAATTTTATTAGTTTTCCAATTATAAATTACAAACCTTGGTAAAAAAAAACAACAACAAGAAGGGATAAGTAAATGTAAAAGTATAAGGGAGTCATCAAAAATAATTATCATTTCTTAACTGTCCAAACTAGCATAGATTTCCATATTTAAATAAAACTTGAGAACTATATAACTATTCATTTTTATCTATACAAAAGGTTTATTCAAGAATTATTATAACCATTCTTCAAATCTTTCAGGTCCCCTTACTCTATATCAGAATTATCTCAAGTAACCAGGGGTGGGGTAAAAAAAAAAAATGGGAAACAAAGAAAAAACATTTGAGCATTTGAAAAAATAAAAGGGGGGGGGGGGGGTTTTTTGGGGAAACCAACTGGGGGGGGAAGAGTAAGAAGGGGGTTCAACTCCTAGAGATAAATGTCCTTTTTAAGGAGATACCACAACTTTTCCCATATAGGGAAGGTGACATGGTTTCTTACACCAAACAGTGGGCATATTTCCTGACTTAGAAGACGGAGCAGATGAGAGCACTGGCAAGCTTTATGTCACCAGTTTTGCAGTGGAGGAAAAGGTATACACACATAGCTTGTGTACTTCCCTAATGTCTTTTTCAATTTGTATAACAAATCCAATATCCAGAACTGGAAAATATTATATTATATATATATATATATATATATATATATATATATAAAATAGTTTTCTACTTCTCTGGACTAGGACCCTTTGTTGCTTTTTGAGCTTGGCCAAAAATGCCTTTAGTAATTAAAAATGCCTGTAAACATCTGAACACCTGTACTCGCCTTTGCAAATCTCAGTACTTTACTCCAAAAAGAGAGAATATAATGGGTGAAAAGTAGTGAATGGAGAGTATGTTGGCATAACTCAAATACAATATTAAGGTGTATTGTGATGTTTGTGTATTCTGATTTTTTGTGTGTCACTGTCTGTATTTGTCTGTCATTTTTTAATCCCTTATTTAATGTACAGTGCTGCGTAATATGTTGGCGCTATATAAATACTGTTTAATAATAATTCACAGTAAATGCGTGATTGATGGTTTAAAAAAAAATCAATGCTAGAATATATAGATCTGACTAATGAAGTATCCCAATTATTTATTTTATAGGTGTCCTGTTATGCCTTGGCCAGATTTTTTTTTATCCTAACGTACTGTTTCTGGCATGCAGTATTCTCCCTGGTATCTAGTAATCCTTGTGCCATATGCTCTGTAATGTCTCATGGGTTTGTTTTAATGTGGTCACCTATCAGAAACTTGTAAGGTCCTGTTTTTTTTAAAACCATTGATCTTGTGCTGGAGCTTTTTTTTAGGCTTTGATCGACAATGAGCAAATCGTCAACACAGAATTTTCTATGTGCGTTCCTACCTGAAACACACTGAATGTTAAAATGTACAGCAAAGGAGGTTGTCATGTTAAATAGAGGTGCAACTTGCAGATGCTTTTTACATGTTACAGGACACTGTATTCTTCTCCCATGTGCCAGAGATTGTTGAACTACCTACACATACTAGATAATTGTCGTTAAACAAACAATCCTTAATGACTCTGCATTCGCAGAGAACAACATTCAGTTAACAGTTCTGTACATACGGTAACAACATGACTGCAGAGCTGGGCAAAGTGGTATATTGGCTGTCATTTAAAGATAACATGCCTAGTGTCCACACATGCATTGTACTTTGCACAATCATTACCTATTTAACGATATCTGTAAAAGGGATAAGTAATCACCAGAAATATTTTGTTGGCATGGATTGCACCTAAAAATCATTGTGGGCCCCTTTTTTTGATGGACACTTTTTTGTCAGACTGTAATACTTACCCAGAAGTCAACAGTGCATCTAAGACATCATGTAACGCACATCTAACTGGGACAGTGGAGACAAGCAAAAGATGGCGGGCAATTGATTGGAGAATTGGTCTACCACAATTCCCATCCACACAATACACTATGCTGTCTCACACTGTTTCCACACTGCAGGTGGCATGTAGCTTCTGTTTACCTAAAAGCCGGTATCTAATAAGCATGGACTTTTTATTCTGTTTGAGAACAGCATAGATGCATGCACGGCCAACTTATGTACAAAGTACCACCAGTTCGCAGTAATCACAAATTTAAGAAAAAGAAAAGTTTGATTAATTGCTTTAGGCTGCATACACATGTGCAATAATTGTCGTTGGAAGAGATCTTTCCACTGAACAACGTATAAATGAACGCTGTACATTTAGCACTATTCTGCTCCACAAAGGAGTGAGAATGACCGTGCACTCTCTCCCCTTTGCTTTCATTATAATCGTTCGCCAATCCGCCAGGATGGAACAATTAATGACAAACAGCGAGTGCTGTACACACACAAGATTCTAGTCCAATATCAGCCCTGAGGTGATTATCGGACGTGAATACATCTGACATGTGTACATAGCCTAAGGCACAATAGATAGTGAAGGATCGTCGCCCAAACGGATCTGCCAGGATGGTGGTTCATTGCCAGCAACATTCCTTGTTCATCAGTATCGTTGGCCAGTCGTTGTGTACTTTTATCTTTTGTTTACGATTATGGAGCGATCGGTCATTAATCATCCGTTTCCAACGACAATTATTGCATGTGTGTACATAGTCTTAGTGCTATAGAATACAAAATAATCCAAAAATATATATAATACAAATAACAATGTTGTCTTTAAACATTGTAAAAGGCTGGTGGATTGCTCTGCCTGGTCTCCAGCTTCCCCCATTAAAATGTGTTTTCTTTCCTGCCATGACATAAGTTGTTGTCACATATTTTAGCAGTATTACATCACTAAATGTTCCCTTTCAAGTCAACACTTTTAGAACCGATTGTGTAATATATTCCCCCTATTAATTTCTGAGTACAACTGAGTAGTTTTTGAGTTTGTCATTTTAAACAGCTTACAAGAATACAAAACAATTCTTTCTCTAGACAGAGGGTATCCTTGTGAGGTCATCCTTTTTTTTATCCCCCATCACCCAAACTACCGATGGCATGACTGCCTAATCTCTAATACAGTTTTAAGCCTTCAATCATACTTTTGCCCTTTGCAATACCAATTTCACATTGTGTTGTGTCTTTCTATGTGCACCCAGTTTTCAGTAATTGCATATTACTCAAATATAGTACTGCGACCGCAAGGTATAACACTCCGGACGAAGCTGCATTTATTCCTAACCTTCAAAAGTTTTTGACATGACAAGCTTGTTCCCATTATAAAATAAGGTACAGATGATAGCTACACAACTCCGAGTTTAATCCAACTGCTAGAAGCGCTTGACTTTTTCACAATGTGATAGGACAAAGCTTTTCACAAACCAAAAAGATAAAGGCATATTTACGCCCAAGAAAAGCAATTTCATTGTGAGCCGCTTATAAAATTGAATTGTTGAGGTGCAAGCTGAAGAAATTATGTAATATGCTAAGGCTGTAAAATATAAATGTGAAAATATATAACATGTTGAGCTATACTAAATTTTTTATGGGTATGTATGTGTGTGTATTGTATTGCATATTACACACATATATCACACATTTAAACTTTTAATGCATCTGTTTCACTTTGATTTTCCCATAAATAATTTATTCTAACTTCTCTGTTTATTATAGGTAAACATGATATGTACAATCAAAAAAGTACATGAAGAATGTGAAGCAGACCAAAGTACTGAAATGGGATATTGCTAAAGCAGACCTGTCAGCAAAATGTTATTCATTATTTTTTGTACATTGGCTGTTACTTGCTAGAATGCCAGTGTAAGTAATAAATGTTTATTTGGGAAGCGGTGGAAAATATAATTCTTTAAAAAACCTGAACAATTGAATATTTAAATAGGTACTTTTCCGGTAGCCTATTCGTGATCAGCTCCTTCTTCTACATATAATGTAGGAAGAATTCTATTCATGGTGAGAGGAGAATGCAGGGTGTCATGGGCCTGGCCCTGATGGGGAGTCACTACAGCACCCCTTATTAACACACAAGCATCATGTGCAGCATGTTATCGGCTTGAAAACTTTATGATCCTCTTTCAATGTAAAGGTGTTCTAAAAGGATCATATAATCTATATATATTAAGAGTAAGCGAAAATGACACATAAAAAGTGGGTAAAGTTTACAATAACAATCTACATAGAATACACTTTTACGGGGCATGGATAATAGTTTTTACTGCATTTTACATATTTTGTAGTCTCATTTTAAGCATGGGTCTGATGCTTTGGGATTCCATGCATGTTTCTAGCTGACAAACTGCTTTATCGGAAAAAAAGTTTACAGAATTTCAGTAGTATAAGCTGAAATTGAGAAAAACGTCTGAATAAGTCAGAGGTGTGACACCTCCAAAATACTGATCTCTCATTGGTTAAGCTTTCTATAAAGTTGTCATTAAAGAGAAAAAAAGAACATCAGAAAACCTAATGTGTCTTGGGTGCATTCTCTAATAAAAAAAAATTACTATCCTCTACTCTAAACAAATCATACAAAAACATATGGGTGGGCCTTTATTTTCCTGACAAAATTTTGAAAAATAGTTGTCTATATAACCACTAATAATTAAACAGATTGTCAAGCCTGGTAAATATAAGTATTCTAGTATATATTGTATAGGTGGTTGATACCATACCCAGAGTATACACAAAGTAGCTGTGTTCTGTACAGTTATATAAAGGGCCTGATTTATTAAAGCTCTCCAAGGCTGGACCTAGGGCAATCCTGCAAACTTGAAATGGATTTCTTAAAAGTCATTTGCTATTTGTTAGCAAATGTTTTATTCCTAGGCTAGATACATTCCAGGTTTGCAGGATTAACCAGGTACACTGATGAAAGTGTATCTTCTCGAGACTAGGAGACCTTTAATATATCAGAGCCAAAGTTTGTACACATAAATGTTAAATGCTTCCATGGTTGCTTCTATACTTAAAAGCAACCTTTGTTGCACTCAGTCCACTGAACCAGAAGATATGGTAACTTTAGATATAGCACCAAATGAGGCAGTACAAGGAAAATGACCCCTTGCAGCTAGGGGAAATACATGCAGCTATGTGGATGAACAAACATGAATATTGACACATTGTAATGCTTTAATTACAATAAATATTTAGGTAAAATAAAAAGTTAAACTATTTAAAGAGCAGATGCTCTGCTGGGCAGTAATTTTTATATGTTTATATTATATTAATAAGTTATATAATAATATTATAGATATAAGCTATGCAGATACATATACCTAATTTACATATTAAATAAATTATATATTATTATTATACATATAAGCTATGCAGATACATATACCTAATTTACATATTAAATAAATTATATATTATTATTATACATATAAGCTATGCAGATACATATACCTAATTTACATATTTAGGTATGAGAACTTGGTCTTCAACCAGAAGCATTTTACCTTTGCTCTAACTATCCTCCAACATGAATCTTTGACTCTTTGGTTATAGAAGTTTTTGATGATCATTAAATCTTGTAACACTATAAGACTATATCAGAGTGTCCTAGATGAACTTACATTGCAGCTATTTAACATAGGAATGTGTTGACTTAAGAATACAAGTGCCTATGCTCAGCAGGGTTGACTGCCTGTGAGAGTCTTGAAAACATAATTAATTAAATTGAATTATTGTGAATAGGTAAAAAAAAAAAAAAAATTCAAGTTAAGCATGTTTTTTTCACATGTGTGTATCATGCATTCACTTCTATACTAGTAAATAATTACAGTTCAGTAAAACTTAAACCTAAAAGATAGAATGTGTGCTATAGGAAAATAATACACTAAATGAAAGTATCAAAAAGGCCATTTTGACACATGCTGCATGACTCAAATTGGCGTGCAGATAACACTGGGTAATTTTCTTGCTGATAGACAGGAAAAGGAAGCATTTGACCAGACCTTCATCCTGCCCGTTTCTCAATAAGAGGTCAAATATACACACCTACATCAATCATGATAAGGTTGGACAGCAGCTTCTTTGTCTATATTGGAACTGATATGTCTCATGCCAGCAGAGGATTAAATACAAATGGAAGAGGCTATGAGTTACACACAGAAACTAAAGAAGACATTTACAGCTAATATAAACCTCAGAGTCCAGGAAGGAAACTCAAGAGCTCCATCAATGACAATCTGTATGAAAAATGATGCATTTTTCCTCAAAGTAAAAAAAGAGTGTTACAGAAAAAATGTTCTAAAGTCATATGAAACATATTAATGAAACACAAATCCTGTTATTGTTTAGTACATCACATTAGTTCAAATATATAAACAGAATCTCTTGTCCAACTACAACTGAGACAGCACCTATACAATCTAAAGCAAAAGAAATACACAGAACATTTTGGTGTTTGAATGGATATCCTTCCACGCACCACATTGCTGTATATTGTCAGCCAGCACTAGGCAATATTTAGAAGTAAAAGATGGAAAACACTTAAGCATGCAATACAAGCGGCCCATATAATTTGTACCTTAGGAAACCTAGCTAGGCTGTGTTCTGGCTCATAACAGAATACTGATGTAAATAAAGCACAAATGGTCCACTTACTTTTCTTTACAGCATTCTGCAAGTCTCAACATTTAAACTTTTTCTTTAAGACAATATGGTGATGCCTCTTTTCATTATTTAATAATTTGGTGACTTCACATTGTACAACAAAAACTTAACAAAAAAATACATTAAACATTTTAAATGTTATTGTTAACAAAGTTTTAAAATTGGTAATAGCAATGGGGCTATACCTGTGGTCTAATGCCATAGTTAACTCCCCTGCCACACCAAGACTGTTGGCTTTCCACTAACAGGGTGTTTTTCAAAATTTTTTGTGAAGGTAACTATTCAAAAGGTATCCTCGAAACCTAATATCCCCTTATCTGTTTGTAAGGCAGAACACATAATTGTGGGGCAGAAAGACTGTAAGCCTACCGTAAGAGGGGGTGCTGAGAAGTTCCTGGCTTTTTTCAGAAAGAAGAGAGCCAGAGTTATGAAATAATACATTTATTCAACATATTCCCCCCTGAGACTGATGCACTTGGTACAGCGTAGTTGCAGCTTTTCTAGACCATTCAAATAAAAGTCCTTTGGTTGGGCCGCAAACCAGCTCTCAACAGCATCTTTGACGTCAGAAATGTACTCAAAATGTTGCCCCTTCGGGAACAGATAATATTCTGAAGGGGCCAGGTCAGATGAGATGGGGGGATTGTGGACCAATTGGAAACCCAGGGTGTTCAATTTGTCAGCCACAACGTTGGACGTGTGCACAGGTGCATTGTCCTGCAGAAAAAGGATTTCTTTGGTCAACTTTCCACGGTGTTTTGTCCTAATTGCCTCCTTCAGCTGGTCCAGGAGGTTAGCATAATACTGTCCGGTGATACTAGAGCCCTGAGGTAGGTTGTCCACCAACAGAATACTGTCTTTGTCCCAGAGAACGGACGCCATGACTTTTTTGGCCGATTTCTGGTTTCGGAACTTCTTCGACTGCGGGGACTCACTGTGATGCCTTTCCTTTGACTGTTGCTTGGTTTCAGAATCATAGATGAGGAGCCAGGTTTCATCCTTTAGTCACTAACCTAGCCAAAAAGTCCTGTGCAGCTTCAAAATGGGCCAAAACAGCTTGGATGCTTCATCTCGTTCCTTATTCTGATTGCTGTTTAAACATTTCGACACCCACTTCGCTGAAAGCTTGCGCATGTCTAGGATAGTGGTGATAACAAACCCAACACGCTCCTGTGAGATGTCAAATATCTAGGATATGTTTTTTGCAGATATTCCCCGGTCCTCAATATTCAACTCATGGACAGCATCACAGGTTGCCGGGTCAGTTGAGGTTGGGGGGCGCCCACTCAGGGGCTCATCTTCAACAGTGAAATGCCCAGTTTTGAAACGAGATATCCAGGTTTTGACAGTAGGCTGTAGGAAGGACACTTCTCCCCGAGTGTTTGTGACATCTCAGTGTGAATGTCCTTTGCTGGCTTTCACCGGAAAATTTCAACGACGTGACAAAAAAAAAAACAGTTACATAACTAAAATATTAGGCTGTCATATGCCCCACATTGATTTTTCTAATTCATCTGAAAGGGGGCAAAGCCAGGAACTTCTCAGCAGCCCCTTGTACACATACACACATACCACATGTCTTGCATCTAAGTAAAATGCTTTATTAAATGTGCCATCATTGGAAGTCTCACAGTGACACAAAAATATTAGCAATAAAATAACAAGAACAAATCAAGAAATAAATTAAACCTCAATAATATTGAAAAGTAATAGTTTTCAACAATTATTCAGGCTTAAGCCTCTCCCCACTCTGCTCCCTTCAGCACACCTCTTCAGCCCCATGGTTCTCCAGCCAAACTGTCCTGCTCCTTGCAAAAAACCAACCTTGTATCCTGCTGCACATCATATTACTATACGCAAATGAAATTCTGCATTCAACACAATTGCACTCTTCTGGTGCCTCTCTGCCCACATTTGTGTATCTCACTCTGTGCATGTAATCTCTGAACACAATCCTCAGCCTCTGGACATCCTATGAGTACAGTGCAGTCCCACATTTACTGTACAGTGCCAGGAACAAGCTAACAAATGAAAATCCTCATTATATATTTCTGTAGGCACTGTTAAATTCCAAACAGGTATTGGTAGGCTTGGCTCAGCCATGGATTGCGCTGGTGTCTTTATCTGAAATAACATGCAAATCCTTCTTTTATATATATATATATATGTATATACACACATATACATACATACACACACCATATCCTAATATAAAATACCTGTTACATATCTATTTAGTTCATAAGTGAAATAAATCATGTTCCCTAAAATAAAATGGATGGTTTTTTGCTAATGCAATTTCATAAATAATGTATTCTACATTTAGGTAAACAGATTACTTGAGAAACACTTTATACTTGTGATGACATTACCTCACAGCACCAAAATAAGAAAGAATAACAAAAACCTTGGAAAATAAGGAAAACATTAAAAGACATAATGCAGATTCCAGAACCTGTTAGTATGGCTTTGTGATATACAGAAAAATCAGTCTACTATAAGCTTTAAATCTTGGAAATGGACCTACCATATCAAATTAGTTATGTCATTACTACAGAAAGTTCCACTCTTATTAGGAATTACACAAAGTGTTTACTGAGGCTGCAAGAGGTATACAATAACAGCCGATGAGCTTGGCTGTGCATTTATCATCCTAGGATCAAATCAGCATGCCACTTTACCTCGGTGTGCCTTTTAAATCCTGCAGGGTTACATTTTATGACTTGTCATGGCAGTTTTAAATCATCCATACATTTTCTCTGGAGTTGGATATATTCATGGACTTCCCAATAAATCAAGTGCTGTGTGATACCCATGACAAAATCACATCCCATAGCTTATGATGTCACCAGGGGTTGAAAATCAAATTTCATGGACTGATAGTAAATCATTGTTTGATTTTGATATAGTGTAAGCTGATCTCGCTGCCTGTGGTCTGGCGTCTCTCTGAGACATGGTCAGTCTGGCAAAAAACTGCATGCAATATATTCAAGGTTGTAGTGTTAGAGACATTACCATTTCACGAGGTAAGAAAGCTTCTTCCTGTCGAGCAACCACCAGGGACACCGTCTCACCCAACTTGGTACTCCTTAGCATAGCTACGAGTTCTTCTTGTGTTTTTCCAGCAATTACCATACTATTAACCTTAATGGGAAAACAACATTAAAACAGAGTGAATGAATTCATGTATGGCTTTAAGAAAATAACTATTAACAACATTCTTTGAGCAAAAGTTGTTTATTCACTCATGAATTACACTGGTATGTGGATGTTTATGCTGCATTTTTACATATGTCAATGTTACCTTTAAAAGACATTTGCGGTGTTCGCCGGTTTATATGCTATTTTTTTCTTGATACACGGTTACAGGTTGCTTCCCTTCTCTTTTGTGTGATAAAAATTTACTACCATTAAACCTTACGAGACACATGGACCTTGATGTTGCAATGATGTTTGCATTGATAACCCCCCTAATCACTGTATTTCTGCACACTTGTTACCTGGCAAAATGTCCCCCCCCCCCCCCAACTTACCTGTGGTATACATTTACTACCCTTACTTTCTGTTGTTTATTTTATGTGAAAACCCAATAAAAAATGACAATTAAAAAAAAAGACATTTAAAGTTAAACTATGTTTATTTCTTCTGCTTTATCCTGCTTATTTTAAGATTATGCATGGGTACTACTGTAATAAAAACAATTATAAAATAATAAATAATAAAAAAATAATTAATAATAAATAAAAAGTTATGAAAAGCACAGGTAAAGAGAAAGGTACAGAAGCAATACCAATTTACAGACTCATATATATTTATATTGTAACAGAGGAACAAAGAGAGCACCTGTGTTACTGGGAACAGCCTTGGATCGTTATGCGGGACCTCCCTTTCTCCCTTTTAGGTTATTACTGAGGTGAGACAAGCAAAGTTTTGTTTGGAGAGAAGCTCTCGTTATCCCTGCTAGTTGTTTAAACTTTCTGTCCTGGGGTTGGTTTTACTGGGAATCTGCAAGAGTATGGTGGGGCAGATTCCCAATTCCATGTTTGGACAATGTTTGGTCCAAAAGAGACATACTCCCTATAAATTTTCAATTTAGGAGTGGAAAGTAACCTCTCCAAATCTATTTATTATCACTTTGTAGGCAGAAAAGCATTATTTTAAAAATAATGTCTTTTATAAAGTTATTGCCCTAGCAAATTTTCAAAACTCCAGTAGTGCTTTAACCCCCCTAGCGGTAATCCCGAGTGTGACTCAGGGTGGCTTTTACTTGCAAAAAGCGGTAATCCCGAGTCACACTCGGGGTAACTTTAAGAGCCCCCCTTACCTTTGCCCCACGCTCCAGCGGAGATCCGATGGTCCTGCTGTGATGCCCGGGCACCGGTCTGTCGGGTGCCGTGGCCGGGTGGGAAATTTAAAAGCAGATTACTGAGAGTAATCTGCATTTAAATACCACCCGGGTCCCAGCCATGCCGCTGCCCGCATCAGCAGTGAGATGCGAAACACAATGCAGGACTTCTGCATTGTGCTTCGCATCTCACTGGAGATGCAGAGCAGCAGCACCGTCGGTCTGTGAGAGGCAGGCGAGTCATCTTCTGGGTGATGTATTGGGGGATGTGTCTGGGAGGGAAATTTAAAAGCAGATTACAATGTAATCTGCTTTTAAATGGTTTTTACAGTACAAAAACACCACACAACATGAAAGAAAAATAAAAGTACATTTTTTATTTTATATTAAGATTACATTGTTGTCTATTATTTCATTATTTTTTAAAATTATTTATAATTATGTATTATATTATAATTTATGATTCTAATATAATAAATAAATATAATTATCATACCCGGGAGTTAATCCTAAGAATTACAGGCCCACACTATAAACAAATATTTCTATGCAAAAAAAATAGGATCACTTTTTGCATCAAAAAACTGACAAAATTAGAACGCTAGGGGGGTTAATAACTCTTAACTGCAACATTAAATGTATATAGCCTAGTTTTTTTTGTAGTGCCTGGTATTCAACAATAATTTAAAATCGAATGTAACACATTGGCTGATATATTTTAAATACTAATTCCCCCTCGTGCTAAAATAGTTTCTTTCCATTTTTCCATGTATGTTATCATCAAGATACCAAAAAGCAAATATGCTGCCCTATCAGTATTTGATACCATTTGTTTTAGGATCTAACTGCACTTAAAATCTTCATTTCAAACTAAATATAACAACTGTAAATCCACTAAACTGAGATCCAGTACTTTCTTCACAAGAAGCAAAGAAGCCTATTTGCCATTGTAATTAAGATGACCCCTTCCCCTATTTCTGGAGAATCCATTTCACAGCGTGCTGAACAAGGACCAAAGAGTAAAGAGGTCATATTTCTTTAAATTGGAAAACAGAAATAAAACATACCAGCATAGAAGAATCATGTCCAACTTCAATGCAAAATTTGCCCTGGAAGGGACAGTCCCTTTGGAATCTTTCCATAGTTGACTCCTTAATTTATGTTGTCATGGTAATAGAGAACTGCACTAAAAGTATATCATTTATTTTTTTAATACATAAATCCTGAAAGCAAATTGAGAATGGAATTGCTTTTAAATTGATGTAGACTTCAGCAAGTTTACTTTAAAATTGGCAATCCAAACTCTATGCTCAAACATTTCCGCAGTTATCTTGTCTAATCTAAGAGATTTCATTCCAATCACCAAAATTTTTCCTGCACCAAGCAAGCATACACCTCCCATGTCAAAGAAATTATGCATGGGTACAGGGATGACCAGATTTAAATGAGACTTTGTGATCTTTCTGAACCGGGTTTTTGATAAGTTTTCTAAAAAAAAAAAAAAAGCGATTTTGTAATAGTCAATGATTTACATACCTCTACTATCCTGTCTCCAGAGAGCAACCGTCCATCTTTTATTGCTGCTCCTTTGGGAAGGATGTTTTTTACAAAAATAGGGCCAGGTCCATGTACTGTGGAGTCCCTAGTGACCACTGTGAATCCAAGCCCATCTGCACCTGGATTGGAAGTTGTCAGTTAAAATATGTGACAGATGCTTCAGAAAATAGAATAGTAAAACATATATTTTTTATCTATCCCCACAATATTAATTGTATACAAATGACAGACATACAAGGTATAAATTGATTTATGACTGGTTGCTAAAAGTTACCATACTTTGTACACTGTGTTTATTTCTACAGCTTTGCTCTCCAATGTTCACCATTGGTCACATTGATCTTGAATGTTGATCCATGTGGTATTTGCAAGTGCTGTTTGACCACCGAACCAGATATTTACTACTTAGCCCTTGAGATCTAATCTGGTGTCACCTCTTCCTACTCATCCTAATAGCATTAAGCAAACAAGACACACAAGGTTGCAGAAAGGGTGAAATAGTTGGCTCGGCATAAAAGCTAAACTAAACCTATTTTTATACTTTTTATATTTTTTGCTTTATTATGCCAAGAAAATGGAGAAAACTGTAGCCTTACTCTACTAGGAGGCTGGTTCTATGTATACTACATAAAACCCATTTCACTAAAATCAACAAACTAAAACTCTAAGAATGTACTAGCAAAAATATACAGCAAATCAGAATGCTTTATGGCAACCTTTAAGCCACAGTCTACATTGAAAATGCAAAAAAACGGCCATGTTTTTCCAGACGAAGGGACTGCACAAACCTGTAAATAACATAAATAACAGAAGAAAAATTACCTTTTTTCAGATCAATCCTTAATTTCTTGGCAGTTTTTTTAATCCCAAATCCCAGAGGTGAGGGGTATGAACTACCATGAACTGTTGAGTCTGGGCCTACCGATGATTGTACTGGAGAATCCAAACCGTTAACGTGGTCACTTATCTTCCCACTTAGCTTTGTATGGGAAGGTGGAGGGGGTGGTTTTATATTAGGAACTTCGTCATCATCTTCGTCTTCCAAAAGTGACAAGGAAGATATGGCAGCTTTCTCATACAGCTCACGGTTAAAGGATGGAACAACTTCTACTAACACACTAGGATGTTTCATTGCTTGTCTGAAGATATCTTGTGCCCTAAGATACAGGAACATATCTTAATAAGGGCTTAATAAACATAGTGCCCTGTATTGAAATTTCATCTACACTTTTCAACTTCAATTTTAGGTATAAGTGCTATGACAAAGCATATTTTCAATATGCAGTCTACACAACAATCAAACCACAATGTTATGTACAAATTAGCTATGTGTCACAGAAGGTCAAACTAGGCATACACTTTACAACTCAATGTTAATTTTGATCCTTGGGATCAACTTCATATACATGATCTACTGTACTGTTTGGCAACATATCTGAATTAGGTGTTGCTAATCAAATGAACTCGAGTAAGGGTATGATTAGATCTGCTTCTGAAAAACCTGGTTTGTAAATGCTCCTGTAAGTCTACTCTGCACAGCTAGGCTTCCAGGATCCTTTTCAGGCAAAAAAAAAGCTTGTGTGCTAAAGCAGCGGTCGCCAACCGTTGGTCTGGGAACCACTGGTGGTCAGGAGTAGGACCTCACTGGGGTGGTGCACCGGCCAGAGCTGCGGACCATGTCTCCTGTACGGATCGCAGCCTCAGGGTGGTGGGCGGATTGTGTCCCTGGACATCTGACTTCCATATAGGGAAGTTTCTTCCCCTTTGAGTGACACACGGCTCCCTGCAGATGCGCCGTCCGGATCCTGTAAGTTTAGTGGTCCGTAGGTCCAAAAAGGTTGGCGACTACTGTGCTAAAGCAAAATCCACCTTTATAGGTGTTTGCAATTCTATTGAGATATTTGGACAGCCAAACAACCCTAAAAGCTACAGAAAAGCTTCTGAACAAATGCTTGTAAAAGCCTAAAGCCTGCACAAAAAAATTGACCCATTTATTTTCATTTAAACTAATTTTTAAAAGGCTTTTGTAAGCATTTGCAAGCTGTTAGAAACTGAGGTCTAACTGATTATCAGAAAGTGTAACAACCTCCATAAAAGCAGATGTTTTGGGAGTTTGATCTGGAGCATTCAGGTGTATGTTAACACTAGTACAGGGAGGAAAGACATCTGCAAACAACCTTAAGAAATCGATCTGGGAAGGGTTATAAATCCTTTTCCAAATAATGTGAGATTCTTCACTGTACGGTGAGAAATATTAGTGAAAAATGTTGCCAATATTCTCAGAAATGAATGTCTTTGGAAATTCACAAGGTCAGACTGTGCAATGCTTGGAAAATTTGAAAGTTAAATGTTAAAGCTTATGACAGTACAGTTAGAAAAACAATGAACAAGTATGGTTTGTGTGGAAGGTTTCTCTTTAAAAATGAACCATGTTCTTCGGACAGATGAGACCAAAGTGGAGATGTTTGGACAAAATGCACAGCGCCATATTTAGTGGTGCAGGGGTGATGGTTTTTGGCTTGTTTTACATTCATAGGATCTAGGAGTCAAGCAAAAGGCAATCTGTGCAAAAGCTAAATTTTGCCTTAAAATCAGGTCATGCAACAGAACATTGATCCCAAGAATACAAAAATGTGCTTCCTACTATATGAGGTATTTGACAGCCAAAAGAAGGAATTATTCTTCCAACATGTATAGTGATTTAGTACATGTGATTTTTTTTCTTTCTTGATTTGGCAATGACTGCAATGAAGGTTACAAATATGTTCCCACAACTAAGAGTATGGTCCATTTAAGATATTCCATGGCTGTGGTCACAGCTGGCGTCCAGAACCCACAGAAGTGGGACATGCCTAGAAACCGGTTTCAATTCCTCCTTAAGATACATGGAACAATATTTAGGCTCCAAACAATGCAAGCAAAAAAGCAGATTGTACATTTCACTTAACATATTTACTGGGAAAATATTTGCTGGAGTTAGTCTATAAGCAGTTAAAGTGGTATCTGAATATCAATCTTCAGTATATTAACGACACATAGAAGTGTGCCAGTGAACACTTTCCATGGTGTGTGTAATACCTACTGTGTAAAAGACCTATCAGCAAGTTCCACACTGTTAATTTTCACAATGCATTCATTTTCTTGGAAGAGGCCATCTCGTTTAGTTCTGCTGCTATCTTCAATTCCACGAATGTACAGTCCCAAAGCACTAAGCAGCAAAGAGAGAGCAGGTTATGTATCTGTTATGGCTGGTATACATATTTTAGGAAAAAAAACACATTGATTCAGAAGCTAATACTCTAAAGCAAAAAAGTTCTTTATATATACTTAAGTAGAAGTATAATGTAGTATATATTTATAACCAATAAAAATAGCTTTGGACAGTAGTTATCCCTCCCTGTAAAGTATAATGTATTGCTATGAGTTATATACATAAATATGTGCCTTTTTTGAGTTTGAGCCATATTATAAGCTCTAACTTCTTTATTTAATAATGTAAAATTGTCCACACTGACCTGCCAGGCAGACATTTCAGTTCCTGAAGTTAAAAATCAAAGGTTTCAACCTCTAAGCTAAAGTTAAGTGAAGTGGTGACATGTCCCGCAGAGAGGAAGGTAGAAAAAAAGCAGGCTACCATTGGTTGTCAAAGCATGTCATAATGGGTCTCTATCTTAGATCTCTCTATCAGAATTCAATACACTTGCAATAACAGTTTTTTGCTGTTGCTATACACATAAAATTACATACTCTCTTCAATAAATAGCAGAAGAATCAATGTACCCCACCCCCACCTACCATATAAATATATATACCAGAAATTTAGATACTAGAAAGAATAAGGCTACATTTACACGTTAGTTGATTCTTGTCCGATAATTGCCTCTGGGCTAGTATCAAATGAGAATCTGGCGTGTGTACAGCGCCTGTGCGACATCGTTCATGAATCCGTACCGGTGCATCCACGAATGACAAAAGATGGCAATACAGGTTAAGTAGAGAGAGCGCAACGAGTGCTACTCCGTCATTCTCCCACTTCCCTTTTGCCATAGAGCAGAACAGTATGTATGTATGTACAGCGCTCGTTCATGGAACGTTCAGTCTTTTGTTGTTGGAAAGGATCATAAAAGATCCTTTTCAACAACAATTATTGAACGTGTGTACGTAGCTTTAATCATATAACTAACTAACATATCTCCAAGCTGCTGCAATAGCTTATTTTATGTGGAATTCACTTTCAGATTTCAGAATGTTTTTCTTATTTAAGTGCAAGAAGCCCACAGTTAGATTCCAAGTAAAAGAGTGTATCGTCTGTGCAGGTGACTTTTACTATTATATTTTCTTGTCACTTTACATTCTTTCACCAAAGAACATGCTGACTACCTGTCATTTGCACAGACAATGGGCTAGCCCATAACATTTATTCGAGCAGTATAAGTATATGTATGGATCAGTGGGTCGGAGAGACAATATTAAGTCGTTTACACATGATGTCCTCTTTGACGTGAAAAGCTTCGAATTATGCCCTATGGTATAAAAATGTTTATCCACGAGTCTGTGAAAGGTTAATTACTGTTGGAAAAACCATAGGTTAAACTATTCTGAGGCAAGTAAAAAATGTTTTGACTACACCTTGTCTACCAAGGCACTTAATTCAAGGAATGGAAAAGGAAAATAGGCCATTAGAAGGCAGCAATGCATTACATGGTATGCTGTGTAAGTACTAGATTAGTCTACTTGAAAATAATTTTGTGTTTCATGAATCATGCGGATAATATCACCATTAAAAAAATTCCATCTACTAATGGAGAGTCAGATGAAGCATTAAGAATTACACACAAAAAAAAAGGTGGCTTGTACGTGTAGAAAATCATACTCAAGAGAAATAACAGCCATGAATAAGAGAATACTGATAAATAAAAGTAAATATAAAACAAGAAGAATTAACTTGGTGATGTTGAGTTGGGTAGGGGTTGTACCAGTAATGTTTGTGTGTTGCGTGAAATGTTTGTGTGTTGCACTGAAATAAAGATACCAATTTATATAAATAGCAAAATGCATGCTAACATTCTTCAAAATGCAGAATATAGGACTCATTCACATTGCACTACAATACACTGCATATATACCCAGATAGGTACTATAAAAAGTATGTGCTGATCATGCATTCTGTTCTATGAAGATTGCAGAGAGACAACTGCATTTGGGCCCATAAGATTTGTGTACCCACAGTAGTGAGTAAGAAACCTCTGCATATGATTTTTGTCATTGTAAAAACCTCAGTTGACCCTTGCTGTAAGTCCCACCAAACACAGAAATGTGTAAAGATTTCAAATGTTTGCAGGTGCTGGGTATTAACGTTTTAAAGTAAAGACAACAATGACAGTTGTATCCCATGGGGATTGCCCCATGGGATCAGGAAAGAATCCCCCCCCCCCCCATTGGACAAATGGAACCATGCTATATAAGGGTTTTTTGGCCTTCCTCTGGATCAACTATGTCTATAGGGTTTTTATCTGGGATATGTTTATTTCCCTAGTGGTTGAACATGATGGAATTTATTGATGGCCTTTTTCAACCTTACTAACTATGCAACTATGTCTCATCAATGCACAGCAAACCTTGACAATTGCAAAGGGAGTGTGAAAACCTTTTTTGTACCAAAATGTTGGTGCTTATAAAAAAAAAAAAACAGTCTTTTAAAAATGTTCTAAAGCTTTAGAAGTTTTTATTAAATAAAGATCTCATACAAAATGTCAGGTGTACTTCAAGCCCGGTTAGAGAGGCAATAAATCAAATAAACAAACAAAACCATGGCGCAATCATGTTGTTTTTTCACTCATTATTATGTAACTCACCGTCCACTAAGAGAGGAATAGAAAGGTACAACATGTATCCCTAACGGTCCGCTATCCCCTGAAATCTCTACCTTCCTTGTCAACTCACTGTGAAGAAAAAAAAAAATGAAAAGCATAGGTTTTGTTGAGGCAAGAGCAGTTTTAAGCCGCTATTACAAAATCTGAGTGGCATTTAGTGCATTTTTTGAGGCTAATGGTATTACTTGACAGTTCATTGCAGCAAAACTAATAGATCTCATTGAGCAAAGGGAGTGAAATGAAAATTTCAATATAATGGAGTAGCTGGCATGCTTGACCAACTTTTGATCACCATTCACAGAAGAATTTGATGGAGGGTTTCATTATTTACCTCTTCATTGCTGGAAAGGGCAACAACCTTTTGCAGTAAAAAGAGGTAATGTCAATTTGCTTGTGTGCTGAGGAACTGCTAATAATGGCTCTTAATTCAGAAGCCTTAATTCAGCCTCTCACCTGCCTGGGCAGCAGCACTTACAAGCATCAGTCCTTCATAAAAACCTCTGCTGTGAAGTACTGTGAAATGTTAGTATTATAAACCATGATAGGATAATAGGAAGAGTGATGCATCAAGAGATACTTTAGTACAAGAAGGACAGATGCTAACTAATGAATTTTAAGCAGCAATAATAAGCATTTTAAGCTATACATAATTTAAATATTACATATTTGTACTTGTACACAAACACTCGCTTTGTTTTCAGAACATCGACACTCATTTTGCTTCATATAAAGAAAGCTTTCATAATGCATAAATATAATTCTACATTTCACCAAAAAAAGTATTTTGGTATTGATTGAACTGTGTGTGTTTAGCACACATTGCACGCAGATGAAAACCATCCATGGAATGTAATGTGTTAATATGCACATGGTAAAATATTATTATTATTAAACAGTATTTAAATAACGCCAACATATTACACAGCACTGTACATTAAATAGGGAATGCAAAGGTCAGACATTGACACAGGAGGAGGAGAGGATCTTGCCCAGAAGAGCTTACAATCTATTTGTGCCTAAATCTGGCCTAAAATATTTTGACCATTAAATAAATATTAAAGTATTTGGTAAATAGAATACATTTACTGTAAAGAACAATTGCCTGTGGGAAAAAGATGCTTTGCGTGCCAGTGTACAAGATTAGTAAGTCTGGGGGACAGTTTACCATACATGTAGTTTTGAAAAATAGATGTGTTTAGGTTTGGATTCCTACCTTCACCCATCCTAATAAAGTAGGTAGACTTATTCATTTGACTGTATTTAGGTGAATATAAGGATGTTTATGACCCTTTAAATACTATGCTAGCATAGGTTCTTTTTTTTTTTTTTACACTTGTTATAAAACACTAATAATTTTCAGAGGTCATTGGTGTCACATTACCTGTGTCTGTAGGATGAATTACATTATTTGTAGCTTTGTGACATATAGAATTTTATTCCAAGATAAGCTACTTGATTTGAGAGGACTGAAAGATTATTAAAAGTTATATTTTCTCAAATCCTTCAGGCCTTTCCTGTGACGACCTTCAAACACACAATGACAGTCTGCTGCCCTTTGCAACAATAAGTTGTAAATATCAGCTACCTGAAGGAATAGCACAAATGACAATGATACTCCTTGTGCAAATGTGTCATGAACCAGGGCGCAAAGACCCAGACTCCCAACATATAATTTAGCAAACAAAGGCAGGGTGAATGAAGTCTATGTGGAAAGTTTATTTTAAGCGAGAGGCTCTTTAATTTAAATGCTGATAAATTTATATTAAATATACAATTCCTTCTATTTTTTAAAGAAACAAAGCATAATAATTCTATAAAATGTATTCTGTCGTTCGAAAATAACCCCAAAAAATTAACCTCTGCCTTTACAATAAACATGAAACCACTTGATATTGCCCTGTGGCTAAAAACCTGCAATAACTTTATTGGTCATTTTAAGCAATTTATATCAGAATATAAAAAGTTTGAATGTACAAAATCTTACTAGTAAGACTGTTGTCATGACAGACATTATACTGAACATAGGATGCAATGTTCCTAAACTTGTGTTTGTGATGAAAAATGGCTTAATAAGTAGAATAAATCTTTAATAAAAAGTACTGAACATTAAACAAAGTAAGTCTTACTAAACACAGGCATTGTAAACTGGTTTTAACTGTTCAGGGCATTGTTCTGTGGGGGATTGTGGCTTAATAATAGTTTGGAAAACTGGAGTAGAAAAAAATGGCACAGCAAATAATGTTCCAGACTCATATTTTAGTATTGGCTGCTTCAATATCTCCATGACACTATGGGAGTTATAAGTGGCAGCACTTAGGGCCCAGGTTGGAATCTCAGTCAGGACACAACCTACTTTTTTTTAATGTTTTCCTGTTAGTGTAAATTTACCTAAAGGCACTCTGGTTACCTCCCACATCCCAAAAAACATATTGATTAGTTTTTCTTTTTTAGGTTATCTTTTCCAATAAATGGCTCTAGACTATGTTAGGGACATGTGATGACAGTGACACTGGATAGTGAGCTCTTTTGAAGGACAGTTAGTGACACAACTATGTAAAGTGCTGCATAATATTCTAGCATTATATAAATACATAATAAAATGGGTCAAATAGATCAACAGAGAAAAATTATTTTTGATTGGTTTTCTTTTTTTAAATTATAATCTAAAATTTTCCAACATGTAGTCATCAAGAAAAGACCAACAAGGAGGTATATCAATCTTTTAGTATTACCTGAACATAAATCTGGGTTTCTGTGATTGTGTATGGTCATCTTGTAAACTTAGCTCCTTCTGGCCATCTGGAGATATGGAGGACGGACCCTAAAATGTGAAAAAGTCTGTTGAAATGACAAACTATCAAAGATATTTGGCACATATGACAAAAATAATACATGTTGTAGTTTGAATTATTTTACCTTGTTCTCCAACATGTGCAGGAGTAAAAAATTAGAACTTTCTTTTAGAAACCATTAGAATACTTTTATCACAAAAATGACTGAAAACCATTAAAGCTTTTCTTGTACAGCTATTAAGCCTAATCTTAAAATAGTTAAGAATGTAATGCACATATAAACTGATTAGCCAAAATAATAAAACCACAGAGTATGAGTGAGGAATGTTAATAATTTAGGTATATGGCACCAGGCAAGGATGAGATTCATTAGGCAACAAGAAAACAGTCTATTCCAGAGGATGATGTGTTTAAAACACTTATTTTGTTTTTTTTTTCCCCGTTTACTGAAATATTTTCTGCTGTCATAACAATCCATTAATATCCCCACATTTATTATTTAACCTACATTTTAGTTTTTCTCTCCAGTCCAAAACAGTATCTTCTTTAAATTCCATTAGGCTACACAACTAATTTATCAATAAAAAAAGTTGTAAAAAGTTGTTCAATTAAACCTAGCACATTTTTCCTAAATGGTTTATGAAACACAGACTTCAGGGGTTAACCTGTGAGATCCACAAAACCAAGGAATTGGTTTCTTAAAAAATAATTTTCTCTTAATTTACAAATGCTTTAAATCCTTGACCAATTCCATTTCAGGTTTGCTGGCTCACCCCGGTTCACCCATAATAGTCTTTAAAAGCTTTAATAAATCAGGACCAGGAGCTCATTAATTGCATTCACAGTGAAGATGAGAACTTTGGGTAATAAATAGTTCATGCTTTTTAAAACCTTAAATGGTTTAAATTGTAAAGTTGGTTGTTAAAACAAGAAACAATGTTTCAGGGGGTACATCAAACCAACATGGTGTTTTTATTACAGTAATGGTTAGTACAAAAACACTATAGAAACCACAATCATGAGGCACAAAAATGTGTGCATGGGGGGGCGGATTAGTTAACAATAAGAGAACACTAATTAAACAATTAAATATATAGGGCTGATTTATTAAAGCTCTCAAAGCCTGGAGAGAATACAATTTAATCAGTGAAGCTGGGTGATCCAACAAACCTGGATTTCTTCAAAGTCATTAACTAATTGATAGTAAATGTTTTGAAACCCAAACCAGATCCATTTCACGTTTTCTGGATTACCCAGCTTCACTGATGAAAATGTATCTTCTCCAATAAATCAGCCATAGTCTGAAAGAAAATTTCCGAGAATGGTGTTTTGTAGAAAGCTCAAAGTTATTTACCTGGAGAATTGGGTTGTGGTACATAAACAGAAGAAAAGGGGTAGAAGGTTGGAAGTAGAGGAAAATTACTATAGTACAGAAAGGGAAAGAAGAGAAGGGGTAACTGGGAAGAAAGTAGAGTTGTATTCTTTTCTTATTTTGCAGAGAATAAAATTAGTAAAAGTTAAAATCACTGTCAGGTGTTTCTGCTATGCAGGCACAATTTTCGAGATTTCCCCTCTATTTTTGTTCATGACATTTACCAGTCAGAAGTAAGAGAAAAAAATAGAATGAGACAAAAATAAAAAAAACTGATAGAGGTTCTTGCAGTTTTACTTAAAAGGGTTATCTGCCCTTCTATAAAAAATAAGAATTGTGATAATAGGTTAGATTTAAATGATCCGTGCATTATTGTTGGTCACCAGTAGATGGCACTGTGACTTATGTAAAGGGATACAAACTCTGTCTCAGACGGCAAGTTTTAACTTTGCATGAGAACACTTCGCCATCTAGTGGACCGAGAATACATTTTTATTATTAGCATTTTCAGGTCAAGAAAATCTGACTTTATATTCAAGTACATATGGCAATTCTTCCCCAATCTACTCGAAATTCTAAAATATATAACTATATAAAGTGTTGTGCTTATATATACCCTAATGAATGGGTTAAAGAACTGGTTAATAGAAACACATCTCACTGCCAAAGAATATAATTGGCAATACTCAAATACACATTCTTGGGCCACATGGGAAGCCTTTGGAAACATTTCAAAGTTGTAGCACATTTTCAACAACTGACTTAAAAAAAAAAAAATCAGGTGATTAATAGTGCTATTTATTACTCTTTGTTTTCTCCTGTCAAATGAGAAGTGTTTTTGTGTCACAAGGACCTCTGAAGGCAATAAACTAAAAGGACTGGAAATGAGTATGGCAGTATCTGCCAATAAGCAATTCATTAACTGTTTTTATCCATTTTGCCTTATTGGGAAGCCTTGTCCCAAACACTGACGACTACTGACAGCAGGTGATGCATTAGCTTTAATGTACTTTACTCAGGCCTCCATGGCACTAATGTAAACACTACTGAATCCATAAAAGAGATCGTGCCTGAAGAGGTCACTTCTGGGATGTCTGTAACTGGAAAACCTAAATCTCTAGATGGCACAGTGACAAAAGACTAGAGAACTTTGTACTGAAAATATTTCCTAGCATAGACAAGCTGCATGTCGGGATACTGCAAAAAATGCCATTAAGCTGGTGCCTTTTTTTACACACTGATTAATTGTGGTGCCATTCAGTTCCCACAATTCCTCTCTCTGTGACAAAGATAAGTGAATAGAACAAGCTTTTGCATTATTCGAAAAATATTGTGTTTATCAGACCTTTAATGTTTACTGTCAGCAATCATTTACACTTAAAAAGAAAAAATAGATGTAATTTCAATGCCACCATAAGAGACATGAATTGGAAACATTTGGTAAACTTTTAATGAGTTTGTCTTTTATTTAATTCCTTAAACCCCTAGGTGCCTCCTGCCATGGTAAACTTCCATTCCAACAATATTTACCATGTGGCCCTGCCAACACTGTATGACCATTGCAGAAAAAATATTCTCAATAGCTCATCTTCTTGATGTGAACAAGCAATGTGGCCCATATACACAGCTTGGTGAACATGAAGGAATGGAATGCAAACAAGAAGGTAAATATGTTTTTTTACAGAAGTGTTTGTCCATTCTGCAAGAGAACTTACATAGCTGCAATTTTTACCTCTGAAGTTCTGTTTTATGGTTCCATTGTTACATGCACAGGCAAAACATATTCATACCAAGAACACAGAATGAAACAATTTTATACAATGAAACCATTCCTGTTTTTTATTTTTTTTCAATTTGCACACCCTGCAGGTTGTAACTTAACTTTAAAAAAAATCAATTAATAATTGCAATAATTCTGAAAGCATCCTGTTTCAATGAGCACATCTTTATCAACACTGAGCAAAGTGGCCACTCCATGCTCTCTCTTTTTAAAGCAAAATTTCTCACCAAAATTTTTACTTTACATAAATGGGCAGGCAACCTTTTAATGTAAAGTAAAAATGTTATTTTCTTTGCGGGGCTTTGGGGAGGAGTGCTCAGCCTCCTGGGATATCTACATCAAGCATCCCAGGAGGCCCCTGGCTGCTCCTTCACAATTGTGTGTATATATATATATATATATATATATATATATATATCACTAAAATGCTATAAGCTATACACTATAAGCATAGGCAATATTTATTTCCAGGTGAAAAGCATAATAGGGTCTCTTCTTGATGTTAATGGTTCACTATTGATCATAAGTGTAATCACCTGAAGTAGTTTTATTCTATTCATTGCTGCGCTGAAGAGCTGATTTTTTATAATTGTACATCTGCAAGGGCTGTTAAACTGAGCTCACACATTGTCCTCTCAATAACTGGAGTAAGATATTGACACAGAATAATGCAAAAGCACTACAGCTGTTATCTACCAAATAATGAACATAACTCGCTAAATTGAATGGCTAAGAGGAAAGTCATGGAAATGCATCTGTGGTCTTCAAAAAAACAAGGCATTTTTACCATCTGCCCATTTAAGTAATTTTCAGAATAACATGCTGTAAAATATTTTTTATGGTGATCTAGAGTAAAATAAGGTAGGTGGAAAACAGCTTAATGGATCTAACATATAACACGTACGCTATGTCTTGAAATTCATGCCTGGGCATCTTTTGTAATAATTTAGCTTGAGGTATTATATTATTTCAGTATTACTAGATAATTTCAACATAGAGGAAAAAAATACATCATTAGTTTCTTTTCTGAGTAATAGGTAACAAGGGTTACTTTTCTGCACATGGCGTTTTTAGTAAAATTCTCGGTTAGGACTGCAGTGATCAAGCCATCGTATGTTCCAGGCTCTTTGTGTTTAACACTAATAGCCATTTTTCTAAGATACAAGCGGTTTGACTTAGCAGAGAGCAACACACTATGAAAAGCAGAGCTTCTGTCAGGTAAAGTTAGGCAACCATAAAGTAAGAAACAAATAATGTGCTGATTGCAATATCATGACAGTCCTAAAATACTTCACTGGTTTCTAAAATGACATATATTGTGTATGTCATATAGTTTTACTGATCTTTCAGAATTGAAAAATCCACAGTTTTTGAATTCTTGTTCCCTTGTTTGCCCTACCAGAGTATGTATAGCTTACACACAAAATTTCAGCACAACATCTTCATTTACTTTTTAGTCTTCAACTCCAGGATCTCTAAAGAATTATCTTTATTTCTGGAGCCATTAGAGAATCATCAAATTTTACATTGAGCTAAGGAAAAAAAACAGCAGAAGAAAAAACTGTTCATATTAACCACACACAGATCGCTGGGCCAAAGATATATGGATTCTGGTTTTCTTCTATTCATTCACTTAAATCTGAGTGATTTGAACCGAACTCATTTATAAATCTGTAAGGAATTGGTAAACTCCTTTGATTGTGGTTGTAGTGACTTTTAGTATACAAAGTCAGAAGTGTAAGTTTTAAATTTAGTTGCACTCCAGTCAAGCACTAGAGAATCACAGGGCTCACAGGCTGACTCTTCTTCAGACTAGCAGCATGATCAAAGACCCAAGCTGAATACGTTACAGTCTCATTCACACTGAAGATTAGACAACTACAATATTTTGTTCACAAAAACCTTATTGTCCTAGCCAAACATATTCCAAGGACAGACAGACATCTTTGATACATTTCACTCAATAGAAGGGCTTGTAGGTTTAGTAGTGTTACCAACAAGAGAGTAGTGATATGGCCTTTTCGTTAGCATTTACACACCAAGTAATGCTAATAAATGAAACCTTGACAATTTTCTGGGGGGACCCCTTTACAGACTTTTGAACTCCTTGAAGCCTGATCACCTGATCACTGGTGAACAGTCCCACACATTTTGCTAAAGACGCTACCCCGTTGCAGTTCTGATTTACTGGTGAGGTCTAGCAGAGTTGGAATTAATGGAGAGAGGTGCAGTGGTTGACCTTCTTAACCAGAGCCCTGTCAGTTTCTCAGAGATTACTACACTAAGGACTGCTGCACCCAGTGCACCATCTAGGTAGGCTGCATGCTTCCTACTATACTGGGCTGGGTAGCTCCATACTCCTACAAATAAGGACTACATATCTGGGTATTTTACTTCTGCTCTATACTTAGGCCCTCTGACTATGTCCTATCAGAGACCTACGGCCCATGGTGACTCATTGCAGGCCTTGTCCACACACTATATAGCTGGAGGATTGGAGCCTCTTAGATGACAGATCTTGATGAGGCCTGGCTAGAGGCAATGTAGGCAGCTAAAAAGGTGGACAAAATAAATGATACATTTTCAGTCCTTGCCTCACAGATTCAAAGACCAAAATGAGACTGAAATTCTTTGTTTCGGTGGGCATGTCGAAGATTTATGTTCAGCCTGCACACCTACAGAGGTGGCACTTTCTCCTACCCAACTAATGAAAAAAACATGATAAAACTAATAAAACAAAAAAAAAAAAAGCATCAAAAATTTGTACTTGAAATAAAAAGCTAAATAACTTTATATAAAAAGGTAGATAAACCTTTTATGGGTGGTAAAATATTGGTAAATATTTTTTTTTAAAGGGCAAAAGACCCTCCCCTTCTGGAGGTAAAGAATGAATGGGAGCGCAGAGCCTCCTGGCATACATGACAGGTATCCCAGGAAGTTCTGCGCTCCCATAAAAAAAAACATTTAGGGAGAGCTCCTCCTGCACATGCCCGATCTTGGAAAAAAGATGGCGGAGCCCAGCAACAAATGAATGATTCCAAGAGGGCACAGGACAAGGTAACTGGTGCTTTTTATTATTATGACAGTTCAGCTTTAAATAAAAATGTTATAAAATACAGGGATAATGGGTTACATTGTGAATACTTAAGTTCTTTTAATTTATTTATTTATTTTTTAACTAGCCATGTAACCTGCTTGTTAATGCCATCCCAATGCCACTTTTGGATAGATGTGCATTGTAGAAAATCACAATGCATAGTAAATAATTACCTCGAGTTGTGGTGCATTATATTGGAGATGTACACAGAAATTCTGTTGGTTGGTCGCCAAGACTATAGGATTAGATTTTTCCCCTCTTTTAAAAAAACATTAGTAAAATACCATATGGTGGATACATCTATTCACATGACTCTATTCCACTAATTAGTGCTTTGAATGTTTTAAGTGATGAAGACATTTTGTGTAGGATAATACTCGGGTCAAAGCATTTTCCCGTATTTTTAGGTAACAACAATACTGCTGATTAGATTTAGATCGGTTTATTATCAAGTATATACAGTTATTATTACCAGTAGGTTTTCAAGACTATAAATACCAAAACAACATAAATTAGTTTATATTTAAAACAACATTACATGGTTACTTATATTATAAACATTGAAATACCCCATTTATACCTGAGCAAAGTGGCAAAGAAACTTAATCAGCCAACTGTATCTATTAAGGTATATACAATCTATGATATGGTAATATATAAAATGCCTATTATAGAGAAAAAAGGAATATACTTGCATTATTTGCAGACGCTCAAGAAAATGTTTTGCTTACTAACCATATCACCTATCACCATTGTGAAGTTATGTTCTTTTATCAAACACAACACATTTCTTTTTACATTGTGAACTAGAACTAATTAAACATTAGCAAAAGTAAGAATGGGAAAAATATATAACCCCCATTCCAGCAAAGGGCAACAGCAATTAGATTTAGAAACAAAGCGCCCTGTAACATTGTACTAAAATACCAGCAAATTATTGCTGCATATATGCAGTTCAAATTACTTTGTCATTTAACATTCTTTGACAAGCAGGCTTTTCTTTGTTTTTGTAGATGAAGAGATGCAGAGAACAAGCAAACTACTTAGTTGTCTACATTATTTAGGTTTATTTTTGACTAATCCCTAAACTGCAGTATAAATAATAAACATTAAAATTGTAAAAGTAATGTGTTTACAACAGGTCCTTTTGTGTTGTAGTTATAGGGAAATAAAATCATTAAACACACTGGATAAGATGCAAACTTAGGATGTTATATTACCAAATATATTTTTGTGTAAGATTTGTGAACCATGGCACCATCCTATATCTGTACTCCCAAAGAAAATGGGAAATAAACACTCACTTCATTACTATATTGGAACTGAGCTTAAAAATTGGAACTTTTCCAATTAAAGCTTAGCCTAAATGAACGGTTTTCCTGGCTGTTAAATGCCCATGTTTGAAGGGCCCAGCTAACATTAGAGTGTTGGTGGGTGGCATATTCTTAAGGAATAAGAGTAAGTCTAAATGAACTGCTCTGGGATCTAGCAATCCCGTTCATATTGCAGAATCCAGACACTCAGTCGCTTGCACTGCAGCCCGGGTTCCTAAAGAAGCAAAGTCTGCACACATGGCAGCTGGCGTCAGTAAGCAGTATGAGCACTGCTACCATTATTATTATTATTATTAATATTAATAATAAACAGGATTTATAAAGTGCCAACATATTACACAGCACTGTACATTAAATAGGACTGCTCCTTAAATTCTTTATTGAGATGCAACCAGGAGAGATATTTTCCAAAAGGCAGCGGTTCCCTGGCATGAGGAAGCGGGAAACACAGTGCAACTTTACATAAATTTTATCTAAAAAAAAACACAGGGGTAATACAAAGAGAAAACACATTGTGTAACAATGCTAAAGTATATGCAGCCTATTTGTGTTTAACCCACAATAAATATATATACACACATATACTTTAATAAATATATTTCAAACAAATTGCTCATCATGAAAGCTTTCTATTCAAGAGGTGTAATCATGCAACTATAAAAAGATCAGAAATTTTGAGCACACTATACCCTCCTCCTGTATGCTTATACCACATATAAAACAATAATACACAATGTTATACTGTACCGTAAGGGAGTTGACGAGTTAAAATGTAAGCCATGTATGCAGAGTATTGTCAGGTAGTGGTTTAAAATATATGAATCAGCTCTCTCAGTGGGGTTCAACTTCCTGAAACTTTAGAAAATCAAATGTTCTACGCAGGGAAAGTACTATTAATCAACGTGCCTAATGAAGCAAGTTATTTTGAATAATTCAAGACGACCAGAAGTATTAACATTTATTTAATTTTAGGCATTTTATTGCAGTAATCATTTTGTAAGGTTACTGAGAAACCAATGTCTTGATTTTCTTTGCTACAATGTAAAATAGGTCAGTGGGTTTAGGAATTTAAAATACCAATGTTCATTATTCCAACATTTCTTAATGAAAACAGGTCTTATAGAAGGAATAGGTATTTATTCAGTGAATTATCAGGGATGGTGAAATACATGCACAATCATTAAATTCAGAAAGCATGTGTGCTAAAGAAAAAAAATATATAATGGTTGCCACAAAAACCACATTGCAACCAAAGAGGAAGCCTTTTCCAAAAGTGGGCAATAAAAATGAAAACAGGATGAGTAGAGGTTACTTTCATTAATATGTTAATGCCAAAATGACTAATACAACCAGAGACATTGGTAACGTTCTATATTTTGTAAGCTTCGTCTTCCAACAAATGAAAAAAAAAATGTTTGAGCTAAACGTTAAACAGATTTCATTTGCAAAACATAACAATATGGTTACATTTGCAAAATTCATATATGCCTACAACCCGACACACAATGTTTTAAGGTAATGTGAGTTATTTGATAATTAATTAATCCCATTAATTACTTTTAATTTAGCTTCAAAGTCGCAGTCATGAGATTGATCTAGCTTCTATTATTGAGATGGAGAATAGGGGTGTCCACCAGTCATTTGTCACCAAGGTGTGCAGTCACCCATAATATCTCTTCATTACATCACCTGTGTTCATAGGAACTACAGGTAGTTACATACGAGATTTGTATGTAAGTCAACAGGTACATTATATTAATAAATGCAATTAGGACAGATATTTGTCTCAACATAATATTAGGTAGTGTAGTGTCAGTTACTGTATAAAATCCTCACTGTGAGTTAATCACAAAAAAAGCAAAAAAAACTAACCAAAAAAAAAACTTTATGGAGCCTGTCCATTTATTAACTTCTGGAGCAAGCTGTGCTTTGATATGCAAAAAGAAACAATTGCAGAGTTTGTTTAGGTCATTAAAAAATTACAAGATGCTACAGATCAGCAAAAGATTTCTTCTACAAGTCACGGAACCGCTCCCCTTCCCCCATAAAGCCTCCCTTCTCCACAAGAATGAGTAGGGAAGCCCCGTCCGTATTTAGGCGTCGTCTGCATGTCGGATGTCCTTAACTCAGGGACTACCTGTACATGGCGGCGTGATAATGATAGCCGGTACAGAACAGATCAGCAAAGGCAGCCCCAGTACGGATTTTCTTAAAGCCGTGCATACACAGTGATAATATATTGAGTACTGTGCATAAGATTTTATTGTTAACAATATCATTATATGTTTTAAATAAATTAGCTGCAATATTAAATAAAAAAGTACATTGTGAAGTTCCATTTAGCATGTTTAAAGTAAGTTGTTATCATTAATCATTCACACTTTACTATTAGAAGTTTATTTACATGAATACCGCTGTATTTACTCATTTACTCAAACACTGTAACAGAAAAATAATTGGACTCAGCTGTCTTTTGCCTTCTGCTCAAGTGGACATTGAAGTTGACAAATTAGCATGGTTTGCCACACATTATATGAATTTGGTAACCTTAAGATATTACTTGTCCTCTATTTGTCGCAAGCAGATATGATACTGTCAAGACGCAATTTTAGATAATAGCTCTGAAACTGAACTAAGTGATGAGAAGCTGTGCTGGGAAGCAAGCAGCGAAAAAGTCCACTTGACCAGATAAGCCTTGCTGCTATTTATATAAGAAATATCAAATAACCTTTCAGTGAGGCAGTGCTTAATCTGCATAACAGGGAGCACCTGAGGACCAGAAGGGTTGTCAAAGCAAAACTGCAGACTCAAAATGATTTCATGATTTTTTATTAGTTTGTGTAAGTTAATTAATAGATGCATATTACGATCACTTAAGGTAGATCTCTGTGCTCTAGGTGATGCAAAGGCAGCTAATTAATGTTGACATATCCAACCGTGTTTAATTTGTCGTTATAGGAAGACTTCAACGGTATGTTTTGAGATTCAGATGATGATTCCCAAAGGTTTTTAATGGACAATCAGCATATCAGCCAGTACATTTTAATGCAATGTCCATGCACAGACTGTGATATTTGATATGTACAGATGAATTTGAATGCTTTATTTATATATTGTTTGTATACATCGACAGCTCTAGAAAAAAATAGGAGACTACAGCAATTTTTTATTCAGGATCTCTGAGACACCCGTTCTATGGCAGTGTCAATTTTGAAACAAGCACACCTCATTTCTGCTGTACTGAATAGGTGACGGTCACGTGAATCAAATCATTTATTGAGGATTACTACACTGCTGTAATAAACACTCTGCTCTTGCAATGTGACCAATTGGATGGCAAAACACTGCTAGAAGTACATCAAAGATAATTGGGAATTTAAAAATAACTATTGACCATGCCAAAACAAGTGAAAAGAAAGGTTTGGAGTGAGGAAAAGAAAGGCAAAATCCTGGCTTTATTGGCACAATGATACAGGGAGTGGCAGGTTGCTTCTATCCTTAAAATTTCAAAGACAGTGCAGTACACAAGAACAAAGTCAAGTAAAAGGTACTGGAGACAACAAACCTACAACCTGGCATTGGGCAAAAACTAAGAGGGATAACTCATTCAAATGTCACTCAAGAACCGTAGGCTGACACCAAGTCACCTTCAAACAAAGTGGTAAACTGGGGTGAGGAGCACGGCAAAAACAATTTGAAACAGGCTCCTACAGGCAGGGCTGAAGTCATAAAGAGCCATAAAAAAGCCCTTCATCAGCAAACAGAAAATAAGAGTAAGGCTAAGGTTTGCGAAAGACCACAGGAATAAGATGGAGGATCACCAAATCCAGAGTCTGTCTTGGCCAGCCCAATTCCCAGATTTTGAACCCTATTGAAAACTTTTGGAATGACATTAAGAGGAAGATGGATGGTCACAAACCATCAAGCAAAGCAGAGATGACAGAAAGAGTGAAGTGTGAGGTTACTCAACAGCAATGTGAAAAACTGGTGGAGAGCATGCCAAAACGCATGAAAGGCTGATAATCGGGGTTATTCCACCAAATACTGATTTATAAATGTTCTTTAGTCAAAACATCATTGCTATTTTGTTGAAGAGGTAACAGGGGATTTATTTTCTTTGAATTACTCAAGTTCTAGAAACACTGTATCATTTCTTTTATTTTGTTGTATTGTCATTTCCTTTAAATACTCTAAAGAACATTTTTTTTTTTACTTTGAAATTAGGAGAAATATTGTCAGCAGTTCCTAAAAACTACGGCAAAGCTGTTCAGTTCAATATCTGCACCTATTTATATATACATATATACACATACATAAATATATATATATATATATATATATATATATACACACACACATTATTTTAGAATACAAGTTATTTGTATATTGCATAAAAATGTCAACAGGCAGCTTTTACAGAAAACATTTTGATCTGATGTATAAAAACTGAAACAAAGGGCCTGATTCCAAGGCTGGAAAAGATACACTTTCATCTGTGAGCGTGGGTGATCCAGCAAACTTGGAATGAATCAAAGAGTGAAATTGTTGGCCACAATGTTTAATCTGACTGTTTCATACAAAGATCTTTGTGTGACAGTTAAGTTCCAACCAGATGAATGAAACAAGTAGTGGGGAAAGGGGTAAAAACCTAGAACACTATTAGAAGAGTGGATAAAACCACTACCGATAACTACCAATGATTGGGGTGTTAAAGAGAACTCACACTAAGCACTAGTTCATTTGGGGAGACTACCAGTATTGTCACTGATTAAATTACTGACCAAAATGTGAGGTTTAGATACTATCTATGTAAAAACGCAGCACACTCTGCCTTTATCGAAGTCTGAAAAAAAGGAGAATGAAAATAAAAATAACCTGCCTATATTTGTAGTCCAACTTATTTTGGTGACAGGGTTTTGGACTGCTTCCACCATATATTTTAAAGCTGGTTAAAGATATATATATACCTGGCCAGGTAAGCAAGGGGTTAGGTAAGTAACCCTGCTCAATACATCTCCTCTAGACCTAAACTACTATTTAACCCCTTGCAGTAAGTAGCCTCATTAAAAAGGGAACATTTTTGCAGATCTTGAAATTCAGCTTTAATTCATTTGATAAAATTTAATGTTTTGAACCCACTAAAATTTAAATGCAAGAAGTTAAAAATGGCACTGCCTTAAACAAACAACATATGCACAAACAGTTGCTGATGTGTGGCTCGCTGTTACAGGAGATTGTTTATCTGTGGGTGAAATGAATAATGCAGTCTTGTACTTTGCATATGATAAATAGTGACATTTTGTGATGCAGAATCTGGCCTTTGCAGGTGAGCATAATTTAGATATTGAATGAAGTTTTCCTTATGGTGAAAACATCACATGGTTTTTGAATGATGGATTATATTTCTGTAATACATTTCACAGCAGAAAGTGCAAAATAACTTTTCCAGAAAATACAGAGAGAATGAAAGATTTGATTTGTGTCTTGGGTTTGTGCCAGATTTATTTATTCCTGTTGTGCTGACAAATCGGGGTAACAATACAGCCTAAACCAGAGTTTGAACATCCACCTTCTCTTACCAGATACATATGCTTTTTTAGGGGCTTTTTAACTAATGTGTATGTAAAACCAAACACATAAAGCAAATATGTTTTTGGCCATGTTGTGAATTAAAACATTATTTTCTAATTATATTTTTTATCTAATAATTCTGTCATCATGGTGTATACATAGACACTTATTTTCTTCTGGGTGACAACACTTTCTCAATGCAATAATGAGATTGTCACCCTTTCCCGCACATACTTAAATTGGACTACAAACAGCTAGAGAATACATAGTACAATGGCACATACTGCCATTGTCATCACAGAAAAAAAAACGACTTCTGCCACCACTGAAGGGTATACATCTCAATAGGATGTTAATGTAAATAATTTTTAGATGTTCACAGCACAGGGATACCCACACCAAAAATCTTCCCTCTATTGCAGTGCCACCATAACCTAGGGAACACTTTGTACACCTGACACTTCTTTTTCATTCCTTAGGCTGACCAATATACCACTACAGAACACTGTACAGGCAATCCCTAGGTTACATACGAGATAGGGACTGTATGTTTGTTCTTAAGTTGAATTTGTATGTAAGTCAGAACAGGTACATTATTTTAATAAATGTAATTAGGACAGATGTTTGTCTCAACATATTGTTAGGCAGCGTGGTGTCAGTTACTGTCGAAAATCCTCACTGTGAGGTAATCACAAACAAAGCAAAAAAGGGAGAAAAAAACTTTATGGAGCCTAGACATTCATTAACTTCTGGAACAAGCTGTGCTTTAATATGCAAAAAGAAACAACTGCAGAGATTGTCCTGGTCATTAAAGAGTTACAAGAGGTTAAGAAAAGCAGGAAAGGCCCGTTTGTATCTAGGAGTCATCCGTATGTCAGATGTCATTAACTTGAGGACTACTTGTACTGATGTAGGGGTAAATGTAAGTATATATATATATATATATATATATATATATATATATATATATATATATATATATATATATATATATATACACACACACATACACACACATACAGTATATTTGTACTGCTGTGGTTTCATCACTTATAGCGGATACACAGACCCTGGTGGACACTGCCATGCTGATACAGTCCAAACTCCACTAATTGCAGGAAGCTGATTAAAACTGCAATTCACATTTGATGGCTAATTTCCTTCATCCTGTTGCATGAGTCTAACAGTAATGTTTGTGAATTATATTTATACCTACTCAAACAAAATTGAACTGCCTATGTAAAATTACTGGATATCACAATACACTAAAGTCACATAAGTTTACAATCACTTTATTTTCACCACATCTATGGAACCATAACCGGCTGAATTTGTACAAGCTGATAGTTTAGTGTTAGCTACTGCCTGACAATTTTACATGTCTAGGGCAATGTTGTGAAGTACCCAAATGTATTAGATACATAAAATAAAAGATAACTCTGAACTTATTTTGCTGCCCAATGTTATATGGCTATAACACAACTGTTCATCATAAAAGAAGATTATGTTATCTCTGTGATATGCATGTAGGCACTGGGACTCTTTGCAGGATGAAACCTAGTCTCTGCCAAACAAAAGTACCGATGGCTTTTTGGCCAGTCTGTATATGAACATATATGAACAGCGTGTGCAGCAAGTTTTTGCACAACATAAGCAAAAATTTAGCTACTGTAGTCATGGTAAGGGGCAAAATTCTGGCCAGTGCCCTCCCTGCTGCTTAGGCTGGCTATTTAAGCCACAGGAACTACAGAGCATTTAGGTGGTACAGCATGGACTCCTTTGAGATACACCAGAAGGAGAACTGTGATTGACTGCAGGTCAAAGTAGCAGACCTCTGAACTGAATTATATGGTTGTGAACACTGGGTGCAGAGAAAGTGACCCGTACTGTCTGCTTCATATACACATCTGCCTCCAAAAAAAAACTACAGTTTTCACCTATTCTCATTTAGTTTAAAGGATCAGTGACTAAAATGATCACCATTTGCCTAGGTGGTGATCAGTCTGTGGCCATTCAGTTTGACTGAGTTGCTTTTTTTTTTTTTCTTGTTTCTTTTTTTGTTTTCTTTGTGAAACCGGTTCATCCTCACCTCCTTTGGGGATTACAAATACTCCATCCAGGAGTTTGAGCAACACAAGATATACTGGAACCCATCTGGAATTATACTGGAATTTATCAGTGTTACTAAATGCAGGTTTCTAGGTGGGTCAATGGAGAGAATTAAAAGAGATTTAGTCACTTCTACTGGGTTAAGTGCTACACAACCTAAAAGCAGCTTTGATGAAACCTTTAAATGATAATTTATGCCGCCATAAAAACATGGTCTTAACTTTTCCAAATTAAAGCTGAATGGACCTTAAAGAGCTTTAACCAAGTCGATTGAAGCTCAACAAAAGTTTTGCAAATGCTTTTTGTACAAACTGGAGTCCAAGGTCCTAGGAGTTTGAATGTATCTCCCAGCAATAAACCAGATTCAAAACTGTGAATGTGATTAGTGTTACAAAATGCACAGAGAGGTATTGCTTTAGAAAAAACACTCACAGTAAACCTGCAAAGTGCTCTCTGGAACGTGGCTGCAGTGCAATATAGACAACCTGGAATAAAGTACTGTACATACTGGAATATATACTAATGTACCTATTTTACATGAAAATACAGGAAAATGCTTTAACTCGAGTATAAACCAAGGGCACAAGATTCATCAGTCACTACTAACTTAAAAAACAGTAATCAATGAAAATGCCAAGAAAAATTAACATTAATAATTTCATCCACTTTTTTTGTGCTTGAACATTTAAATAAAATAATCTGGGCTCAGTTTGTATATCTTTTTCCCATTTTTTGCAAGTTAAACTTTTTGCTAATTTTGGTCTGTTTATGATGGGTCAGTTTCTGAATCACCTTTTGTGATTATTGTTTGCTACCAGTAGATGGCAATGTAACAAAAGTCATGTTTCATGTTATGTGCATACAGCGCCATCTACTGATTTGACCGGAGTATAAACTGAGATTTTCTTTCCCATAACATTTTGAGAGGGGGGGGATCATCTTGGTTTATACATGAGTGTATAGGTAATTCAAATAACTTCCTTATTCCACCTGCAGTGTTTGATTATCGATCATTGATTGCAGAGAGCTGCTCCTAATGGAGAATCAATTTTTCAGAACAAATCATCACATTACACTTGCATAGTAGGTTCGGTTGAAAAAAGACATAAGTCCATCATGTTCAACCACTAGGGAAATAAACATATCCCAGATATAAAACCCTATGAACATAGTTGGTCCAGAGGAAGGCAAAATAACCCTGGTACAATTTGCTTTAACAGGGGAAAAAAATTCCTTCCTGATTCCATGAGGCAATTGGATGTTCCCTGAATCAACAGTCACTGTTATTTTTACTTTATTACCCAGTTATATTCTGTGCTTTTAGAAAAGCATCCAGCTTTTTCTTAAAGCAATCTATAGTAGTTGCTGAAACTACTTCCTGAGGGAGCCGATTCCACATTTTTACAGAACTTACAGTGAAGAATCCCTTCCTTATCCGGAGCTTAAACTTCTTTTCCTCCAGACGCAGAGTGCCCTCTTGTTCTTTGTAATGATCTCAAAGTGCATAATGGGGAAGAGAGTTCTCTATATGGACCATTTATATATTTATACAGGGTGATCATATTCCCCCTTAAACATCTCTTCTCATGGGAGACTAGATTCAGTTCAGCTAATCTCTTCTCATAGCTGAGCGCCTCCATTCCTTTTATTAGTTTAGTTGCCTTCTCGGCACTCTCTCCAATTCCACAATGTCCTTTTTCTGAACTGGTGCCCAAAACTGGACTGCATATTCCAGATGTGATCTGACCAATGCTTTGTAAAGGGGCAGGATTATGTCTCCATCCCTGCAGTACTTTGCTTGCTTGGCATTGCATGCTGGTATTAAGTCTTTGATCTACCAGAACCCCCAGATCCTTTTCCATTTCCGACTCCCCCAAATTTATTCCCCCTAGACAGTATGAAGCATGCATGTTGTTAGCGCCCACGTGCATAATTTCACATTTATCTATATTAAATGTCATTTGCCACTTGGCTGCCCAATCAACCAGTACATCCAGGTCTGCTTGTAGATTATAGACATCCTGTATGGACCTAATTCCATTACATAGTTTGATGTCACCTGCAAACACAGAAATGGTACTTTTAATCCCAAACTCTATACCATTTATAAAGATGTTTAACAGTTAAGGTCCCAACACTGAACTCTGGGGTACACCACTAAAAACCTTAGACCATTCATATGAATCAATAATTACAACTCTCTGGATCCGATCTTTAAACCAGTTCTCTATTCATTTACAGATTGACTTTTCTAAACCCATTGACCCCAACTTGCCAATTAACTGTCTGTGGGGTACAGTGTCAAATGCTTTAGCAAAGTCCAAGTACACTATATCAACTGCTACTCCACTGTCTATCTGTTTACTTACATCCTCGTAAAAAGAGAGTAAATTTGTTTGACAACTTCTGTCTTTCTTGAAACCATGCCGACTATCACTTATAATATTATTTTCTAGCAGAAACACCTCTATCTGGTTCTTTATCAAACTCTCTAGAACCTTTCCAACTATGGAGGTTACTTTCCAACTATGACATTTGAAAATTGCATACTTTTTAAGCTAATTTATTAAAAAAGGATTTTTTTAAATTTTACTATATTTGTCAAATTTGTTTTTCATGTTCTACATAGTAAACCACTAGATATTGTTTCCTATGTAGAGAAAGTTTCACTAATGCCAATTAAATGTAAAATGGTGCCATGTAATCAAATAAAGAATTGCACTTCAGAGCCCTCTTCCTTGTTTATTACTCAAACAGTAGGAGATACATTCTGGAGGACCCTAAATGACAAATTGACACCATTCAGCAGAGAATTTATGCTTGACTGCCGCTGCCTCTCTCAGAAGGCCTAATGATGACTGGTATAGGATGACTTCACGTGACACATTCAATATTGTTGCCGTTAGGTAATGTATGTTATTTAAGTAATTTTATCTATATTTTATCTGCATAAATATGGAAATTATATTCCTATCAATGCATATAGATATTCAATTAAAGAAGGTTCATGCACAAATAATAGCTAGTCATTCAAACAGTTTAATTAAGAAAACAAGGTAAGACAAAATACACAGCAATA
>NC_092864.1:62443159-62472858 GCF_032062135.1 Pyxicephalus adspersus
ATATATATATATATATATATATATATATACATATACATATCTATTTACATATTCATAAACAATCTTGAGGTGCAACATGTAATTCCAAATGGGTTCTCAAGAAAACCAGAATAACTGTTCATTATTACCATATCTCTTGGCCTTGCCAATAAAACCTGTAGCAATATTTTTTTTTCTGCCGACCAATAAGATTGCATTTGTCATTTTCCTAGTTTATTTTAAAAAAAAAAGTAAATACCCAAATGTTCTCAATAACTAACATTTATTATTTTCTTTTTACAAAATAGACACCATAAAAGATTTTATTGCAGGGTAATGGAGTTAACATAATATACACTTTTAAAGAATATAAGTATAAAAATTAGGCTAAATTATACAGTATATGTTTCTGTTGTATTATATTTTGAATATATCTGTTTTTATTATGTGGCTATAAAGTTGTTTATTTACACACTGTGTCATTCCTTTTATTTATTTTTTTACTGTCTTCTGTCTCCTAATGCCTATCTAATTTATTGACCTTCAATGGTAGTAAATTTTTACACTGTTGCAAATTCAAATATATATCAGGCCAAAATATGGGGAACACAACAGGATTGATAAATCAATGTTTTGCAAAACAGAACTAAGGATTTTATGTTAATACATTATCATACCTGTGATTTTACCTTTATAAAAAAACAAGAAGGTATCATAAGCTTTGCACACTGCTCTCTACTACTGACTGCATATATCACTTTCAGTTCATCTATATTGTGTCAAAGCGAGGCATATTAATTGGAGAATCAAGATGACCCCAACGTCTTCCAGATACAACACTGTGTGAAATACGACCATGGTTATAAAACCCATTGTGATCATAAAGATAAAATATTGCTGCAATATGTGGATTTCTGTTTGAACTCTTATGATTAATTACTAGATTTATATATTTTGGGGAAACAAAAACTAATAAATAAACATTACCAATGATGTCACACACCTCAGACATCGGTCTTTTGGTCTAATTTGATTAGCCATTGCTTATTGCCTGAAGGTACAACAGCCTCCTTGCATGAGTACAGTTATTTACCTTGAATGGGAAGAAAGATGATATTACAATATGAATGATGCCTAGGTTTATTTAGATTTAAGATGTAATTTTGTAATAATCTCAAGAGCTATTGCCTTAGGCCATGACATATAACTGTAATATCCGAAGAGTTGAATTCAACAAACACTGGCCTATAATATAATAGAAGTGCATTATTACATGAAACTTCAAAGCACACCACTTTGGCTCTGTAAAGAATGCAAAAGGCAATTTTAATTCATCTGGACTTTTAAAAGCCCATTTACTGGCATACAAATCTCGTACCTTCCTCTGACATAGGCTCAATTATTAGAGTGTCTATGGGAAACAAAGCTAGCCAGTATGTGCTTCCTCATAAAACAAAGACAAATTCACAGTTGTATACTGAATTCAGAATATACAGAATACAGTATTCATATAAATACAGTTGAAAACATCTTTGTGGCTAATATGAGGCATGATAGATTATTTAATGCATCAGGCCTAATATTGGCAGGCCAACAGAAACTGCAAACTTGTAGTCGAGCCCTTGGCTTTTCCAAATTCTGAATACCATTATATGTCTCTACTGTTTTAAAGGAACATATATTCTCTCTCTCATTCATTGTTGACCTCTTTGCATACAAAACACGTTTAACCTTTTTATACAAAGTAGATGGGATGATACTTGAAGATTTCCTGAAGAACTATCAAAAAAGTGCCCTATGAATTTTAATAAATGTAAAATATTCATGGTATAATGAAAAGAAAGAACTAAAAGCTGCCATTTACAAATCACATTCCGAGCACCTGGAGAGCCTTATCCCTGGTCCACTATGCAACATTTACCAATCCAGGGGCAGAGCCTTTGATAGTTACTTATTTGGCATCGACCACCAGTCGGTATTGGCAAGACTTTGCTCCAACTAAGGGTTGTGGAGTAATTTTTAAAGCATACACTTAAGGAACCTTTTTATGCTTGACTTATAACAAACATCTTGGGTCATCTACAAATATGTTTTGACAGTTCACACCTCATTTTTTTACAGCAAATTTGCAACAGTTTACATAACAAAGTGCATCAAATGAGTAAAGTTTACTAAGCATATAATTTTCAGATTTATAACATTTTAGGTTCAAGTATTCTGAGGATAAAATAAAGAATGGGAAGTAAGCAGAACATGGGGAGCTTTGTATGTCATTATTTTATAGAATGTGGTGAGTACTGTACATAAAAAAAAGAGCACCAGTAGTTTGAGAAGCTCACAGACATTCACAATCCAGTACAGAATACAGTATAAATAAATTAGCACACCGATCTGTTGGTTGAATATCTGTATTTTTGCATATCAACCAAGCTAAAATATGACAAATGCAGCAAATATTAAATATATAGCTATCCCTCTTACAAACCCAAGGACCCTAATATTTTGTAATCATTTGGACAAGCAGCAATATCTTTTTATTATTGTTTGTTACTACTGGTACTATTACTACTCTCACCATGTTTATCATGGAATAAGATGGCACTGGATTCCATTTTCTCAGTTTAGTTATATTTTCATTAAAACATTTTTGTTTACTTGCTCAGATACCTTCTGAGAATCACAATAGATATTCGCATTTAATGATCTGGTTTTTGAGTCGGTCAAACACCTACTGTTCAGGTAATAGACACTAACCTATAGCTTGTAACAAAAGAAGCTCTGTTCAGCTGTGTACTTCCCTTGTCTTAAAAAGATCCCTGCACCACTGCTCATGCAAGGAAGGGTCTCATTAACCAGGTTGATGGTATCATAAAAGGTCTATTATTGACTAGATAAATACATGTCCTTACATATGTTCCCTGCTTCCTGTAAACAATGATGCTGCCTTTCTCTTGCAAGTTCATGTACCCTGAGGGATACTCGGTGAACTGATCACTGTGATCTTGTGAAAGGAAGCATCTGTATCTGTGTGTTTCTAACTGGCTGTGGTCTTTGTTAGTGAAAATCTTTTATCAGAAATACATTCTTTGGAGTTAACATTCTTTTAGTCTAACCTAACCATTTAATTTATGGGCTTGTTAAAAAAGAAAGAAGCAAACTTCCAACCAATTTTATCTGGTATTTGTGCTAAATTTTTCAACAACACGGAAACTCCATTTATCTTCCTACATCTGTCTCTCGTCCTAACAACATTTGCAGGATTCCTCTTGTGCACTTTTCTTCCTCAAAACTCATTGCATCGTTACCAACCCTTCAAGTCTTTAACCATTTTGAAACATATTCTTAAAAAGCTAGCATATGATTTACCTGTCGGGGAAATCACACAAAACTGAAAAATGACCTGTGTCAGAGAAGCAAATATAGGTTTTTTAACACTTCTCCCAGACTTCCTTTGTACTTGTATTAATTCCAAAAAATGTGTGTCATTTGCACTATTGAGCTTTGTGAAAAATTGGGATTTGGACATCCCAAAGTGAAAGGAAGGGGTGACAAAAAGCATTCTGTATTTTAGCAAATTAAAGTGATGCTGGAGGTGTTGGGGAAGATGGTGGTATGTTGTTGGCCAAGTGGTAAGAAGGGGGTCAGTATGCTATCACATTGTTTTGAGTGTTCAGTTCCCAGTGTGAGAGTGTTTGATGAGGGTGATGCAGTGATAGTAGAGAATAGCTCTTGTTGGATAGTAAGAGAGAGTAGATGGAAGGCTCTACTGGCAGAAGGTTGGCAAAGAGGGCTCTTGCTTGGTAAAAGCACCCTCTTTACAACAGTACCTTAATTACACATGAAGACAGTTAAAGCGCCACAAACTTCCAAAGCACAATGTTGCTACCACACATGTAGGGCCTACAATGGTACACAGTGCCCTGTCTCCCAAAAATAAAGGTGGTATTGTATTACATGCTACTGACAATGGGCTCGATTTATTAAATCTCTCCATGGCTGGAGAGGATACACTTTTCATCAGTAAACCTGGGTAATCTGGCAAACCTGGAATTGATTTTTTCAAAGTCATTTGCTATTTGCTTGCAAATGCTTTAAAACCCAGGACCAAATCCAATCAAGGTTTGCTGGATCACCCAGCTTCACTGATGAAAGTGTATCCTCTCCAGCCTTGGAGAGCTTTAATAAATCAGACCCAATGTATGAAATATCATCATGTAAACTTGAGAGTTGTGTGAACTGAAGTTCAAGTCACACATGTGAATGTGGAATACAGTGGCAAGTTCCCAGGCATGTGTGGCTTTAAAAATAGAGACCAATAATACACACATATGCCATATGACCACATACCATATTGCTATTATGGAACCCAGATGCAATCTTGATGAAGTCCAGGGATTACTATTATTTTTTTTTTTAAATTGCCTAATATTTCTTCTATATAGTTTTACTGAACATTGAATTTCAACATAAAATTAAGAAGGGGGAAGGGACAAAATAGCCATTTCTCTTTCTGTATTGTTCCAATATAACTATGGGAAATTTATAGAGGAGGCCATCTAGAATTTAGCCAAAAATAATTTGTTTGTTGCTTTTTAGATTTACTACTTATTTGTATTAACAGAATAGTAAAATGGGGCACTGTATAAGATTCTAGCGATAATACCCAAAGGTAATTCTTAATTGAACCAGCAAGGCACACATCACCTTTATCTTTTGACCACAAATGTGCAGAAAAATATGGCTGCATTCTAAATAATGTAAGCACACTTTTTTAATCAAATCATTATAAATGTTAATCTAATCAGCAGATTACAATGCATGTACTTCTTTTTAAAAATAAGATTTTACTAAATGTTGGAGGTTGAATCATATTTTTCGTCAACAATTGTATACTAATAGACTATAATAGAATATGTGCATGCTAATGTATTTGGATACTTATAAGTAAAAGTCAGATCACGCATATTTGTAATTTTAAGGAAATTTGCCATTTCCTCTGTCCTTTAAATCATCAAATTTCTATCACAACGGATCTTACACTGCTGTATGAAAATATCTTTCACTTATAACAAATTATCCAAACATGCCTGTTTTGAATTGCATGCAAACCCTACCTTGAAAAATAATAATTACGGTAGGAATGGTAATATCAGCACTAATCTTGTATTTTTTTTATATGTTGCGTGGCGTTTTTCTGTGCATTCCTATTTCCTCTCACAGCCCTGAAGATTACTTTACATTAATGCACGAAATATACCATGCAACTGGTAGACACGGTGTAAACCTGTGGTCCCCAATATTATGAACTGTAATAGGCATTGAAACTTTAATTCTAAATTTTTTTCAATAACTTGTGCATGGGTGACCATCAACATTCCAAGAACCAGTGAGGCCAGGTATGAGTTTGTCAGACATGGCTGAACATCTGAGGTCAAAATAGGCAGCAAAGTGCAAAAGCTACCTCAGATTTATTACCGTCATAGCAGAGCTAACTTTTTGGCCAGACCACAAAGGTCATTACTTAGGGTGGTGCCTATCATAAACCAAAGGCATCCACATAAATTGGTCAAGTAGTATGCACAAAACAGTGGCAGAAGAATTAGTTTGTGAGTTTCTTTGGAAAACATGCACTGAATAGTTACAGTATATGTAATCTGTAAACCATTGTGTATTAGGCTGCATACACACGTGCAATAATTGTTGTTGGAATGGATCTTTCACAATCCTTTCCAACAACAAAAGTCGGCACAATCCATGAATGAGCCCTGTACATACAGCCTTGTTCTGCACTCTCTCCCCTTCACTTTCATTACAATTATTCCTCGTCTGTGGATCCGCCAGGACGGTCGTACAGGCGAGCACTGTACACACGCCAGATTCTCCTCCGATTATCGTACGAGAATCATCTGACATGTGTACGTAGCCTTAGTCTGGCATTAAATCAATGCTGAAAACATAACCTGAGAAACAATACACTTGCTAGGTTTCCAGTTTGTTAAAGAAAAGCACAGTTCACAAAGAGATACGTGAAAGGAATGCAGTGTGAAGATGGATTACTATCCAATACTCAATGTACCATATGTTTATAAATACTGTATGTAAGTATCATATGATGAAGATGACAAGACAGGTGCTTTCAAGTTGAAATAAAGAAATGTGCTCCTTTAACCTGGTTTCCTATCCAGAGGTATATATATATATATATATATATATATATATATATATAAAATAAAAATGAAATTTAATGCAGTTTGGAAACTTGTTTATCCAGCACTGCTCAAAGTTAATAGAGAGAAAAAAAACTATAGTGCAGATAAACTAATTTCCACCTGTTTCTGCCTACTGCATACCTGCTAAATCAATTTAGATTGATCGAATTATGTGTGCAGACTTACTTCACTGGCACATGCTACTCTATCCATTTGGGTAATTTCACAAGCACTCTTTGTGAGATGAAATAATGACACAATGGCTTTTAATTTTATTCTACATTTTTCAATTGTCTTTCAGTTTCAAAACCTTTATAGCAAAACAAAGGAGAGACATGGAAAGCTAATTCTGTTAAAAAACAAACAGCTGTCAATTTCTCACTGATGGTAGCTAAATATGAGTGAATTGCTTCTCAAATCCAGCAAAGTCTGCAAATTTTACATTTATAAATCACCATATTATTCATAAGCCAGCCTCAAATGTGGTGAATATACCCAAACTCCAGTCCAGCTGTAAAGCACCATAGTGGTAATAGACATATGATGTCCATCAAACAGCTCTGTGATCCTATATTTTGTCATTGGAAAAATCTGTATGACATGTATGAAGTATGAAGGGTAGAAATCACTACCGTGTATATCTACAAATTATAAAAAGTAATGTAAAGGGACAAAAGTTTTTTTTTTTTTTTTTTACTTTGGAGTCATTTGGAGCCAAGAGCAATAGGTAAAGATTCAGCCTTGGGGTAAATTTGGCACTTGGAATATTGCCGATGCAGTAAAAATACTGATTTTATTAGAGCACCAGAAAGCTTAATAACTCCACATGTCTCCAACGTTAAGAGTTTGTTAAACCCCTTACATGAAGACACAGTACCATCTACTGGTGTGACGTGAGTGTAAACCAAAACACTTTTTCAATTGGTATTTTAGGGGAAAAAATACTTGCATGCTTACTCACAACTTTATACATATATATTTATAGCGCTGACATCTTCTGCAGCACTGAAAAATTTGCACGACTAACTACCCTGAAAGGAGCTTACAATCTAATGATCTTAACAAAGTCATACTCCAACGTTCCTACCATAGTCGAGGGCTAGTTTGGGGAAAGCCATTTATCCTAACAGTATGTTTTTGGGATATGGGTGTAAACCAGAGTTCCTGGAGGAAATCCATGTAAACATAAGGAGAACATACCAACTCTATGCACATATCATGGACAAAAGTCAAACCTGAAAATACTAGGACTGGAAGGAAGGCAAGAGACACAGACCATTAGGCTTATATATAAATAAAAATACCATTAGTATTCTCCCCAGCCCCTTTTAGCCAGGTGGTGCACTTAAAAAAATTTCTGGGTTTCAGTAACCACACAAAAAGTAGCCGGGTGGTTACCTAAACCCAGAAATTTTTTAAAGCTGGGTGGGAAGGAATTGTAGGTGGGTGGCAGCTCCTGTATTGTGAATCAACTCCTCAGTAACCTCCCAGAAACAACAGCTGGGTGGTTATTGAAAAGTTCCGGGTGGTGTGCCCGGATTAAAGGGGCTGGGGAGAACACTGGAAACGTTGGGTGACAACATGGGGATAGCAAGGATATCATTCCAGACACTACAAACATATATCCAATTCATTTTTAAACTCTTTTAATATATAATCATTCAGCATTAAACATATGTTTAGGCTAATCTCCAACCAAATTACTTGCTCTAGTATCACAGTACATGCTTTGAGAAACTCACAGTGTGCATTAGAAGCCACAGCAAATCGGAAAGAGCCCACCTAATTTCCTGATTGGAGGACATCAAGCATCATCCCATACCTCCCATCATTGAAGTCCCTGATGCCCCCCCCCCCTTTTTTTTGTTTTGATTTCAGTTCAATCATTTAAGCTCACAATAACATGCAAATGATGCCTCATCAATGTTTTTTTTCATATGTATTCAGTCAGCTTTTCTCAGGATCCATTCCACTGCTTGAATTGTATTTTATAATAATAATTCATTACCAAGTTGAAGAGGGGGTAGGATCCAGATAAAGCTAAGATTAAGCAGATTAAAAATTGTCTTTAATTTAGTTAAATATATACTGGATGACAGGGTGAGACGCAAATGGCTCTGACTCATTAAATAAAACTATGTGTTTGAGTTTCAGATTGATCTACTAAGCTCTGTAAGCAAGTACTTTTATTTTATAATATGCATCACCCCTTTACCTTTATATATGTTTTTAGTTTGCATCATAATATATGCTAAATTACTATCCGCTTAATGTGTTGCTGCTCATGAGAGCAATATGGTTTCTAAAAGAATTGTAACCAAGCTACTCAGTTGTGGCTTTTTAAAAAGATATTTCCAATAGTAAAGGAAAGTCTGAGTATAAAGAAGCTCTCTATGCAGTAGCTGCATGCAGAGCTGAATAATCCAGAGACTGGCAAATCTCACACTCACCAATAAGTTCCACCATTCGATTGACACCTTTACATATGCTCTAATCACAAAGGTGTGAACATATTTCTAAAATATTCCTAAAAATCTCTACCACACTATGTTTGGCTTACTCAGAATGGATGTGTATAGTTTATGCAATGCACAGAAACTAAAACAAAGTCATATTTGCACATTTCTGCACACTGTCTTACTTATTAACCCTACAAGCTTTTATCACGGTGCTACTTATGCCCATTTCTATTCTCAGAATATGGCTTGTTACTGACATACAAGTCATGAACTCATTTAGAAATGGCAGCTAACATTTCATTTTGCATCATACAAGAGTCCCTAGCTAGTTACATTGGTATTTGGAAACAGACAGACAGAAAACATACACCTCTGCAATTTGACAATCTTCGGTCAGCTGCATTCTTTGGACAAAAAAGAACCAGGACTTATTTCTTAGCACGTTGCTTTATTTCTGTTTTGCCTACCTGCCAAAAGACTAAAGGTTTAACAGGGCAGAACACCAATGACTTGAAATCTAACCAGGTCCAGATGTCTGTGTGATCATCTAATCAGACAGCAAAAGCCAAGTGCTGACAACCTCCAAAACTGATTAGAAGAATTTAACGTTTTCCCAGAGAAAACAAAGATGGCTGTGGTCTGTGACAAACCAATGCATGAAAATCTGATCCCTCCCACTTGTTCCAAGTACTGTCATGTTCTTACCCTCAACAGTTCAATATCAGACTCAAGAATCTTTTAAAAACTTGTGAAACTGAGGATCAAGGGCATTTTGTGTTAAAAAAAAACCTTCTGCAATGACAAATGTTGTGTTAAACTGCACTCCGTATTAAATGGAGGAATGTCTAGAGTTGATCTTGTTAAAGAAGTAGAAAGTAGAAAGAGACAAAACTAATAATAATATCTATTATAGTTGTGTAAACCGACAACACTCAAGCAAAATATATCATAAAATATATCATACAGTATAGTATATTCAGTAAAGGACTTTGTTCTAGTGTTAGGCAGGTAATCCACAGCTGACTGTTGACATAAAGGTGGGTGAATCTTCTGTGTCACCAACATGGGTATATACAGTGCAGAATCTTTGGAATACCCAGTCTTCAAGAAGGATATTTGAAAGGGGATCATTAAAATTGGTGACTCTAAAAGGCAAGTTCTAATTTCAAAATTCTGAAAGTGGTAATGCGTCCACTTCAGGTAAAGAAAAAAAAGTGTCCAGTCCAGCTGTCATAATGTTTACAGCAACCTAAAATATTTTAGGGGAAAATACAGGTAGTCCTCAGGTTACATAGGGACTTGTTCTTAAGTTGAATTTGTATGTAAGTTGGTACATGTTTTTTAATGAATGCAATTAGGACAGGTGTTTGTCTCAACATAATATTAGGCATTGTGGTGTCAGTTACTGTATAAAATCCTCACTGTGAGTTCATCACAAACAAAACAAAACAAAAAACTTTTATGGAGTCTAGACATTTGTTAACTTCTGGAGCAAGTTGTGCTTTGATATGCAAAATGAAAAAAGTTTGTCTTGGTCATTAAAGAGTTACAAGAGGTAGAAGAACAGCTCAGCCCTTAATATCACCCCGTGATACAGGAGTGAGCAGGTTAGTCCCATTAGTATCTAGGAGTTGTCCGTATGTTGGATGTCCTTACCTCGGGGACTACCTGTATTAAATAGGATAGATATGCTCCCTATTGTAGAAGAAAGTGAATAGGACCAGGGAAAATATGGAGGAGGAAATATAATACATAACACACATTCATATTGTTTTGCATCCTGGGGGGCACTTTAACTTGATCTTCGTGGGAGCTGTGTCAAACTTTCCCTTACAAAGTTAGGGGTTCATTTACTTTGCCACTAAACATAAGAAAACCATTTCAACATAACGGTTTGAGGACAAGGTTTCTGATATACTACACTAATAATAATTAAACATATAAAAAGATGACTTAAGGTGGTTTATCCATCAAAGTATCTGATCCAATAAGAGTCCTGCAAAAGCTCTGATTCAATAACTCTCATTTTAATAATAAAACAGGAAGCTAACTTTGATTATGTAGATGGCAAGGTAAAAACGAATCATTAATACAATGAAATAAGTCCAGAAGCGAATGGTGTTAACATAAAAAAAAGAGATATGTAATGTAGCAAATCTATTCATTTTCATTTAGTAACACTTCCAATATTTTTGCCAAGAAAAGTTTTGACAGGACAAGCATAGAATCCTGTAAAAGTCATGTGATCTACATCTGTTTGCCTGTCACGGCTGCAGACAATGTAGTCAAATATTCAAAGACGGTTTTTTTGTTTTTCCATCAAAAGGCACTTATGGCTCAGTAACCTCCACCTAAACATATGTTACCAGGTCCCATAACTGAATGGGCCGTTACCAACCCTCTGCATTGAAACAAAAAGAAAATACAACACTTGCCAACAAAGACTCTTCAACTGGTCTGACATTAGTTAAGGTCTTTGTATTGTATAACAAATACACTGCATATTTTAGTCAGAAAATCTTTCTCATTTTCTACTTGCTGAAAGACACATCTTAAATTCTTGGAGAGAACCCCAGCCTAATTGCACACCCTGTCTTTTCATCCGATAAATCTTCTTCCAACCATTTTGGACAAAATAATCCAGAAAAACGGAGAAGCCAGGAAGAATAGTCTGCCCTCAGCTATGTTATACCTCACAGTAAAACATTTCACTCATTGGACTGGCACCAGCCTCTGGATAGGAAAAGGCATGATATGCCATCACAGCCTATTACTACCACAATATGTTACATTGGCTCTGCTGCAGCAAAAAGGAAATGTCAGACAAAGACAACATTCGGCTTTAATTATTATGCCTGTCCGATCCCTTCAGACAGCACCAATCTGTCTTCATAAAACATTTTACAGAATTGTGCCCCAGGTGTCCATGTTTTCAGCCAAATACCCCCTTTTTAGATTATTTACATGAGAACTGTGCTCATTAGGAGAATAATAAATGAAATGGCCTTCAACTTCCGATGATTGCAAAAGGACTTGGCCCTGTAAGTGATGATGGGCACTGGGTTTTATCTTTAGAAACAAAGGAACATGGCCCATGCCATGTCGCCTTCTACTTTATATCTTATGATGAAATTATGAAATTGCCTGAATTTGTTGATTTTTCTTGTACTCCAATTACTGTCAATGAAAACTTTCAAGGTATTATTTGGAAATTAGCTCAGTAACAAGTATTTATTACAACAAAAAACATTTGTATATCTATACTTCTAAGGCATTTCATGTTTCATTTACTATCTCTGTGTGTTTGTTGCATTACAATTAATGTATACAGGCTGTGTGTTCTGCAGCAAATATCCTCTGGAAAAAAAAAACAGTTTATACCCTGCCATCTATGCTTATTCAACAAATGTTCAAATTCTCTAAACAGAGATAAGGGGCATTTGTAACTTTAACACACGTGTATTATGTTATGCAAGGATTCTGTCTCTTTTATGTCTTTAGAGATAAAAAGCTGGTTATCTTGCATGGACAGCAGCCTGGCTAACACATTCCAACTGGTAACAAAAGACATCGATAACTCTCAGCATTCATCTTGCAGTAGGTTGTGTAAGCTATAGAAAGGAATTGCTCAGTCACAACACAATACAAGACTATCAAGTTGTTTAATAGGAATTTTAAACATCTGTATTTTAGTAGCATTTTGCCACTTGGTACAATGCAAAGCAAGCACCTTTGCAAGTCTTACATCTACAATACACCATAAGATGACATTTATATTCATTGTAAAAGAATGTTATGTTCTTGTGTGAAATTCATACACAGAGGAAGATTTTGCCTACCGAACAATACTGATTCTACACTTAGGGTGGTGATACATATCAATAGGATTTTAGTCACTGGAAACTCATCCATACCACAATTTGTACATGAAAATAAATACTTGCTCTGTATACTCATATTTTCCTTTATTTCCTTTTTATGGATGTTCCCTTTGCCATATTAATCTATTTACACCCATTTGTTTTCATTGTCCTGCTTACTACCATAGGTTGTGAATGCATAAAGCCTGCTGTACATAAACAAAATTAATCAAAGGTTTTGTATTTATTTAATAATAAAAAAATACTTTTGTAAAGCTTAACTCTAAGGCTACGTACACACATCAGATTAGCTTTTGAGATTTTCGCTTCAGGGCTGGTATAGGACGAGAATCTGACGTGTGAATGTCCTTCAGGATCTGTCCTGGCGGATCCATAAACGATGAACGACTGCAATACAAAGGAAGAGGAGGGAGCACAGCGGGGTGCCGCTCACTCGTTCTCTCCCCTCTCCTCTCCATAGAGCAGAATGGTTCTGTATGTACAGTGCTCGTTCATGCATCGTTCAGTCTTTTGTTTTTGGAAAAAATCGTAAAAGATCTTTTCCAACGACAAAAGTCTAATGTGTGTACACAGCTTAACACTCCCCTTCCCCTCATCTGTTATGTCAGACCTCAGATCAGAGGTTGAAGCAACCTTCACCACAAGCATCAGTCACCCACTGAACTGGCATGGCTGCACAGTACTACACAACTAAAATGTCTTTCACATTTTTGAGATGCAAAATGCACTTATCCTACCTTATCGAAATCACAAGCAGGCATCAAATATCTGGGAGAATGAATTATATCACAATACTTTAAAGCTGATCAGTGAATGGTTTGAGGCAGGCATGTCACAATGTGATTTGACATGGTGTCTGTATTTATTAGAATAGTTCTTGTTGCACTAGTGCTCTAGAATAGGTAAGGAAAAGAGCAAAAACCTGGGTGAAGAGACCTAGTGATGACTTATCTTAAGGGGAGAACCATAATAATGGGGCAGATTTATCCATTTAATTTTTCGCTTTGTTTTTCCAGAATGATAATTTTGGGCTTCTCAGGGACTACCCTGCTCCTCTGCACACATCTACTAGGACCTGGAGACAATACACGTATACCTGAGGTTCCCCTAAATAGATTTTTTTCTCAATATCATTTCTATTGGGACCCTTACTAGACATATTGAAACTACCATTCCTATGATTGGGGAGATGTTGCTATCACCTCACTTAAAATCAAATTTGGAGGCACCATTTCCTCCCTACGTTTGCAATTAAGGTTGCCATCTACCCTACAAGACCATAACCTTTACCCCTGAGGAAGCCTTTTACCCCGAAACGTGCACACAGCGATCAACATGAATAAATGATTGGGGGTTTTAATATCTGTATGGCAAGGAGTTTACATGATTGACTAGATGTTTTATGTCTAGAGCCCCCTAGGGCCAAAGTGTGATTGCTTATACCACAAGAAATTATTGTGGTCTAAGTTGAACATATTATGTTAAAGTGCCTCTTAGGGCCAATTTGATACTGCTTGGACCACAAGAAATTATTGTGGCCAATCTTTGAAACTGCTATGTTTTTTTTCCGTTTATATTTGTTATTGTTTATTGCAAATATAATATAACATTTTTTTGTGCCAAATAAACCCTGCTTTTTATCTTCTTTCTTGTCCTTCATTCTATTGAACAAGGGTTGGCACCCAGTTCTATAAAAACTCACAATATACTACAACCACTACTGACACTCTAAAATACTTTAACCACTCAATAGTCATCAGAATATAATTTAAGCTAGCCGAAAACAGCTGTCTATAGCCAGCTTTGGATAAAGCATACAAGACAGCACAATAATTATTTTTATACCTGCACAGGAAAAAAAAAAGCTGAATTACTGTAGATCTTCATAGAAATGTAATTGGATGAGGCTGACACAAAGCACTAAAAAAAATTAAAAAAATACAATAAAAACAAGCCAAAGGGTGCTTTGCTTACCCTCTGTCAAAACAGCGTATGGCTTTATTGTTTTATGTGCAAGATGCATTTTACACAATAATTTTACCGGCAGCGAAAAGGTTACGTCTAGAGAGATGTACTCTAATATCTGAAATCTGGCTGACTCCTATGTGAAATTCCAGTTTTCATTCTTTACTGGACAAACAATCCAGCTTGGAAATGCTACAGAATGCTGCTGGGTAGTGTTTACAGCCCTGGGGATGCAGATGAATTCAAATGCATTGCAAACAGCTGGTTTGAGAGACCAACTGTCTCAGAGGTGCAAGAATGGGGAAGGAGGTGATGGAGCTATAAACACAGCCAGCATGAAGGTCAGTGTGAAAGCCGAGGCCATCTGTCGTCTGGGGTGCACTGAATTCTGGTGGCCTGGCTCAGTTATTTCCCAGTGAGTGACAGCTTCTCTCCCAGGAGAAAAGAGAGAAAGGGAACCACATGTTGGTTTAGGCTTGGAAATATGGGATGTGCACAGTAGAGAGCTAAATGTTAACAAATTAATGATTAAAACCCTACATTCACTTGGTCTTTCTAGAAAATAGAAATTTAAGGAAAAGTAGACAGCTGCATACCTATTTAATAAGGCTGTAGAAACTGCAGAGACAGAGCAACATGCAAACAGACAATGTAGCTGATTCAGTTTCTTCAATTAATATTTAGAGCAGAAAACTAAAATCTGATTGGTTGGAATAGTTAGGTACACTTTGTACAGCTATTTAATTTATTGCCATATATAAAAACAATAAATCACTTTATATTTCTTTCACATTAGAATGTATTTAATTTACTTTGGAATTAGAAGTAACACAGTCTGCTTAGAAGTTTGTTGTAAGGAAAATGAAAAAATTCAATGCCTACCTGTTCCCTACCCACAGTACTAATCTTTGTGGTCTTTAGAATACAGCTGCCAAAGAACTTTCCACATCAGACTTGTGTCCAGGTGTGTAGGACAATGATGCCAGCATCCACCAGCCCCTATGCCAATACCCCCTATGTGTCCTGTAATGATGTAGGGGAGTTGGCAGCTGGGACTACAGAGTGAGACGCACACAGGTTTAGGACAGGTTTAAGTTTGAAAATAGCTGAAATATGCCTACCTCAATGAGTACATAATAAAGTTACAATTACTAAAAGATTCTTTAAATATTTAAGAACACTGTATAAAATAATAAATAAATATGGACAGGGATACATGATGCTACTTTTTGTGCTTTAAAGTTCATATCATCAGAAATACATATGTAGGCCAAAAAATAGTATATATAACACACACACACACATTACAGTGTCCCCAGCAATCAGTCAGAATTCATCAGTAAAATGGAAGCCTAACCCCAGCCCATTTGCAAGTGTTTAATGCTAATTTTTGTTGAAAGGTAGAGTAAAAGGAGCTTTTTGCCTCTCTTTTGCAGATTCCCTATAATGCAAGACTAGTAGTTCTGCACTGTAAGTGGGGAAGAGCCTACCCACAACCTGGATTATCAGAGGGAAGAACAGTGTGCTGGCTGCCCAATGAGTGAAGGATATGGTAAAGTCAAAGAAACAACCCTTGAAATTCTTTAGTCCAACTGCAAAAGTAGGCAGAGTAAGTGTAGAGTGCCAAGATATGATCTAAAATTTTCTAATATTCAAGCAAATACAAGGTAAAATTTCACATGGTCCGTAAAGCTCCTTGTATGTGTCCCAAAAGACTGGGAAATTGTCAGCTATATGCAAAACAAACGGACATAGGGCACACAACCCAGTGTATAACATTATTTTATTAAAAATATTGCCATTGCACTCACAGGGTCCAGCCAGGTAGGTATTATCATCTCAGACTCCAGAAAGTTTAATTTCAGAACCCATGGCTAGCAGGTAGATGGATAGTATATCAGTTTATCAAGACAGTATATCCTCTGGCACAATAGGCATGTTACTATGGCCATAACACAGGAGACCATATGGTATACAATCCCTCTACCCACCGGCTGCAGGTTATGGACTCCTAAATTCTGGAGACTGTTGAGAGCCGTACTTACCCAGACCATGTGAACACGTTGACCATATGTTTTTATTTATAAAATGTATGTTATGAAAATTGAATAGGTTGCACCTTCTGCCTCTTTTAAGTCTGCTTTGCATCAGATTGCTTGTCCCCACACTTACCTGGACAGTAACTTTCAAACTTTGATCAGTAGTGTGAGAAGATCCTGGATGAAAATCAGGCACTGGTCCCATGGTTGGGTCACTGCTCCGTCTCACCAGCAGAGGGGTTCCTACAGCGAAGGAGAAAACAATCAGATAATTATTTCAATCAAATTATGCTTTGCAATCTGTACAGCAACCTCCTAAAATATTATGTTTCTTAGTCTGTGTCATGTGGTCACTGCAAGACAAAAAGTACCGTATGTCCTTTTGTAAAAATAAACATAAGACACTGAACATAACAAGAAATATCTTTTAGCTGTCTGGTAAATGTTAATGCTTCTCATTTGAACCCATCATCTTACAGAAAGAAAATAAATGGATTAAGCAACAGAATTTCAGTGGTTAGAAGGTCAATAGCCATTTAAAATTTCCAATGCCATCCGAAGCCTACCTGTGCTAGTCATAAGAATATATTAAATACCAATAAAACAAATTGAGTTAATTTAATGTGAAGGCTGGGATGGAAACCAATAAAGCTGATCCATTATGAGCTGAAAAAGCTTTTCCACTGTGAGCTTTAAAACAGCTACAGTGTGTAACTGTGCTTAGCCACTGACATAAAAAGGATTACATGGGGGAGCACCTTGTTTCCATGCATTTAGTTACAGTATATTGATTATTCATTGTTAAAAAAAATATGACATGGACATCTGAAAAAATAAAATCAATTCCAAGAGGCTTACATGCTAGAAATAAACTTTAAAGGTGTTAAAAAGGCTTTGGTGTCTAGGAATCACACAGGACAAAAATTAGCATTCAATGACTATAACTTCCGTAACCACACCATGGATGTGAATTCATTAAAGAAATCACAATTTCCCATTTAGGCTCAAGAGCTTCATTATCCTAACTGGTAGCTTTGCAGGATATATGACAGCTTGTTTGCATAATGACAGTGAACATTTTTTTTTAAGAGATGAAAAAGAACGGCCGGCAAATAACAGAAAATTAACATATTTTAAGTGTAATGTGTAACCGCTATTTATGTTGTTTAGAACAAAGAAATAACCTGATCTCTAGCTGTACACTTTCAGCTTCTCTTCGTACAACAAAATCTACTTTAATTTTTAACATGTTTTTCTACATCAAATCTTAGTGCCCTAATCTGAAGGTAAACACTAAGATAAGTGTCACACAGTCCTATTGAATCCCAGCAGAATAAATGCTGAAATCTAAGCAGATAGAACACAAATGTATGGACTCTGTGTTGGGGATAAATAAAATATGTATCTTTTTTAAATTTCAAACAGTAAAAGCACTTAAATGTAACTTAGTATCAGTCTCTGACAGTCCCTGTACAGCAGAGCTTATACCTGGGAAGAAAAAAGAAGTACAAGGAGCCAGTCGTTTGTGCTGTAGTGCTCATATTCTAACGAGGGACACAATGGTAGGAGAAAACAGGATGAAAGAGAGTGAAAGAGAGATGAGCTCATTAATCTGATGTTTCTCCTTTTTCATGTCTAATCACAAACTGGGGGATATACAAGTCCTACAAGTGTTGCTAGAGCAGAAAAATGTCAGGCATTCTGCACACAAGCACATAAATGGGGAAAAAAGACTTTTTCACCTAGTCTTGGTCACAAGAAGATGCCGACAAATTCAACAATTCATGTGAAATAAAATGTCTGCTAAAAATAAAAAAGGTGTTATCACTAAATCATCATTTGAAAATGCTAGGTGACTGCCATACATGTCCTTCAATTTTAAAGGTCCTGACCAAGAACAGGTAGTCAGTGAAGACAGTCTCCGATGTGCATGACTTTTCTGGGGCAAAAAAAAATTAAAAATAATATATAAATTAAAAAAAATAGGAGCCTAAGTGTATTTCTGTAAAGATATTTCTTTAGGATACTAGAAATGAAATTGCACAAATACATTACAAGAGAACAATCAATCAAAAAAGTTTAGACAACTAAGTCAATTCAATTTCTGGGATACCAAACCAAACAGGATTCAAAATATACTTTTAAGGCAGATACAGTAAACCAAAATATATGAAAACATGCAATTCAATACAATAATGTTAAAAATACAAATTGTTAAAAAAAAAACTCCCAAGAAATCTAGTAAAAATCCTAAATCTTCCTTAACGCGATTCACAGACAAAAGCTGCTTCCTCAGGAGACTGACTGAGATATGTTACAATGATACAATAAATCTAACCTCCTCATGATTCCTTAGACCTGGTATAAAAACAGGGAACAAGGGGCAGATAGACAGATTTTTCCACAGCGCAGGTAAGTACTAATTTAGTTTAAATGAATAGTAATAATCCAAATCCATGTATATACTAGGGGTCAACACTCACTCATTTCACTGTAAACATTCCCTATGCATCAATATATACCACCATTGTGAGATACATTTTAATATGTGATTTAACATATCATAACATATAGATTATACCATAACATAAAAATCATGCTGCTGTTATCATATTTTGGAAGGCAAACTCAACACAAGATTTGTTTTGTATCAATAAAAAAAGAATAAAAAAAGAAAAAGAAAACAAATCTAGGAAAATATGTATCTATTGAATAAAAAAAAATCTAAAGATTAGAAAAGAAAACTATGTGCACAGCTGCAGAAAACAGTTTAGGTTTATGAGCATTTCAGAAATATAAACATTCAGACCCCCTCCCTGTATGATTCAGCTGTTCTGGCCAACTATTTGAATGTTACATAAAAACAAAAGTTTGGAATACATACTGACATCAGTTCTCCCTGGTGACCTACCTGCTCAATACTTTTTAACTTATGCATTACCAGATATAGCAAAAAGCTACAGTGATATTACTTTTTTTTTATTAGAAAAAAAATCTGGTTACATATATGGATCCCCGGACCCCCCCCCCCACACATCATCAAGTATTAAGGGTATATTACATTTGGTAGCTGTAGAAATATGAAGTACTTGAATGACAGTTTGAGATTAAACATTTACTGGATTAAACAAAATAGTGCAGAGATAATATTCTTCTGTCAAATCTTTACAGATAAAATGAAAGGTCAGGCTGAATTATATCAGATAGTAGAGGTTACACTTATGTGAAAAACAATGTACACCTTCTTTCAAATCTAAACAGAAAAAAAAACTTGAAGTGATCATTTTATGTTTACAGGTAGTCTCCAGGTTACATAGGAGATAAGGACTGTAGTTTTGTTCTTAAGTTGAATGGTGTCAGTTACTGTATAAAATCCTCACTGTGAGTTAATCACAAATAAATAAAAAAAAAAATTCTTTATGGAGCCTAGACATTCATTAACTTCTGCAGCAAGCTGTGCTTTGAAATGCAAAAAAGAAATAACTGCAGTTTGTTTTGGTCATTAAAGAGTTACAGAGGCTGCAGAAAGAGCTCACCCCCCTAAGATCACCCACAACCTCAGCTGTGTTTAGCAAAAGATTTCTTCTGCAAGCCATCCAAACCGACCCCCTCCAAGCCTCCGTCCTGCACAGGAGCGAGCAGGGAAGCCATGTTCGTATCTAGGAGTCGTCCGTATCTCAGATGTCCTTAACCCGAGGACTACCTGTATCTTTACCACTCTCTCATCTTCTTTTACATTGCTGTGGAGAAATTTTTGATGAAGGACCTGCTTGGCTAAATCTTTTTTTAATTTTTGGGTTTATTTCAGTTTTAAAGTCCTGTTATAGTATTTTGATTAAAAAGAGGTCTGGCCTAAATCTTGCAACATCTTTTTCAGGCATTCTGTTGCAGATTTGCCAGCGTGTTTGGGATCACTGTCCTGTTGCATGACCCATTTTTGACCAAGCTTTAGCTGTCGCACAGATGGCTTCTCATTTGACTTTAGAAAACTTAGGTAAACAGATGACTTTATGGTCAACTCAATGGCTACAAGGTGCCCAGGTCCAGTGGCTGCAAAACAATCCTAAATCATAACCCCTCAACCACCATACTTGACAGTTGGTATGAGGTGTTTGTGCTGATTTGATGTGTTTGGTCTTCGTCAAATGTGGGGCTGTGCATTATAGCCGAACATCTCCTCTTTGGACTCATTTTTCCAAAGGACATTGCTCCAGAAGTTTTGCGGTTTGTTAATTTCCACTTAGTATAAACAAAATAAAAAGGGCACAACTCCTTTCTAAACGTTTAGTTCTAGGCCAGCCCCAAAAAATCAAATGTTTGTGAATAAATTAAAAGTTATCCAAAGCATTCTCTTTGCCTATCTTTTCATTTACTTGTTCTGTTCCAACATACTATACAAACCTAAACTGTGATGTAATGTTCTTTTTAGAGAGAAGCTTTTCTCATGGCAAGCCTCCTAAACAAGTCTTACTTGCTCAGTCTTCTTCTAATTGTACTGTCAATTAATCTTAAGATTCAACATAATACCTACGTCTGTAAAGTCTAAGACATAACTCTTGTGTATTTTGCAATTTCTCAAGGCATTGCACCTTGGAATGAATTTGCTGGGACAGCAAATCCTGGGAAGATTGGCAAAGGTCTTGAATATTTTCTACTGCAGCACAATGGACTTCAGATTGTTAAGCCTTTTAACCCTTACCAGATGGAAAGTAAAAATTGTTTTTTTAGGATAACAGCTAATGCCTTAACTCTTTGACATTGTGTTAGAAACACCTGAATGCTTCAGACCAACAAGCTGCCCAAACTTCAATTTCTATAGCAGAGGTAACATTTGCCCTGATCAATTCATCAGGTTCATTTCATTAGCAGCTTCTGGCTGCTACTTGCCTTCTTTATCCTATGGAAGTGGTAAGGATGTATTAATTTGTCACACACTGCATTTTGACTTCGTCATTGTACAAATTAAAAATGACACAGTCTAACATGTTATGTGGCGTTGTTCATCTGAGTTTGTATTTACCTGCTAATGATCAGATATTTTTTTCTTTATATAATATTATGTCCCAATACACAAAACCTTAGAATTGTGTACCTTAGAGGGTGTCCTTTCTTTTTACCATAACTTCATAAAATAAAAGTACATTATATTATGCATAATTTAAACACAGGTATGGTAAAAAAGTATTTGAAGGCACAATTATTTGTGATGTATGAGTCTAAACACCAATAAAGAATGTTAGGCTTTAATAAAGCAAAAGCAAAGCTAGTCACAACTAAGACTAAATACTAAACTGAACCTCAAGATAGTGAAAGAGAAAATAAAGGTGACTGCACAATGACTACATACATTTCATAGATGCTGCCATTAAAGTAGATATCACACAAAAAAGTGGCCAGTACACTGTTGTATTGTACATTTGTACAATAATACTCAAACGCTCGACTGAATTTTAATTTAATCAGAAAACTTATCGCATTTTCCTTTTGTTACTTTATTGCTGAATAAATTGGGAAGATCTCTACGATATTTTATATTATATGTTCTCCCAGCAAAATCTAATTAACAGGTAGATTAGGTTATCTCACATCAGGTTGATCAAAAAAAAAAAATGTATCAGCCTCCCAAATAGTTCCATCACACATAAATGACAGGTTGTTTTGACTAGCAAAGCTTCCAACATATTTGCAAAGAATGGGAGGGTAATCTCTACCCCCACAAATTCCCTACAGGTTGAACAATATGATTGGCAACCTTGTTTCTCAATAGAAATATACAGGACCAAAAAGGGGATTTGCCTGTCAGCACAGCCCTATATTCAGTCAAGACACAAGTTTTTGGGAGGCTGCTGCAGGTAAGCACAGACACACAAGTGTTTGCACCATACATCTGCAGCTTTCATTTAAATAGAAAACAATGTCTTAGGCTTTGTACACACATTGGATGATTCTTGTCCGATTTTCGATTTAGGGCTGGTATAGGATGAGAATCTGACGTGTGTACTATGCTTGTGCAGCGTCGTTCATGGATCTGTCCTGGCGGATCCACGAACCATGAATGACTGCCATAAAAGTGAAGGGGAGAGAGCGCAGGGGGGTGCCGCTTGCTTGTTCTTCCCCTCTCCCCTCCATAAAGCAGAACAGCACTGTATGTAAAGCTGTATGCTTATTCATGAATCTTTCAGTCTTTTGTCATTGGAGAGGATCTTTCATGATCCTTTTCAATGACAAAAGTCTAACGTGTATATGCAGCCTAACAGTTTTTATGCATAGGTTTGGATACTACAATAACAGGAGGACACTGTATACATGCCCACAGACGGTCTTCTCGTACACCCATTCCTCTTATGACCCTACTGTGTGTTTTACATTTAGCTATTATCATATATGGCAAAATTTTCTTAAATACTAGGCCATCAACATTCTAGTTCTAAATCTGAAAAAGTAGCGTTCAAACAAGGCAAAATGTCTTAAACCGTCTTTTTTGAAAAAAAAAACAATTTTGTAGCATGAATACATTCGATGGAAATACCTGGTATGGGGGTGGGGTGATAATTTATCATGCTCATTCATCTACTGCACAAAACAAACCAAAAACTACAGAAATTGAACAATTATTTTTCTCTGTACTAGTAACTATCTTTAAATCTTGTATAGATGTTGCTTTATTCTTCCAAGAAAAGTCAAAGTAACTACTTTACCATGACCCCTAATTTAAAGGGAGGAGGGAGTGATGAAACCCATTAAAAAAAAGATAGTCCTCTGGTACTGAACAAGACAAATGTAAAAAGAAATTGCAGCCAGGAGATAATGTCTTACTTTTCCCTTTGTCACACTGAATCAATAAAAAACAAGTTTAAAATAACTATTTTTCTAAAACAGGTGCCAGTGATGATACAGATATTAGTATAATTTGGACATAAAATGGCATATTAGTAGATTTGTGTTATTGTGTTTTGATAGTCATTGGCAACACCAGAGTCACGAGAGAAAGACTTGCAGTGTTATTAAGTACAAGAAAAATAAGCACAGCATGAGTGGGTGGGTGTAATTTACCAGCGTGGGAAGATAATCACAAGTCTTAACAATATTCTCGCCTCTCAAAGTTCTTTTCTTTTTGTCTTTGCATTATTTTCTTGCAATCCATTAGTTTGCTCTTCGTCATGGTATCTGTGTTTGTTATAAAAGGGTTTCCTATATTTTAAATAAAAAGAGGAATGCCTATTTAATATTTTACCTTGCAAATTAAAATCCTGCACTATTACCCCAAACAACATGTGTTCCTTTACCAATATAGCCATGATAAACCATGAATGGAGAAGAGCTAAGCTGAAGAAAGTTTATAAGCATGGGCTGGTCTTTTATCTGATGTTTACTATTTTTGGGCAGATTCAGGCACAGTACAGCTCCTCTTGCAGTGTAATGTGTGAACAACCACTTTAATTTTGTTATAATCCCTTAATTAGCTTTACATTACAATTGTGTGTAAATGTGGAAAGGCTATCATAAATGCACACATCATTTTACATAAAATAATCTTTAATTCACTCCAAAAATATACAATTTTTTAGATTTCTCCTTTTTCAAATGGTGATCAGAAACCAAATAAGTAATGAGTAATATTTTTTTTACTAGCTTCAGGTTAATTAACTATATCTCATTGGTAGTTTACAAGAGGTCAAAGCAAAATTACAAATAAATGTCTTAATACTTTAAAATACTGATTATGGTAGTAGTAAAGAGTTAAAGGAGGCTAATTTATTTTATAAACTACTTATAAACACTTTTTAAATACAATGTTGTGGCTTTGGGTGGGCATAATATTTGAACGTGTTTGGATTCACACCATGGGCTAGCAGGATGAGATAAATAAAATTGCCAGCAAGATCCCTGTAAAAGTTTAATTATATAACGCACATGCTACTTTTATTGGCAATTATTCCACAATTAATAATTCATTTCCTTATTGAAAAGGCTATCTTGGTCTTTAAAGATTGTGGTCTGTAAAATGTCACCAGGATAAAAAAAATAGAAAAAGCAAGCCAGTAAATAACTCAACAAAGTAAGAACATCTTTAATAAGTAATGCCACCCTGCAAGAAATAAAGGTTTGTCGCTGTACTATGCATATCCAGTACACTGGCTGCTTTCAAAAGGAAATTGTGCTAGACAGAAAGTCTAGAAAAATAAGAATATTGCATAACATACTAACTAAGGTAAAAGACAGAATGGACAACACTTGTAAGCTTATATTCAGATGCAAAGGTATGTGTTTTAAAAAGTATATTTAAATTGGACTTGGAATTGAAGATATCTTTTCATGGTTGCATGACTTTCTTTTGTTATCAAAAGTTGATGCAACCTATGTCCAGACATCATTTAGGGTGTCAATGAAATCTTAAAACTGCCATCCTGTGCAATCTGTGACTGTAGGTATACACAAATTCATATCTCTCTGAGATGGGCAGGGACACCTTTATAAACAGGGTATCTGCACATACTCAAGTAGAAATCAAGCATTAGTCATGGTAGTGGAAGAGTTGTTCATCTTCCATCTTCTGGAGATGGAAATGAGAATAGGGACATTTTTAAATCCAAGTAAGCAGACATGTAAATAGTATATTCTTCTATGTTCTAAAAGGTCAACTCTTGCTGCACATACAAAATGGCAGGTATGTAAATTGTGTCCCTTTAGGGGAAGACCCCAACATTATATTCAAGACTGGAAGTTTCTATCATGTTAGACAAAAATCAGCTGTATGTACCGGGTCACAAGTTCTCCCAGTGTTTGTGTGGGTTTCTGGTTTCCTCCCACATTCCAAAAACGCACTTAGGTTAATTGGCTTCCCCCCCAACTAGAACCCTATACTGCGTTAATGACATATGACTATGGTAGGGACATTAGACAGACAGCTAGTGACATGACTATAGACTTTGTAAAACGCTGTCTAATATTTTGGCGCTATATAAATACTGTTATTTAAAAAATAAGGAAAATATCTTGTAGTGCATATTATACAGTATCCCATCTACAAAGTATTTCAGGTCTCTTTCCTTACCATGAACTAACTTTAATATGTTTCTAGATAGTGATGTGTGAATTAGAAACAATAACAAATCCTTTGATAGGTAAAGCATAACATACAGTATTGCTTACACATTTACATAAAGCTTAAAATTGTAAACTGCAAGGAAGCCCATTTACTTTTTTGGAGCAATGGAGTATTGTGACATACACAGTTACTATTATGCTCGAAATACCCTCCAGGTGAATAAAAATAAAACAATCTTTAACATTATGTCTAAAGGAATCCTGATTTTTTTTCTATTTTGACTTTATAGACCTTTCACAAAACAGTATGCACAAAACACAGGAAGACAGCTGCAGATCTGAGAGCAGTACTACATAGCTTGTAGCATATGCCTGTTGGGCCTATCAGTCAAAATGATGTTGCACTGGGGACCTGCAATACAATGCTTCATAAAGTCACTTACAAAGTTATTTAAGTATGCATGCTGTGATTGAAAACCCTGTGCCCCCTCTGTCAACTGCACCCTCTGATAAAAAACACATGTAAGTAAAATCCTTTATGTAAAGTTCTGATTGAATAATGTTCTGCTGCCTCTGAAAAAGCTATGTTTTGCAATCCAGTTAACATATAAATGACAGATTGAGGGATAAAAGTAAAAAGTGATTGGATTTGTATAGAAACTTTGGGATTACACTTAAAACAAACTAAGCAGAATTCATAAACTGGACATGATGCCTGACTGATACTACAAGCACTTGGAGAAGTTAGACACACAGTAAGTGACTACACATGGAACTAGTTTTCTTTCATTCTGCATTCTTTTAAGAAATGTAAAAGCTGTTACATTCAAAAGAGAATTATGATAAAAGTATTTGCAATATTATAATGACCCAAAATGTCTACAATGCATTAGGAGATCAGCGAAACATCCAAACCTAATTGTTTGGTATAGGCTAGGGGACAGTGTTACAACATCACATGGACTCAAGAAGCGTGCAGATTTATAAGTTAGCATTGTTCCAAATTCTTTCTGTTGACTACAGAACATCTTATCTGTAGGATAATGGAAGGGGAGTGTGTGAGGTAGTATTTATGCACTTTGGTCCTGATCTTTTAAAGCTCACTAATGCTGGAGAGGATACACTTTCATCAGTGAAGCCGGGTGATACAGCAAACCTGGAATGGATCTGTCCCAGGATTCAAAATATTTGCTAGCAAATGACTTTGAGGAAATCCATTCTAGGTTTGTTGGATCACCCAGGTTCACTGATTTTTTTTATATATATATATATATATATATATAAATATGTATTTTTTTTTAAATTGTACGGGTATAACATTGCATAGCCCTTTCAAAATAGATGGGGGGGCTCTTTTTTTTACACAAACCAGAAGTGTAGTATTAAAAAGAAGACAAGTATGTTAAAATATTTTTATCTGATAAATAATTCCACTGCAAATTTCCAGCAAATCATGCAAATCTTTGCCTCTAAATAAACATCTGCAAATACACCCAGTCCATAATGAATCTCACAATTCCTAAATCCTCACTACAGAGATTTTTGAAAGATCTAATTTTCTGTAGCTCAGATGAAACTGCAGAGAAATACTGAAGAAAATCATAATATTACATCGGTTTGAAAATCCTATTTGATCCTATCTGGCTATATAGAGTGCTTCATAGTAAAATTATCTAACTTCTTGTAGAAAGAATGCACATCTAAGCAGATTTTAAACATACTGTGTTATGTAACCCTATTTTCAGATAGCTCTGTAGAAATGTAATGACAAAACAGAAGGAAATGCAAACTGGCAGGTCACCTAATGATTTCAATACAACTCCCAAAGGACAACAGGTCAAAGGAAAAAGGTCGAAGGCTATGTCTGCAAACTCCATTGATTTGTCTGGATATGTCAAGGGATCTAAGACGCTACAAAAGTGCTTATTTTAAAGTTACTATTATATAGCCACTACAAAGGTAATATTTATCATGAAAGAAGGCTTTTAGGAGAAAATACCTTAAATCAATATAGATAGATAGATAGATAGATAGATAGATAGATAGATAGATAGATAGGAGATATAAAAATGCATTATTTTACATGTACCTACTAATGTAAAAGTTTTTACTGAATCTCTTTTTTTATAGTCCTAAGATTGGGTGGTTATATAAATACCTAGAAACTACTGATAATAAGCATGCCTTGTTTCATTACTGTTGTAATTGACAGCTTGGAGGAGAGCTGCACATCTGCATATCAGTACAGTATACTGGAGGGGAAGTGAGAGGAAGAAAATTAGATTTCTTTCATAGTGGCCAATAAGTTATTCTGATGGTCTCACCTTTTCAACTTAGATTACATGCAAGACAACCATGAAAAGAGAAGATGGGGAGCTTTAGTCAAAGGTGACAGTGGGGTTAACAGAGTAGTGGAATCAAGGAGCACAGGAAAAAAACTGTGGTGAAAAGCCAGGCTGCACCCATCAGGATGAATTATCTGATAATGCGGCTCTGGAATTCCTGTGTTTGTTAAAAAATGCGAGACACATACACAAAATGTTTCTCAAGATGGATCTTCTGCAAATAATTAAATTAAAGTCTTTCTTCTTAGCCTGTCTGACCTAGGGATAACAAAATACACCAACACACCACAGAAATCACAGCAACTCATCTCTAGACGTAAAAGGCAAAGGGCATTTACTGATTTATAAATAGGAAATGTATCAGATAAATTTTTCTAGAAATGTGAAAAAAGGTCCTCGCTAACCCTTTTTATCTTAAATATTAGACACAGTGGCTGCCTGAATGAAGTCAGTTTGTTACCTGTACATACCTATGAACATCTCCAAGATCACATAGGAGCCTTGAGCCCAAGGGTGTTTTAATAAGCAAATAAATAGCCAAACAAATAAAAATCTAGTCGGGGCCTATTTTCCCCATTTGTCTTACTATTGTTCTCTAAACATAATGTGGGGAAAGTAACTCATAGTGAGTTCTTAAGGCTACGTACACACGTCAGATGATTCTCGTCTGCTAATTGCCTCGGCTGATATCGGACGAGAATCTGACGTGTATATAGCGCTCGTTGTTTTTGGATCCGTCCTGGCAGATTCACGAACAATGAACAACGAATGATCGTAATGAAAGTGAAGGGGAGAGAGAGCCATGAGGTGCCGCTCCATCGTTCTTCCCCCTCCCCTCTCCATAGAGTAGAACAGTGCTGTATGTACAGCACTACACCATGCATCGTTCAGTCTTTTGTTGACAATTGTTGCACGTGTGTATGTAGCTTAGGTTTAAACTTAAACATCCATCATAAAAGGTATAGTAAATGCCTGGGCCAGCATGACCATCATTAATGTAGAACTGTAAAACCTATTACCTTTAGTAGTTGTATCATTTGCTGTTTTCTTCTTGCGCACAATGCTTTAGTTTATGTTCCTAACTGCACAATCCACTAACTGGAATATAGGTAATAAAAGTGCAAAATACACTGAACATGCAATACCATATTTGTTACCAATGTAGTAATTATTAAGGCATCTTTGTCTTAATAGTTTTAATTACTTACCTATTACTCATTTTCCTTCAACTCCTATGCCATTGTGATTGCATGCAAATAAGAGGGAGGAGAAAGCATAAACAAGTGTGCCAGCAGTTTAAATATGATGAGCCGTAAAAATATTTATATCAGAAAATACCTGGATTTTGATATAAATTTTAACATTACAAAAGGACCAACATTTATTGTACATATGTGGAGAGCATAAACACAGTTACATAAAAATGTGCTACAGGCAGCAAACAAACCAACAAATTGTAAGAAAGAAAAAACAAACAAAAACAGCAATAAGGGAGCTGGCATTGCTGAATTGTTTGGAAGATTCTAACAATGGACCTGATTTATTAACCTCCGGGGCGTTTCACTGATGTCTGGATTTCTGTACCAATAGCGGTACACTGTTTTCATGAAATTCTTTTTTTAAAATTGTAGACCTGTAACTTACAGAAATATGTCCGAACAAGGGTCTAGTAGATATCCTGAATATAATAAAGTTTGAAACACACAATCATGTAAAAAAAAAAAATTAACTTTAATAATAAAATTAAATAAAAAACACAAAAATGGGCTTAAAC
>NC_092864.1:62473384-62520076 GCF_032062135.1 Pyxicephalus adspersus
ATATATATATATATATATATATATATATATATATATATTTATTATAAAGATTTCTTTGTATTGGACTCAAAATGACAAAATTTCCCACCCGGCTCCCGACCACACCGACGCATGCACCAACGTCACTGGGAAACCCCGGAGATCGTCTCTGCAAATGCTGGGAGAAGACAGAAGAGGACGGATGTCTCCAGAAGAACTGCGGGGACAAGGTAAGTGTTTTTTTCAGTTGTAATCCAATTGTCATACAATGTTGTATGACAATCAGATTGCACTGTAACGCTTGTTTCTATTTTTAGCTACCCCTACCTGGTTCGGGGTAAACGCTTTCAGCAAGTTTTCTTACCCCGAACCAGGCTCGGGGTAACCGCCCAGGTGGTTAAAGACTAGAGAAGATAGGCCTATTTGTGTGAAATTGGGAGAATGCTTAAGATAGCACCAGGCAGCCCCCATATTTATTTCTTGACCAGCCCCTATACCCTACTTGCTGTAACAAATGATAATTAGTGTATGAGAGAACAAGTGCATAAAAAAATGTTACATGACCATAAAAAGACCTGCTAATGCAGAAAGAATGCTACACTTTAATAAGAGAAAGCAGCTTACAGGTATCAGTAATAGTGACCTTTCCCCCCCATAATCCATTTAATTACCAAATAAATGCCATAAATTGAATCTATCAGTGTCACAAATATGCTTTGATTGCTGTATATCCCCTGGTACCACCTGGCATATTCTGGTGGGATTTTTTTGCGCTGCCCCTCCAACCATATCATCATTTAAGGTCATGACGCTTGAAAGTAAATTAAATTACATGAAGTCACACTAATCAGTTGGTGGATGGGATAATTCCCAGATAGGTGTATGATCTACCACTTTTTTTTGCCTAACCACCATCATGTCCCAAGAAAAGCTGTGTTGTGCATAAAACTACATACTTCACCTAAACATACTTTTACCTAAACATCTAATATCCCTGAAAAAAATTGCAATAGCTAGATGACTAGTTCAATGCATTTCCAAAATGTGGGCTCTTGAACAGTGCTGCCAGTTTATGGTAGTACCTACTAATAACTTTTCTTTTAGATCATGTGGATGGTTGGGTGCATGTGGGTCATTTGCTTGGAAAAGATATAGCAGAAACATTTACTATAAGGAAAAAGACAGGCCAGGAAAGATAGCATGATTAAATGGATCTGCTGTTAACGTCTTGGTGCCAGTTACCACAGGATACCTTCCGTACATATGTTTAACACCTTCAAATGTTAGCAATACCAACTGAGACTTCACTGTACAAGAAAGTGCTACCAAATGGGTTTAAATTTTTAAATTCAAATAACTTTAAATAAAAGCCTAAAAAGCCTAACAATTAAATCTCATATATATATATATATATATATATATATATATATATATATATATATATATATATCGCATTTTAGTGAACTGATGGAACTGCTAAATATAGAATCTTCACGGATATGAGCGTCTAATAGTTTGGTGGTGGGCCAAACTGATACATCTGTTGACCACATTCAAACATAAGAAAGAAAAAACATTGTGGAAAGACCTCAAATAGAGTTATATGCTAATAATACCATATTAATAATTCATTTGTACAGAAATTATTATAAAACAAGAAACTGTCAGATGCTGAACATCTAGGGTTCCAAAAGGACTCAAAATAATTTTTGTAAGAAGAAAACAATGTAAACAACTGCTGAGTAGGAGAAATATGGAATTACTGTAATAACTATGCAAAAGCAGCTATATCACACATCAAGAGCAGACACTTAGATCTATGTAATTTTCAGAAAAATTAGACAAAGTCTAAAAAGCAGTTGGCTTTTTTTTTATGCTCTTATAATTTTATAATGATTTTTATTAGGACTTCTGGTTTGCGCAAGCCGTTTTGGAACATGTCCCGGGCTGCAACCTTCCTTTTTTGGGTGAACACAATGAGAGCTTTGCTTAGGCGGGAAGAGCACCTGCACTTTTCACCTGTGTTCAGCCAATCCAGCTGGCAGGTGGGCAGAGCTCCTGTAACTGTATTTAGTGGAGACAGCCAGCTCTGGGAAGGTTGTAGTGGGGTCTTCTATTTGGACATCACTGTTCTATTCAAAAGGTAAATATATTAGTTAGGGGAAAACATCCTTTACTGTTCTATTTTCATAGTGTTATGTAATTTATTTTCTAGGACTGATTTAACCCTTTTTTGGGAATGGGTAGGGGGTACTATGCAACCCTGTACTCCAGGAAAGAGGAGTCAGATACCTGAGGGGGGGAGTTATCTCCCAGCAGATAAGGTTTAATCTAGTAGTTAGTGGTAAAATTCTGTAATATACCAGAAGTCTGCAGTATTTGATTAAACCTGTGGTAATGTGTAATGCTAATTTATTTTTTTGATAGTCAACTTGCTCCTTAGCAATAAGCACATTGTTCAAAAAGTAACTAGCAAAGATGACGTTAATCGGCAGACACAAACAATACAATGAGTAGCTAATGTTATTTGAATGAGTATCTAATGATTTTGTATTGTTTTCAGTACTATGTACTCTTGAGCATTGTATTCATACAATCTATGTACTCTAGTTCAAATGTTCTTTGTTTGTTTAACTTGAAAAACCAATAAAAATATATTGAAACAGAATGAGTATCTTATATAAAATTTCAGATACTTCATTTGTTAGGACTTTTTTGTGATTTTTAGAACACACTAAAAATCTTGGGCAGGAACTTTACACACAATTCTGCCTTGCTGATCACTTCAACTGCCATCATGAAGATACTTGTTTTGCAAAATATTACACACATTGCAGCTTTATGTTCAATTTACATCTAAAGAAACAAAATTGGTAAACCTGTGTGTATTCTTCTAATTTGAGCAAACCATGCAACCAGTCAATTATGACCAACTAAATGTCCGGTTTGCTAATTTTTTTTTCCTAATACCAGGCATCTGTACAGGTATTTGTTTCCTAAAATATTAGTGCAGGTCCAGAGATCATTTATAGTTATTAAAACTGTCACATTACAGTCAAAGGATTTTCATCCAGATTAATTTCCTGCAGCCCCCTATTGTCTAAGTTTGGCACAGATATAGAAAATCTACCCATGAGCCCTTCTGACCTTCTTATCTGGGCAATTAGCTATTGTAATCATATTGCCGTCTGCCCTACAGCGTTAGAAAGTAGAAGTAGACAAGACCATATATGCACGTGTGGCTGGATAAAAAAAGATGGCTTTTTATTATCTTATGTGTTTTATAATATATAAAAAATAATAAAAGATTATAATTTAGTTAGCAGACTAACTTTGTGTTAAAAAAAACTGAGGCAAAATAGAAAAGGGCCAATGTTGACGTGTGTTAAAGTCTTACTAACATTTACAGACAAGTAAGAGCAAGTAAAGTTAAAGTGATGCGGTGAAGAAAAAGTGATTTTGGACAGTTTAAAAAATGTATCTTTAATGTAAAATCCTCTCCTATCTCTTCTACTTCTCCGATCTCCTAGAACATGTATTGCAAGTACAAATCATTTGAAAATCAGGACTTGCTTTAGGGCACCATTAAATAATTCTCTGACTGGTGCTCACACACACAGCAATGAATTATAAGGGAAGTATACACCTGTGCCTTACATCTGGAAGTATTTTTTTCTTTACTGAGTCTCTAGCAGCTGAATGGACAGGTAGACAGCCTTGGTAAACTAGGGGCAATATTATAATATATTGCCCCTAGTTTACCAAGGCTGCCTATATATATAATCTGCCTTTGTTTCAAAATAATATAATTTGTCTAAAAATAATAATAATAATAACAACAATTATTATTTACTGGACAGGATGAGCTATACATGTCAAAAAAACAACAACTTTTGTCTCTTTCTGATTTGTTTAAAAAGTAATTTGAGGGTAATTTTCCTCCTGTATATCAGAAAATTACTTTTAGCTTTAATCTGCAGGAAAAAGTCAAACTGTATCATCATTTTCCACCTGTGGGGTAGTACAAGTTTCAAAATACTTATGTTGTAAAAGTAAGTTTTAATCATCTGACAGCTCTCATAAAAAGAATACCTGATGATCCTGCCTTGACAATCTTTGTGAAAGCACTTCTTGTAATAAAGTGAAATATTCTGTTTTTGTCTCATAATCGAGTGATATGGCCATTGGTACCCTCCTTTCACATACTCTCCCAGAGCCACCCTGACACACAATCTCCTAACACAGACTACAAGCAGTTGTGCCAACTAACATTGCACAGCCATGTTCCACTGTAATAACCATCAGAAAGTCTGCTCTTAGAATGTACAGCACTACAGCAGAAAGCTGCTACAAAGAACCTGCATTAAATCAGTGGCACTGAAATGACAGAAGAAGGGTGACAAGAATTTCCCAAGACAAAATATGGCAATTCTTTAGTTTACAAAGCAAATAAAAAATTCAATATTGTAAACCCTGAATCACTAACCTAAAGTAGATTCAGAACTAAACTACAACACTAAAGAAGCTTTTAATTTTGTGTAGTTCCATGTTTACATTTTGTCGACTTTGAGAATTAAAGAGCATTACTGACTGCAGACCTTGGGGGATGAGGACTTTAAAGCCGAACTAAACCGAGTTTACCCAATTTAAAATGGCAAATTCTGAAACCCATCATTTTGATTTTTGTAGAGAACACAGGTCAACATGTCATTTTCATCAGATATAATTTTATGTGGTCTTTGCAGTATTTTTACGGATTTATGCAGATTTCAAATCTGTGTTTAGTTTTTCTCTAGCACGTCTAGTTTTTGTGATGCAGCTATTTATATATTGTGTGAAACTCGTTATAAATAGCCTTAACATATTACAACATTTAACAACAGTTTTCTTTATCTCAGGTTAGAGACCACACTAAATGCGATTGATTTCATTTGTCATCATGCCTAGAAATTGCCTTATTGATCCAGACAGTTTCTGTTACGTGTGTGGTTCATTCACGACGAAAGCACAACGTGGCCAAATTACCACAGAACCAAGATCATCTAATCGACTGCTATTTTTGCAGCGTCAATAAAAGTGGATTCTCAGGTAAAACTAAGCACAAAATTGTATATCCCAGCCTGGATTCTTCAATTAGACCTGTTCCCCATGATGATTCATTGCCAGTTCCAGAATCGCCACACGATGGACTTGTTTCTGTAGAAGGTGATGAGGAATGCGCTGGAGTTGCAGCCAGTTATAACCCCAAATCATCTGATCCTGACTACTTGGCCAATGAAAATTCAGAACCACAGACCATTACACAAGCAGAGCTGAATGATCTCGTTCGTGATCTAAATCTCTCCAAAGAGAAAGTAGAAATTCTTGCTTCAAGGCTTAAAAAAAGCATTTGCTTGCAAAGGGTGTAACTGTAACTCACTACAGAAAATGAAATCATAACTTGACAACGTTCTTCACTAGTGATAGCTCACTGTGCTACTGTCATGATATAAATGCACTATAAAAGTTTGTCACAGGAGCATATTCCATCTGAATGGTGTATCTTCATTGATTCCTCTAAAAGAAGCTTGAAAGCAGTCTCACTGGATAATGGTAATTCCAAACCAAGTTTACCGATTGCCCATTCTGTTAACCTAAAGGAGTCCTATGACAACATGACTAACATCTGTGAGAATCTAAAGGCTTGCTGGTGCGAATGTAAGGAGGATTCACAAAATATTGCTGTTTCCTGTCTGTTGGACAACTGATCTACGGGAGACCAATTATGTCAAGCATGATTGGCTACCAAGAGATACCTATAAGCCCGGAACAAGCAGTGTCAAGTTTCTACCTCTGGTTGATCCGCATAAAATATTTCTGCCACCTCTGCATATCAAGTTAGGCTTGATGAAGAACCTTGTAAAGGCCATGGGTAAATCAAACTCCATAGGTTTTCAGTACCTTGTTGAGAAGTTTCCAAACATAAGCACTGCAAAAATGAAGGAAGGGATATTTATAGGGCCACAGATCAAGTCTGTTTTACAAGATGTGTTTTCAAACAATCTCTCTCAGCAGCTGAGCTAGAAGCTTGGGATGCATTCAAGTGGCTGTGTGAAAATTTCCTGGGCAACCATAAGTCTTCTGCATACAAGGAAGGAGTTCAGAATCTGCTTGATTCATACCAGAAACTGGGCATGTCATTAAAAATACATTTCTTGCACTCACTTAAAGAATTCTTCCTGGAAAATCTTGGTATGGTGAGTGACGTTTTCACTAGGACATTCAGTTAATGGAGCACTGCTACTAAGGGTTCTGGAATGAAAGTATAGCTTACTACTGCTGGATGCTGTACCGCGACAATCCAGACAAAGAGTACACAAAAAAATCTTACTCTAAGAATTTCTGAAGAAACAATGGTACCTGGATGACACTGTTCAGTAGATCTATACCAGTGTGCCTTATTTTTCTTCACACTGAAGATGTATTAACATTCACTTCAATGGTGCTTACGTTTTAGTACAAAATACATGCACGTACAATGTTAATTATAATAGTACTCATAACTCAGGAACTGTACATGTTAGGGAAAAATTGATCTAAAATCTGCTCGAAAAACTGATATTAAAAAGTTTGCAGTGGTTTCTGATGATTATCAAAACTAATTTTTTGTTGATCTGTGTAATTATTTGTATTTTAGGAAATTAACTTTACAGATTCAAAAACCCATTGTCCCAAAAGCTCTTCAGGCCTGGAAAAGATAGATCTTCATAGGAGAACCTGAATGCACCAGCACAACTTGAATGGATTTCCTAAAAGTCATTTGCTAATAGTTGGTAAATGTTTAAATCCTGGACCAGATCCATTACAGGTTTGCTGGATCAACCAGGGTCATCCATGATAGTCTATCTTCTGCAGTCTGGAAGAGCTCTATTAAATAGGGCCCATTGTGTAGCTGTGCAGCTTTCTGACCTCTATGCGTTTTAGTTTCTTTTGAACAGATTAAAGTCAGCAGTACATAACAGGAAGTAGGTGGTAAGAAATGGTCTAAGATTTGCCTCTTCATGTAGACATGTGGCTTTCACTGCAATGCAGAGATGATGGGAAATGTTGTCCGACACCTATTGTTCTCCCTATGGTCATATCTGAATGACTCTACCACCTGCTAAGTTCAGAAATGATAGTGCCCAATCTTAACTGCCCTTGCAGTTATGCATAAAATTATTTTAGCCTTACATATTGTGTACAGAAGAAGAACCATAAGAAGAGAGTAGTAGTAACTACTAAGTTTGGAAACCTCCTAAAACTGTGAATGTGCTTAGAGCTGGAGCACTGGCCTACTTTTATGAACTGAAACAAGCCGTGAATCTCTATTTACTATGTAAGCAACTAAGGGTTTCTTTTCGGAAGGACATTTTCCTGGAGTTTTACCTTGAGCTTGAATTGGGAACTTACCAAGCATGTTACTGACTAAAGGATCAGGCAACTAGTTAATGTAGATCAGACTGCCAGGTTTTTCACGTTTGCATTATTACGATACTACATTGGGAATGAAATAATGCAAACTTGAAAAACAGTGATTTCCTGAGCCAATATCTACTAAGACGTTTTGTGTGGACACTGCAACCTTCAGAGCAAGTTATAGAATCTCCATGTAAGTCCCCAGGACCCATCTCATTTGAGGGCTGATGAACCAGAGGCATCATCAAGTGCTTACTCCCCATCTGCACTGTGCACAGCCCACCAATCTCTTTCATACCCTGTCATATATGCCCATAATGTATCGGAAATGGAATTATGGAAAATAAATTGCTGGAGGAGCACGTTTAGCTTTATCCACTGCCATTGGAGAAGAGAACAGCTTGCAAATGCTGCTAATGTTGTCAGTATAAAAAAAACTGTGATTTCTAAGTGAGACTAAGTGAGCAGAAGAGTAGAGCTTATGCTTAATGAAAGGTCCACTTTACATTGTCAACTGAGATGCCACATTTAAACATTTAACCATAGGGTGGAGTGTTGCTAGTTGACCAAAGGAGTTGTGAGGCAGCAGGATAAATACAGCTATATACATTTAGTTTGCCCACTCTATATAGTAAAAAAAGAAGCTTTTTTTATTTTTTTTAACCAAGTTAAGTAGTTTATCCCTTGCAGGTAATAATTCCTAAAATCTTGTTTCGTATGTAAAGATAGGAACACACCATTTTGTAGCACCAGTAATGTGTCTACAAATTATTTTCTTCTATCCTTGACATTCATTCTGCAGTTCATCATTTATTTCTCACCTAATTAGTTCTTATAATTGTAAATGCTGAGATGTTATAGAGATAATCAAAGAGCTAATTACCACTAGCTCATTTTTACAATATGATATGACACTAGAAATTGTATTATTACTAAAGTATACAGCTTGCATTTCAGCTGATGAGTGCAGAACAGAAGATCTGCAGTGTAATTTGAATCTGAGTGTGTATTGTACAAGGACATTTAAATAAAACTAGACATTCATGTTTAGAGTGTTTGTGCTGGCAGTAAACAGAGAAAGAGCCAACATTTTTACATACCCAATAGTTGACATGCATTGAAAAATCTAAAGTCACATTTGTGTGGGCATTTTAACTTCCCATGGCTGCAATACAATTCAACATACTTCCAAAGAAAATCACAATTTTTTTTAAGACAAATAATATCAATACACGTATAGGGATTATAGGTATGACACTGATGGAACTGGATTGCCTGGGAGGATTGACAGACAAAAGCAGTCAGGTAATTCTTATGTTTTAGGAAGCAGACAACAGGTACAAATAGAGATGCCTGGCAACAATGACTTGTAGCAGATTTTCTTTTCTCACATGCCATTATTCAGGATTAGGATAGAGTTGAAGTGTCATACATACTGTTTACTTGTTCTGTAAAATAGTGCGCTCACAGCTAATGCAGACAAAATGTAAAATAACAAGGCAGAGAAAGTAAGCCTACTATTTTGCTAGTATAAGCATAGAATAAAATGACAAGTGATTTACAACAAGTTCGGAGTTATCATTCATAACACATTCATCCCTAAAGCCATCACAAACTTCACCTTGTATTATACTTGGGTCTGGCATATCTTCCTGAAAATTTGTCACTGTGTACCTGCTCCCCAATAGGCATGGTGTTGCATGATACACATAACTGTATTATAACTTGACTCAGCAGATATAGACCCACTCTTTCCCACTTCTGACTGATGCTGATAGCGATGTCCCTTCAAACACTGGACCTGATTTATTAAAGCTCTCCTAGACTGGAGAAGACACACTTTAGTGAACCCGGGTGTGCCAACAAACCCAGAATGGATCTGGTTCAGGATTCTAAATACTTGCTAACAAATAGCAAATTACTTTTAAGAATTCCATTCCAGGTTTGCTTTATCACTCATGCACACTGATGAAAGTTTATTCTCTCCAGCCTTGGAGAGTTTTAATAAATCAGGCCCACTGAGTTTGGAGGAATAGGAGCAGGGGTTTGTGGCTGCCAGACCAGAAAAGTAAATGCAGGGATATGTTTACCACATGCCATATTTCAATGCTTTAATGGTGTAGGGTCCTGAATATGGGGGTTAAGCGATACAACAGAAGATGGGGTTGTCAGTTGTCTTGCACGTGTGTAGAAAAGTATTAAGTGGTGTTTTAGGAGAATGTTAGTGGTGCAGTTGTTAAGTGTGTGTTTTTGTATGTCTTACAGTATACTGATGTCATGATGTTATATATATATATATAGAATGTATGTATGTATATAATTTTAGCAAAATGGCATACCAAGTTTTAGAGCTGAAGGCGTAACCTCAATTTCTCCTCGAAGTGGGTGATATGTGGGGTGCTGAGCAGACAGTTCTCCCTCAAAAGAGTCAGGGCTGAGGCGATCTGCAATGATGGTTCCATCTTCTGTTTTACTAAACACATCATGTTCATCAAACACAGCAATCAACTGGAAGAAAAGAAAAATGCTATTACATGCGTTGCACTTTTGTTGAAATACCTAATAATTTGTAGTATTTTTCACTGCAAAAGGTATTCACAAGGTCTTTTGTTAATAACATCTTGAAGAAAGTTTTAAGGCCCAACTAGGCCCAAACTCAAACAAAGCAAATTCTTGAGGCAATCAGTTTGATTTGGTGTAAATAATAAGTGTTACCTTTGAAACTTTTTATAATTCAAAAAAATGTTGAATATTAATGCATCTATCCACAAAACAGGAACTTTCATGCCTTTTTTTCCCCATTGACAGGTTAAGATAATACAAAAGTCCTGCTCCTCCTATGTTTTAACTCTAATGTAAAGGGAAGGTACCCTGACATATATTGCTATTTTCACTTTGGGTATCAAAAGGTCGCATCTGATAGACTTTCCACCGGCTGAATTCAGAGAGGAGAAGAAATAGCGGTGATGTAGTGTGTAAGTACATCTTCTGCCACTTTTCATTTTACACTGTATTTACTTATGGCCCTGACCAATATAAGAAATGGCCTTTAGGATGACACACTTATGTAAATTTGTGAGAGTTCTGAGGCTTTGTCTTAACCCCTCTAGCGGTAATCCCGAGTGTGACTCAGGGTGGATTTTACCTGCAAAAAGCGGTAATCCCGCTTCACATTTGGGGTCGCTACAAACTTTAAAGACCCACTTTCCTTGGTCCGTCAGCGTCCCCCGGTGTCCTGCAGGTCCCGAGGACACGTCCTCCAATCTCCCTAACCGCGAACTGCAGAGATGATCTCTAGGGTTTCCCGGTGACATCGGTGCATGCGTCGGTGCGGGCGGGAGGATCGTCAGGAAATTCAAATAATTTTGTATTGGATTCAATACAAAATAGCTGTATTGAGTCCAATACAAAGAAATCTTCATATAATTTATATATTGTATACGCTACTGTACAGTTTTATTTCATGTTTCACTTCTATGTTTCATTTTTTATTTACCAGATTTTTGTGTTTTTTTATTTAAAGTTTATTATTAAATTTATTAAATATTGGACATATTTCAGTGAGTTATGTCTAAGAATTATAGCCTACATTGTAAGATAAATTTCCATGCAAAAAAAAGTAATGCTTTTTGCATGGTAATACAGAGAAAATTAGAGCGCTAAGGCAGTTAATGAAAATACATAAGCAGACCCTAGTGTATGGAATGTTTTTATTTTGCACGCAATGTCAAAATTCTACTTTTATATATTTGTTTACATTTGTTAGATGTTTGTTTATTTTATAGTAGAGTATCTGCAAAACTATAAAAACGAGCCTTGTTAGTTTTATGTTGTTGGAACATCTGTCAGTTTTTTTTTAATTTTTACTGTTTTTCAGCTTAACTTTTAAAAGCCAAATACTCTTGATTTTCTTAAGAAAGTGTCAGTATATGTGTCATTATAGTGGTCCATTGTGTCAGATAACTAAACAACCAAATACAAAGAGGTACTATTTTAATCCCCAAAATGTGGAAACTCCTGCTCATCCTGTAGAACACCCATAGAACAGGACAATAATTACTATTATTGGGCAGCAAGGTGGCTCAGTGGTTAGCACTAATTACTTAGTTCTAATCTCGGCCAGGACTCTATCTGCAAGAAGTTTGTATGTTCTTCTTGTGTTTGCGTGGGTTTCCTCCGCATACTCTGGTTTCCTCCTACATCCCGAAAAAACATGCAGTTGGGTTGATTGGCTTTCCCTCAAAAAGAAAATGCCCGTAGACTACCTTAATGATATATGACTGTTTTTAGATTGTTAGCCCCTTTAAAGGACAGTTAGTGAAGTGACTATGGACTTTGTAAAGTGCTGTGATATATGTCAGCGCTATATAAGTACTAGTTATTACTAATAATAATTAGACAAGTGACCGATTTGTGCAGTAATCATTAATATTAAACTGTTACTAGGAATGACTACCAACAATTACTTTGAGCAACATATATTGTGCTTCTGTAGCTTAAATCCTCCCCTGCTTCCAAAACTTGATGGTTTTTTTTTAAAAAAAGAGAACGTTTGGCTGAAATCTCACTTACTACTTGTATCTGTAATGAAATTTAAAAAGTACATTTTTTTTGTTTTTTGCCACAAACTCCATTAAGATCTACTTTATTTGCATGGTAAACAGACAAGGAATGGTATAATTAACATTCAAGTTTACAGTTACTTATAAAAATCCACGTGCAATTAGATTAACAAAGGATCATGGTATTGGAGAAGATCGCTTTATAAATGTTACAAACACAATTAAAAATACAGTAGCATGACCTGCAAAGTTCCAAATCATGGAATATAATAGCAGGTATATATGTGGTATGTAAAATGATAGGAACTGTAATGAATAGAGTTAGATTTTTCTTTTTTTTTTCAAAATCTTTTAGGTTTTCCCGTATCCGGTATTGTATCAGGTTGCATGTTGAAGGTTTGTTTTTGACAGTAATTCGGCAGGGCTGCAGCAGATTTTCCGTTTACCAATGAGATTTCATACATAAGTTACCATTTTATCCACTCCTTAGTAAAATGCGTCCAGAACAGTATATACATGTATACATCATAGTAACAAAAATAAAGGTCTTTTTTTTACCAATTAAATTTTCCCTGTTCATAGATGTACTGCCCTGGACTGTTCAAGATAGCAGAACATGTGTCTGTTCTATATTGCTATTAAACCTATGGTCTCTCCGGACATGATTGGAACACTGACCATCTAGGTAACCAATATTAGATCATGTTCCTCTTATCTTAGTTAGCATTAAAAAAAAATTCTCAGATTCATGTGCGAGTGTTGATACAAATCCTTGGTGACAGTGCTAACTAGTGCTGATTTAACATACATTTAATGCAGAAACACAATATCAAACAAAAGGTGAGAAAAGCCTAATTAGTTCTTTTCCAGAATAGATGTCAGGTGGAGGCAATGTTCATCTGATTATTTCACTACTTGTAATTAAAATGTGCTTTATAGTTAATAGAGGACATAAGTTAAAGCACTGAATGCACTACTATATACTCAATCATACAACTATTTATTTCTACCTTTATTGGTTTATGCATTTCATCTAACTAAATTAAAAATCCTTTCATTTAACATTAATGATATATCATTAATATTGAGTTTGTAAATGTGTCTGTAAGTCATAACTGTAATAAGATGTAATGCAGGCTGTTACTGATGTTAGTATTGAATAGTGCCTGTCATATAACCTCTAAATTACATTTCAAAAGCATGGATGCACAAACCATGTACAAAGTAAAATAGGTTAGGTACTGTAAGAATAAGTATAATGGCCTAAAACATTTATGTGACACAATATATAAAAAAAAAAGGAAAACACCTATACACAAAAAAATCATGTAACAGGAATTTAGCAGATGTAATTTGTGTTTTTTTAAGGGGGATGACCATACAGAAAAGTTGTTCTCTCTAAATAGCAGTAACATTACAGCACAGAGAGAATTCTTCCCTCTTGGGCCACACTTCGGCTGAGTACACACGTGCAACAATTGTCGGTAAGGATTTTTTATGATCCTTTCCAACGACAGACGACTGCACGATGCATGAACCAGAGATGTACATACAGCATCGTTCTACTCTATGAAGAGGGGGAGAATGACGAAGTGACACCCCAATGCGCTCTCTCCCCTTGACGTTCATTAGGATTGTTCCTTGTCTGTGGCCCGTGGATCCCCCAGGATGGTCATCTGGACGACAGACACAGAGCGCTGTACACACATGCCAGATTCACATCCGATATCAGCACTGAGGCAATTATTGGACAGGAATTATCTGATATGTGTACATAGCATTAGTGACATGACATCACTATAGGTTTCTTCCACAATCCTTATCAGTGATCTCCAAGTTGGCCAATTACACTTAGGTTCCTTGATTCCAGCTGCCTACCCATTGGTTCCAATCACCTGTGCACTTCTGACCTCTCTTTGGCCTATTCCAACTCTTTCCCCTCTTGGAACAAATGCATTACATTCAAAATCAGGAATTCTCTTATATAAATGATCAATGCTCAGCTGTAGTCAACTTTTGAACTTTATTTACTGGAAAGTTATTCTTTATTTAATTAAAAAGACCAAACATTTGCAACACACAGCTTCCATGCATTACAAAACTAAGATTCTAAAATATAACAGCACCGCCTGAAGTAGGATGAAAGGTAGAATAATATTTTGAACATATGAAACAAAATAATTACTATATTTTCAAACTCAAATATCTGTTTGACCTCATGATCTAAAATTCCCTTAGAATACTGTTTTTCCAAGTCTGCTTTTGACCTTACAGGGAACCAGTGGCCCACCCTCAAAGAATTTCTTGGAAGTGGCAAGACGTTCAGGGGGCACAGCAAAGGATGGCATTCTAACCCAGGGTGAGGGGACCAGCCATCCAACTACATGGCACCTTCTTATTCACCAGTTAGCGAGGACACAACTTTTCACCTTCCGGGAACGTACAGGCACAACATTTGCTTTCTGAAAGTGAATGGCTTCCTGCTTGCCTTTAGGTTTAGGAATCGTTGAGGGTTTCAAGAGCACAAATCCCTTTAACTTTCTACATTATTAGATGGGATAGCTGGACGAATGGTACAGGTCACAATAAGTGATAAAAAAATACATAACAATTACTTGAGAACATATAACTTATTTTAATATCAAAACAATTTAAAACTTGACTGATGTGCATTGTATGCATTACTGCTAACAAACTAATTTCCCTTATGTAAAAAGAAAAAAAAAAAATCCATTCGAATGTCTTGTGTTTTAATGAACCATAGACATTAAAGCTAGCAGAACAGAAGTCATTTTTAAAAACAAAAAGTCCTTTAAGATAATTATTAGAAAATGTCAATATTTTAGACAGATTGAACAAGATGCTGTCAAGTTATGTCTTTTTTACTTATTAATTCCTAAAGACAATAATCTGACAAACCAAATAAAAACGGTAATATGCACAGCAAAGAGCCATTAATCCCAAACAAAGAATATTTCATGCTTGGAAGAAGTGGTCTTAATGGTTCCTTGAACTTTGTTCCTTTTGGCTAAGCTCTTAAGCACAATTTAGCAAGTATTCAATTGATGTTCTTACTTTTTAATTCTATGTTATTAATTATTTTATTGCGATCTAGTCACTTAATTTTTTTTTCTACAATGACTATTTAAACTGCATTTCACATATAATTCTAAAACTTGAAGCCTGCCAAAGCAAACTGGCACTGCTGGAAAACTGCAATAATAATGAAATAACAAATACCATAAACATATTTTGGCATACAGGCAGATAGCATTGTGAAATAAAGTTGATCTCTAAGATCACCACCCCGTTTACTTAGATCTTTTCCCAGTTTAAGTTAAAAAAAATATAATGCTCTGGTTTATTACATTTTCACATAATCACAACAAGTTACATATTCTAACTATACCTTTTTCTAGCACCCGTGAGAGGATCTATTTTACATAAATGTGCCGACTAGAAACAAAAATAGCTGTAGCTTCCAATGCATATAATGTGGAATACATGACAAGTTTAATGTTCCCAGTTGTTGTCGCCTCCTATATTTTCTAATGCCCACCCTCCTAATATGTCATATTTTTTTCATCAACTTTGTACTGTTGCTATCTTAAAGAGGTGAAAGAATAAAAATTGTGCATCTCACATGAGGATTTTACAAATTGCAATCTTGTCATTGGACACAACTATCAACGGGACTGCTAAAAATCCTAACTCATTAGCTACAATAAAAAATAATTTAACTGCTTCTAAAATCTAAAATGGAGCAGCATTGAAGCTGTGCATGCTCAACATGACTTTCTTTATGTGACAGTATTAATAATTGGGAACAGTTGAGAATATTTTTCCAGGCATTGCAAGATGAAAGGATTTATTGTAGATATGCTCAATTGAATATGCTTAGTTTACTAATAGCCAGACAGTTAGGTAACTAAAACAGACCAACTAATCTCCATGACTGCAGTTTGTTACACTGGTCAGTGCTCTACTTGCAAATAATTCAGATGTTTCCTTTTATCTTCTCCAAAAAAAACTATAGTCATAAGGCAGTTACATTACCATTCAGCATAATCAGCCACACACTCCTGTACTGCATGAGGAGTATTACACTAAACAGACCTCAAAATCAATGCAACTTTGTGATTCATGTAATAGAAATATTTGCTACACTTAAACATCAAAGTAGAAGTACAGTAAAAATAATGCTTATGTCAGAGCTATTATCTTATCAGATTGCTCAGAATAATAGGCTAGATGGTTGTTGGGGAAAAAAAGATAGCGTTCAAATAAAAGAAAAAAAAAAAAGATATAGTACAAATAAAGTTTATCAAGTTGGTCCTATTTCTTCAGTGGTAAACACAGAATGGCATTTAGAAGACAAAACCTTATGTGAATGAAAAATACACTAAAATTAATTATTAGTGAAAACAATTAACAAAATTATTTTTTCTAAATATAAAAAATGAGATGTCAGATAATAAGCCACCAAACATGTTAAGCCTAAAAACTCCAGGAGAATTATTCCTCACTCCTTCTTGCATGGGAATTTTCACTGTAAGTATTTTGTATTACACAAACGTAAATGTAACCCCTATTTAATACCAGATAGGAGAAGACAACTCCTAACATATAATGGCCAAGAGCCTGTAAACATACAGCTGCTGCCATACAGCGGTAGAAGAAAAAGGTCTATGAGAGAGCTGCAATGGCAGCCGGGATTGTCTGAGTATGATCAATATTGGTAGCCATTATAAAAATGTAGTAATATGCAGTTGTCCGTGGCAACAGTCTTTATATTTATGAGTTAAAGACAAGTAGAATACAACTAGAATACAAAGTATCTGGAATACTAACAACTAATTATGGAGAGGAAACTCTACTCCCACAAGGGAGTTGGACAAAGTAAGGCTCATTATACAGTAATTAATAAAATGCAGGAACTCATCAAAACTCTGCATGACTGTACAGGGAACACTTTGTAATGGGTCCTGTGATTAGGTTATCCTCTTACTTTTTGTGTAGTGGCCTCACTTAAGCTGCGTACACACTTGCAATTTTTGTCGTTGGAAAGGATCTTTCACGATCCTTTCCAACGACAAGGGACTGCACGATGCATGAACAGTGCTGTACATACAGCACCGTTCATGCTCTATGGAGAGGGGAGGGGGAGAGCGACGGAGCGGCACCCTGCTGCGCGCTCTCCCCCTTCCGGCAGGACGGTCGTTCGGACGATGGACGACACCGACTGTACACACGGCAGATTTTCGCCCGATATTTGGCCGATGCCGATTATCGGGCGATAAAAATCTGCCGTGTGTACGTAGCTTAAATCTTTCTAAAATCTTTGATAGAAAGCTAGATAATTTTGATTGCCCTGTATTCACTGGCTGACTTTACTTGTTGCCAGAGTTAGATTTACCAACTTTCTATCGGTGGTCCTTCCCTGCATACTAACTAGTTGAGTAGGAGTGATCATACCATGTAATTGTATTAACTCATTATGACAGTATTCTAAACCAGATGAGGATACAAAAAAATGTTGGATGAAAAGATGGGGCAAAGCTAACTAAGACACCTAAACACCGCCCTGCTTGTTACCTAGGATTTCTCTTTAAAGCCTTTCATAAGTACTATCCCCAGTTAGGAACTTTTCAGTAGAAATACAGGACACCATATATTTGTTGTTCAGATTGGCAGCATATTATAATTCAAAATGATACAAAAGTGGCATGCCAGAACAACTCAATTATTCTTGTAACTGACACCTTCTAAAGTGTTTTCAACACAGCTGATGAAATATTCTCACAGCAAAAAGGGATATAAGGATACTATTCTAAATATACCGTATTAAGGTTTAAATAAGGTGTTGTTTTTAAAGACATTAATTAGATGAAATATCAGAGGACTAAGGTGTTATCAGAATATACATTTAAACATGGTGACAAAGTTTATTGTTATGAGAAACTCAAGTCAATTCATTCATTACAGTCAGATAACGTGGCAGTGTAATCATATTTCATCATCCTTACTAGATGCATACAAACAGACAAATCCAGTCATTTATTCCAAGTCTCTTGGACAAGGATATGAACAAAGTTGGTAAAAAAAAAAAAAAAAAAAGGTGTGGTAAATTGCAGGAATATGGAGGTTGGTTTGTCTCCCTTATGTACAGGTAATGTTTTCCTCACCACACTGCATATATTAAGTTACTTTTCTTGGGTTTGGTCTTTTGGTCTTTTGGACATAAAAGGCTTCAGGATCAGTGCAATCCTGTGCTTAAAAAAGGGGTAATGTTTGTTAAACATCCTTCTGTAGTTTTCTCACATTCTAGCTATACATGGGATGACTATATTCTACTAGATTGTATTTTCTGCTTGTCTCTTTTGTTTGATGGTCCTAAATTTTTGCTAGGCTTTGGTAATGTTTTAACAGTATTCCGGTCTGGATAGACAAAAGTTTTCAAAGCATTCCTGAGATGTGCTCTGTGTTTAGAATCTAAGTTTTTGCTACAGTCTGGGCCTGATGTTGAAGGCCCAATTTATGTTCCAGTGGATGGTAAGAGTAAAAAAAAAAAAACAACTATGCAGATTTAGTGGCAGCAAGGTTAGGAATATGTAAATAGAACAGTGTGGTTAATCAAAATCTACACCTCCTGATCTTGGACAACATCTACCATGTCATATTCCATTTGATTGAGCTCTCTGCATTGTACATTTGTGAATTCTGGATTCGTTTCCTACACGGATAGTGAAAAATCTTTAATACTACAAAAACAAGTCTAGCTGAATGTGATTAGCTGCTACTTAATTTACAATGTGCTCGATAAATGAAAACCTTCACAGGCAATCAGGCTGCTCTTTAGAATCCTATATTGTTAAAGTCGTAAAGCTAAACCTATGGTTTTGAAAAACAATGAGGCGATGGTATATAAAAGATACACTTTAAAAGGAAATCAGAAACATCTACCAATTCAAAAATGCATATCTAAAACTACCAAAACTAAAAAAACAAATAAAAACACACTTCGACATGTATAATCTAGAATAAATGCATGTATGAATATCAGATTGTATATTAGATAGGACATTTTACCTCTAATCTATTAGGAGTGTTCACATTTTGTGATCCGGCTCCAAAGCCCTTGTCAACCTCTCATAGAACTGCAAACAAGGCAGTATGATGGCATCTGGTACAGCAGATTCACATTCTAAAACAGCTGATGACAACTGGAAAGAAAAAAGTATTGGTCTGTACTGTACACTTTGAAGACATGATGATGAAGTTTCCTTTACAGCCAATCTGAGATAGGAAAATCTAGCCCTTTTGATAGAGTCAAGGTGCAGAAAAGTAATCCTGAAATATCTTGCAAGTTGCCTGGTAATGCCTCATCTTCTTTAGGTGAAGGGTATACTTCTCCAAAGTTCAATGTTGGATGGTGAACTCTCACACCACATGACTCCATAGCTTTTATTTATTAAATTGCACATAGAAATGACCCTTAGTTATTTGTGAGGGTGATCTTACACATTTACATTTGTAACCAGCAATGTACAAATTGTACAGCTTTGAAGAATAGTTTTGAGCAAAAGAGAAGGCCCTCATATCCTTAACTATAGTACAGGAATGGATCTATAATTATTTTAGTCTTCCCAATCATATAAAAATGTTCAGACAACACGGAAACTAAAGATTATCCTCTGACAATGTGATGTCCACAGGGAGACATCAATACTGTCATAAATTTTAGGGTACCTCCAGCTTTGTAAGTAAGACATAATAATAGGTCTGTAGCTATGCAATTCCGGAGTGAATAGCTGCATTTTTATAAAAGTGTCACTTCTTCAGCAAATCATAAAAAAGGCAGTTGCTGGAAAAAAAACTGACATCCTAATGCTGAAACAATAAAGAAATATTGAAAGAGGTAATTCTTCCTATGAACTGATCTGGGATCACCGCCACAGTCTATTAATTGCTAAGAACTATCCTAAGACCCCTGGCATTTCACTGCTAAACTTTTGAACTTATAGGCAAACTGAAAACTGTGATTTCCCTATAAGGATATTTGTCTAGTCCGCAGATAATTATACAGTTTATGAATCAAGTTAACTTGGATTACACGATGATGTGACGTTCTTCAGATTGAACCTTTTTTTAAGCAAATATTCAGGGAATAAAATAAAATATCACCACAGGGCACATTAAGGTTAAAATAAATTTTAGTTCACTATGTATTTGCTATTCACACGACATATTTTTGTTTATTACATTTCCCCATTAACATCAATACTTTGAAACTTGTATTTGTAAAGCCTTTAGAGGTTGCAGTTATTACAGATTGTCTTGCCTATTCCATAATTTTATGACATTTGTGTTTCTGAAACTAATAAAACCAAAGTAAGAGGAGGCTTTGAACAGCAATTGTAAAAAAGTAAATCCAAAAGGGCAGCAAATTTCATCTTTTTCAAGGAAAATGAAGCACATATGTATTAATAATAAAATTATTTTTCGAAACAAACAAATGTTTGGGAAAACCTGACTATTACATCTTTATGAGCTTGCTTAATATACAAAGCCAAGACCATGGACATTCGTAGTTACCTACAACAGCATTTGAATTCAAAAAAAGAATAGATAAGAAGCTGTGTTTTTTTTTGGCAATTGGAAATTATATTGTGATCAATTTAACAACAATAACAACAAATAATAGTATATTTGTACAGCAGTTGCAAGTGGTCGTCCCCATTGATATTTCATAGGGTGGACAGACCCTACAGATTAATACATATTAAATCCCTACACATTTGGAATAATGATCAAGTTAAACACCTCTTGTCCCGACGCATTTCACCAACAGACTTCAGGGGATTTACGAAGAGTGTTACGTATGGTACATAGAAACAATATACAATAGTCTTAGAAAACCACATGGGAATATGAGATACATAGTAATTGAAATTATGTAGTTCATTTAATACATAATTTTTATTTGTATGCGATAGTGGTCAAGAGGTATACCTAATTTATGTGAGCATCGGATCTCTTAAGCGCCAAAAGCTGCAAAATAATTTGAGAGATTGGAAAATTTATACAGAAAACTACTGCTGATAAAGGTGGTTCTACAAGCTATTATGTTATAGGGTTTTTTAACATATGGCTTTATTTTTGTTTAATAAGTAATGACATTATAGAATCTGTTGTCAGTTGTGTGAAGTTGTAGAAACTGCTAAGGACCAAATTATGTTTTTTTTAATGTCCTGATAGGGAAAATTTTAATGGAAAAGGGTGTACTTTCTTTTTATTGTGACTGTAAACAAGTAAACTTCCAAACAAAATCCTGCAAATTTGGTGGATGTGCAAAATGTTGATTTCTTAAAGCCTGAATAAAGGTGTTTTATTGCAGTAATCCCTGAACACAATGCTCTAGAAAAAAAGATATTTCTCTGATGTATATATTGAAAATCTCTGTTTTCCGACAGCTGACAGATGGATGTATAGAACAAACAGAATTAAAAACCTTATGTGACTTGACTGTACAGAGTCTGGGCCGCAACTTTAAATCAGAAAGTCTTACAGTGAGAATACATTTGAAAAGGAAATTAAATTTGAGAGAAAAAAACATGTTCCACCATTATTTTTGATTGCAGTGAGGTGCAAATAATCAAATACATTTTATTTTGTCTGAATTTCTTTCCTTTTCACAATTGGAGAAATAACTTGAAGCACTTCAATCAAAATGTACTTGTGTGTCCTGTTTTTAAATTTCCAGCTAATGCACACAGACAGGAGGTCTGCAATTACTTCTCAGAGAACTCCAAAATTTCTCTAGCAGAAACTCATTTCACTTCATGAATCTTTTTTTTCAGGTTGCCTAATGAATACCTGAAATACTTATTTTTGCATAAGCTCCACTTTAAAAAGGTATTAATGATTGATTATTAGTATTTAGAGAAAGAAAAGCAAATAGTGTGTACATGTTATGCATTATAAATGGCTCACATTTCAATTATTTTTTAAGGTCTTTTTAAAAGCTTGAGCTAGAATTTTGAGGGTGAAATTTCTAATTAAAGTCAAATCAAAAAGTAAAAAAATGGTGTATAATTATCAGTCCTTGGATGAGTTGGCTGCATTAGTGTTCTTTTTGTTAGGTAAAAATCATTTTTTAGCAAGTACGGAAAACATCTGTTGATCCTGTAAGGAATTAGGTGTCCTTCACTTCCTGTGAGCAAAAACACTTTGTTTAATAAACTATTAATCCTGTCAATTACCATGCAGCAGAAATTAACAATAGACACAACTTAATTTTTATGGACATATAAATTTTGTTCCATTATTTGGGTTATCAGCATCTAATGCAAATTCCATCTCAATAGCCCCATTAGAAAAATATTTACTGTGCAAAGTGTTGACGAGTTGCATACTTATTTACCCTGCTGTATATATATAAGAGATTACCATAGGATATAGGATGCAGCTAGTAAAACAGCTTTAGAATTACAATGTAAAAAAAGCCACTCATTTAAACAGCAATATACATTCTTATATATTAAACTTTCCTTCCCCTACCAAGCTTCAGAACTTGTCAGGGAATAAAACTAATTTTACCTACCGTAATCATAATTATTTTCCAGCGCATTTGTAATATAAGCACAGTGAAAAGAAACATTGCTTTGCAATTTAAGTGTTAAAATTTAAAGTGCAAATTCTACTGATTTTAACAGAAGATCATTACTTTGTTTTAATTTTACATGTAATAGAAGAGACAAAATTTAAGGATAAGTTATATTCAAGCTAGGTGCCAATGTCCTGACCAAAAATAATCCTATCAGAGTAAGATCTCTAAGGAAAGTATAATAAATGTATCGATTGTCTGGCATTGGTAATTTACTCTATTTTGTGACTGCTTGAAATAAATTCATTTCCAGTTAAACCTACTCATTACATCTGATTAGACATGTTCTGCTTTTAGGGAAGCATCAGTACTGTGATCAGTCAATTATCAATTCAAATCACCAGTGCAGATGACTAGCAGCTATTGCCAAAATGACTAATTCTTTGCTTTCTCTCTGCTTTACTTAACACAATCACAGAAAAGTACATTAAGGGAAATATATGCTTCTACATGACTCAAGGTAATAAATTACAGCACAGCACTCTTACCATGAATTCACGGCATGAACATCACCCTAGAAAGTATGCCTGTGCATCTTTAGCACTGATATACGTAATATTTATGGTGCATTTTTATTACAGAACACTCATGCAAACACAGCAACAGTTCTAGCTCAAACAGCATGGTGCAGTGAGTAGGATGATACTCAGGAAGTTGTTTTTAATTTGATGCAAAGATGAAACTAACAGATAAAGTCAACAGCTGAAAAACAAAACATTTGTGATTTGTCTCAAAGAACTTTTAGGCTAGGACTTTATCTCTCTCTTAGACTTTACTATACTTAAATGAAGGGAAAAAATGGCCAATTATTTGTTAGGATGGTAATATTCTGTTCCTATTAAAGTATATATAGAAGATTTTCTGTTACAGGTAGTCCCTGGGTTAAGGACATCCGACATAAGGATGCCTCCTAGATACAAACATGGCTTCCCTGCTCGCTGTGTGCAGAATGGAGGCTCGAATGGGGCGGCTTGCATGACTTGCACAAGAAATCTTTTGCCAAACACAGCTGGGGTTGTGGGTAATCTTAAGGACTGAGCTCTTTCTGCAACCTTTTGTAACTCTTCAATGACCAAGACAAACTCTGCAAGTTGTTTCTTTTTGCATAACAAAGAACAGCTTGCTCCAGAAGTTAATGAATGTCTAGGATTTTTTTTTTATTTGTATGTGAGGATTTATACAGTAACTGACACCACACTAACTAATAATATGATGAGACAAACATTTGTCCTAATTGCATTTATTAAAATAATGCACCTGTTCAGACTCCCATACAAATTCAACTTAAGAACAAACCTACCTAGTCCCTATTTCGTATGTAACCTGGGCACTACCTGTATTTGAAAAAAATCACATAATTGTGCTATAAAGCAGAAGGCTCTCATTATAAGTAATGTGAAACAAAGAGATTAAACCCATAAGATTTCAGTGGCATGTTTGAATGGGTCAGGACGAAGGGGATGACAGCCACTGTGGGTGCAGTGGCATAAAACCCTTAAAGTAGTACACAGCACACTTGTAGCAGTGCTTTCTGGTGCTAGAGATCCACTTTGGTGCATGTTCAGACCTCTGTTTTTTCAGACTCTTGTAAGCATTTTTACAGCTAGCAAAGGCTTTCAAAAGCCCTATAAAAATATTTAAAATCAAAAAGAATGGGTCTGTTTTTGTTCAGGCTTTTGCAAGCATTTGTTCAGAAGCTCCATATAGCTTTTAGGGTTGTTTGGCCATCCCAACATCTCCATAGACTTGCAAACACCTATAAAGCCTGTACAGGCTTTTGCAAAAGCCTTTTTTTTTTTGCCTAAAACTAACCCTGGAAGTTTAGGCATGCAGAGTAGGCTTTCAGGAAAATTTAACAGCCACGTTTTTCAGAAGCAGGTCTGAACATACCCCAAGAGGTAATCCTTTTATCCAAATATATACAAATACGTGTTTTGTGGATGTACGTGGACATGTTTTAACATCCTGTGTCCTTGAAAACATCTTCTATCCTCCTTCTGGGATTCAGGAATTTGATAGGAAGAAAATTATAGTTGTTGATAGCCCAAAATGTCATAAGAAGGTGAGAAGCTGTAAAACAACTTACTGTACATATCATATTACGTTATGTATCATTCATTAGCACACGCGTTTGACAATATAGTATAACATGAATAACTGGCCAAAAATGATCATGTAACAATGCGACTGGTTAACCTCCTGGGCGGTTCATTTCTGTCTGCATTTATATGTCTAAAAGTGGTACATTGTCTTTCCTAAAAATTTATTTTACAGTGTAATATAATAGTATGAGTATAATAAAGTCTGAAACACAAAATCATGTCAAAATAATAAAATAAATACATTTAAAAAAATAAATTGAAACACAAAATCATGTCAGAGTTTATTATTAAAACTTTATTATACTCATACTATTATATTATACTGTAAAATAAATTTTCATGAAAGACAATGTACCGCTTTTAGACATATAAATCCAGTGTATTGCATTCTATACAGTTATTTTGTATTTATTGCAATACAAAATAATTTGAAATTCCCGTTGAGCCCCTAGCGATGGCAGCAACGACCATCGTTATCAGGAACTGCCGGGGGACAGAACTACGAAGAGTACGCGGCCAGAGGATGGCAAGACACTGGAGAACACCGGAGGACTCCGATGGGACCAGGTAATTTTTTTTTTTTTTTTTTTTAGCTACCATGAGTGTGGCTAGGGGTTGCCGCTTTTTGCAGTTGTGGCCAAGGTAGAGGCTGGCCCTGGAATCTCCCAAAAAGGCACACAAATATTTGCCTGCTTCACATATTGCACAAAAGGGAGAAACTAATAAACAAGGGGAAAAAAAAAAACAAATAATGAAAGAAAAACGACTGACAAATTTATGCAGCATCTATTTATCAAACATATGTCTATTTTCAAACTTTCACAGTGTAGATTGTGTAACAGTTGCCTGGAAAGCATGATAAGTTAAAGCACTGAGGGGAATAAACAAAACCTAGACATGAAGAAATGGAAACACTTTGTGTTCTGGAATTGCTCTTACTGCCCATATGGAGATTTTATCCAGAAACAATCTGCATCCTTCTACATTCACAGAATTCAATGTTTACCTCTTATATCCTTCTCTGGGTCGGCTGCAGTCAAAAAAGTTAGATACAATTCACAGAGAGTTTAAGGAGGACCTTGACAAGCTTAATGTAAAATATGGTTTAACTACCCACATATTCACAAGCTAGGAAATGTGACTGCCTGGGAAATGCAAAGCTGCCATCAACTACACAATATTAGTAAAGCTATATCACACCAACAGCAGGACTAGGCACTCCCATACAACTCGCAACGGCTACTGAATGCTTCATATAGAATCCGCAATATTTTGCAAGGTAAATACTTCCATCCATTGGACTTGGATAACAAGCATTTTTCTTCTCAGTGTGCACTGCCAAGCAATGGGACCAACTATCTATTATTTCATAATGTAAGTCTCTACTTCCCTTGAGGAAGCCATATGGCGAAACATGGCAGGAATGAGGCGTCTGCGCTTAAACCTGCTAATTTCATGTTAACACACGTGCTTAATTAGTTGAATTTTGTGAATATCACTGCTAGAATTTACATGTACTACTCTGCTGAATACAATAGTAAAGTTAATTTATAGTTTGCTACTAAAAGCCCCCTTTGGGGTTGGCAAGGGAGCAAAAACATCCTGCATACATTTTTGGAGTGGAGAATCTGATCTACATGATTTTCTACATTTTGTGCTGTAAAATAATGCCTCCTCCCTCTACCCCTATTAGCATATCACCAACTTGTGCCCCAGAGATGCTTCACTATCTAGCAAAACATATGATGATTATATTATATCACTGAACATTTACATTAGGCCTTCCTTTCCTTCCCATTTTTAAACATTAGGAGAATCCTCTGTGTCAAACCTGTTGGATTTAGTTGAATCTTCCATCAGTTTTAAGAAAAGACTATTGATACCGGCCTGCTTCCAGTCAAGTGTGTTTTTGTAAGCACACTCAATGTTTATTGTTGGTTTTGGGCTAAAAAGTTGATTTTATTTTCTTTCTTACGAGAGACTCTAGTTAGATAATGTGGCAGGGATGTTTTTGTGACCAGGGTTAGGTGAACAAATTGGTTTTGGGCTTTTTGTTGCTGTTTATATTGTTGAGTGTGGGGATGGTTCACATGGATGAGCTCTTTGGCTCTTGGCTATGTAGCATGCTCTGTTTCCTTTCACCTTCCCGTTTATCTCATTCTTCAGATTTCAGTGATTGGTTCGGTTACTTTCATGGAATGTGTGAGGCCCTAATTCCAAATGTGAACAATTTCTGGTATTTCAATATCTCCAGAAGCAACAGCTGCATATTATAATTTTGCAGGAAGCACATTTGATGGGCAACAGAGTATTATCAATGCGGAGACCATGGATCCAAAAAAGCATCCCAACGTAATTCTGTTATAGCTGAGCATATTTATGCCTGACTAATATTTTTTTAAAGAAATTACTATGTAGTGTACAAATTGTTATGTTAGTACACTACATCCAACTGCTTTTGTGTACACAATTATACACAATAGGAGTGTGCTACTTCCCCCTTGTCTTAGTTTGTAAGCAATTCAGGGCAGGGTTCTCTCCTCTCCCTGTGTCATTGTTTTTAACCTGTCGTTTGCGCCCCTATTTAATGTACAGCACTATGTATACATGTATACACATGTAATATGTATTATAATAATTATTATTATTATTATTATTATTAATATTAATAATAATATTAATAGATCCTGGGGGTAGATATCTAATAGTTATTCTAGTTAGTTTATGGGCTGTGGTTCTAGTAAATGTTTATGTTCCTCCCTCTTTTTAGGTCTCCCCCCTAAATACTGAAAAATTTTCCTCCTCGTAGTAATAATACTATTATTTTGATCCCCATCAATGGGCTGAAACTGACTGAACTATGCAAGTGGATGCATTGTAATACTAGGCAATTATCCCCTCTATCCCCTATGTTCGGTTCTGTTTTATGTATTGATATGGTATTTGAGAATAGAGATGCTCCACCATTTGTGAGAGTCCTATTTGGACCACACTCCCCTACCGATGACCCTAGATTTGCTCTACCCTACTGATGTGCATCAACCTGGCCCCAGGTTGGATTGCTGACCCAGTACAAATACTACTTTTTCTTCAGCTTTGAAAATTTACTGGAAGCTTAACTCATCTTCTGCTTCTCTGCAAGTCCCTGGAATGCTTTCAAAGCCATAACTCAAGGTTTCTATATATCAGATATCACAATGGCCAAGAGAAAAAAGGACCTGATTATTATTGACTTGACAATGCAGGAACGACTTTGTGTGGCTGGATATGCTGAGAGGCAGGTAGGGGATTCACTACAGGCTTTGTTATTGATCAGAAGGGAGTCAAATTTGCTTTTTAGTAACTTGACTCGTTGTTTACTTGTGTGTGGGGAGTGCCATGCTTGTTGCAGAGTCTAAGTCCCAGGCCATGATTCTTTGTATATATTCTGCATTCTTGCTGCATGGAAACCACATTCAAATGAAACTGGTCCCTCGATTCATATGTCTTTTAGAATTTGCCTATCTGGATTCCTAGACATACATTTAAATGGATGAACAATTTTGGTAATATCCTTTGTGGAATGGAGCCACCCCTAGGTACACCTAAGGCAATGGCCACTGTTAAGTCTCTCCAATTTTTATAATTTTTTTCTAGCAGACCAATTGGTCTTTGTGCACTGCCAGTTTACCTCTCAATTTGAAGGTTCTTATGAGGCTTTTAGGCATTTACTCTTAAGAACTTTTGGGGCACAATACCCACTTTGTCTTCATTCAGCAATCAAGACATGGCAAAGAGCTCAGCAGTTCAGATCTCTTTCTGATAAAATCTTTCTCCCCTTATACCCCACTCTGGGAAAATCATTTGCTTTCCATTTTCATAGTATTTTGGTCAGGCCGCAAAGGGAGATGAATGCTTTCATATAGCGCAAGATGGCAGATTGTACACTTTTATTAAACGGTTATTTTTCTGGTATACATTTCGATATTTTTTTATTACATCACTCATTATATGATGTCTTTGGAGCAGAGAATGTGTCCCTTCAGTTCTCAACAGTTAAGGTTCTGTTGAAATCCCCCACCTTTAGAAAACCCTTGTCCAGGATACAAGACTTTGCATACAGATATACCCAATAATTTAGTAGCATTATTACTATTCCTAATTTAATTATTGCTATTGGTGATATTGTTACTATTTATTTACCTATGTTCCTGTTATTAAGCCTTGTGTAGCCTTGTTATGGTATGTAATGCTTTTTGTAGTTTATTTATTGGTCTGTTTGTAGCTTTTTCCACAGTCAACTGGGGTTTGTTCTGGTAGTCTAGCAACTATGAGGAAAAAGAGTTGAATCAATGTAATCAGCCCTGGTATTAATAAAAATGATGTAATGAGCCAGCACTAATTGCAATAATTTTGCCTCATAGGAAAGGTTTGGAAGCCAAAACAAAATCCAACAAAGAATGTCACTGAAAATTAAGATTTTCATGGGTGCCTGTTTTGAAAGGAGCACACCTGCTACATTGTATTACACTACCTTTCCCTTCCTGCTTATATTATCTTTTGCATATCATTGGTGCCGCACTCTATCAGATTAATACCCAAGGCTTTTCAGTCGCACTGTAATCAAGTGGACATTCAAGAATATTATGCATGGCATGCATCATTGACACTAAGCTACAGAAATCTGATTAGCACAAAATTGCATCTGACAAGAAAATCAGAAAGCTGTCAAACACAATGACATGGATTCAATGCTGTGAAGAAAGACAGAGTAGAAGCAACAATGTTGACCTGAACTTTGCTAGAAAACAAAATAAAAAGATTAATATAAATGAAACAATACAAATATAACAATACTAAAAATAAAAAACAAAGATTGCCAAGAGTGTACTTGGATATGTGTAACCATTCATAAATTATGAAGTATTTACCTGAAGATTCCTATTATGAAAAGTGCTGTACTGCAAAGCAAAAGATCTATACCAGGCCAAATATTCATGTGGCTATTAGGGATGAGCAAGTGAGATTTTTAAGTTTGCTCTCGCAGCGAATCGGGCCTTTTTTGCTTACCGAACATGTAAGCGACAACTGCCTTGTGATTCGCCATGAGGTCATGTTCTCACCGAATGAACAAGGGAAAAAGCAGGGGGCGGTAAGAGTATTTTTGTTGAGAATTACAGCTGGGAGCGAATCATTTGCTCCCAGGATGCACAGCAAGGCCCAGCAGCCAATCAGAAGAGATCTGAGCACAGGCATATGTACAGGGAAGTATGGAAGGGTTAGTCACTCCATTTTGAGTTCTGTGTGAAGGATAGAAGCAGGGAGATGTGTGACAGGGTCAGTTTAGGAGCCTTCTGTATATCTGTATATCTACAGATATTTCAGTTTTTGATGCTACCTGTTCCTATTTACCAAGGAAGCCCATTTGGTACAGAAAAATTTCTGTCCTATTATAAAAAAATACAGATATTTCAGTGTTTGATACCTGTTCCTATTTACCAAAGAAGATCGTTTGGTAGAGTGAAATTTCTGTCCTACTTTAAAAATAAATACAGATTTTTTTTTTTTAACTACATTAGCAATTTATTTGGAAATAAACAAATGTACAGTAATGTACAAAATGCCCAGTATTTGAAACAGTTGTATCAAACAAACCAAAGTACATTTTAACAGACTATGCTGACACCCAAAAATAGGAGTAGAGGGACATTTAGTTGTTCTGTGCTTAATGTTCCCCACATATAAATGTACTATTAAAAAAACAACAAATAAACTCTAGCCAAGACATTCTAAAGTATTTAAGCAGACATACAACTGTATCATTATTAGAGTGGTTCTCTTCCTTTCAAATGTTATTTTTTTTTATGAATCCTACCAGTAAGCTGATACATGAGAGAACCAAATATTATATTGTTCTGTGGTTCTCAAAACAAATAGGAGAAAGTGTCTACCTGCTAAGGTGTCTCCTAGCACCAATCTTATTTTAGGAATGACCCTGTTAAGAGGTGCCCTCCGTGCGTAAGTACCCAGGAGATACTCACCGCAGGAGGGCGCGCACACCCTATTCTCTCCGGCGGCTGCGCTCACGGTAGCTCTGCGGTTGCAGGATCAGTACCCTGTGGGTTGCAGCATTCCTGTGGCTAAGGTTTCCCTTTGGGCTTTATAGCCTCTCTGCTCCCATTCAGAGGTGCCTGTTATAGCGTCTGCTGGGCTGACCTGTGTTGGAGTGTATTTCTGTTACTGACCTATGCTTGTTTTCTGATTACCCATCTGAATTCTGCCTGGACCGACCTCTGCTTGTGACCCCGACTCTGTTTTTGCCTCACCCTTTGTACTGCACTAGATGGACTGATTTCCTCTGTTTTTGATCTTGGCTAGTTTTTGGATTCCTGTATTGTACTCTGCATGCCTGGCTCTGTACTCTGCATTTAGTGGGCGCTGGGTCGGCTGCTGGCCTATCTCCAGACACCATCCTTTGCGCACCAAGTCCTGGGAGCAACCGAGTGCTGGGAGACACAACCAGTCTCCCGAGACTGAGCGGAGGCTGCTATAGGCGAAGACTGCGGCATAGATTGGGGGATTGGTGTCTGGGGAATATCCACATAGATCCGGGCCTTACAGACCCACTTAGGAATCATGGCTTTGTTTTCTCTTATCTCACAAGGAATCCATGGCTGGTAACATCATATTCTTTTAAAGCCTTTTCTCTTCTCTTTTTTCCCCAAGTTCTTTGGGAAGCTCAGAGCATAAGTTTTCAGTCACTGCTAAAGCATCTGCTTTTTCTAGGCCAGGAGCATTAGGATAGCTGTCAACTAACAATGTAAAGTCATTGAGAGCATGCCATCCAACATAGCTTGACACAAATCTAGGAGGTGCGATACTTCCAGAGCCAACACTTTCAGCAAAGTAGCAGATAGTGGACGGTCTGAATACATATTAGGATTTTGCTCCATCAATGTTTGTTTGATATTCAAGAAATGTACTTGTGCAGACTACATGTTTAGATACCGAGTCAAACATTCCTTCACAGTAGATGTTCGATGAGGAAGAAAACCACCAGTCTCCATGGAATACAAGTACACATCACCCACCTATGTATCAAAAACATTATACAAAAACACACCATATTGGTGGGAGAAAATATCTCCTAGCCAACGACAGTCGTGGGTGACCTCTAGGATGCCTTTGTCTTTAAGCACCACTTGAATATGTTGGCGCTAAATAAATACTGTTTCATATTAATACACACTGTATATATCATACATTTCTATTCCCTAAAATGCATAAATAAAAACACAAACTGGTGTTTTATTTTTAAACCCCGAGAATCCTATTGACACTGCTTTAAGTTTTAAATGAACCTTGGGAGAATACCTTCCCAGGGTGAAACTTGGGTTACTTAGAGAAAAAAGAAGTGTTTGTCTCTTGAGAAGCAATTAGGATTGAGGATCCACTGCAGGATAAACGAGTCTTGGATGTTAGAAATAGTGATCAAATACTACAGTGTCAAGCCATTGCTGTATATTTATGCACATATTAATCGTTAAACCACTTCAATACTCATAACGTAACTATGGATTTCTGTTGCTGTAAATGTAAGCTGCACAGTTTTAAATTTGATGAATAAAGATTCACAGAGAGGGTTTTCAAAGAATATTGCCATATAAACTGAAATACCTTCAGCAAGGCATAAAAAAGCACTTAGACTTGTAAAGGTGTAAAACGATTCCCCTGAAAGACATGAAACCAACTTTCAAACAAACAGCTAAGTACTCATTTGAAACACATGTATGTGAACTGACTTACCTGTCATAAATGTGTGATTCTGTTCAGAAAATCTTATGATATTCACACCATTGGCCACTTTTGGATTTCAGTGCAAACTACTCTATAGCCATGTAGTACAGACAGTTCCAGTACCATGCCCAGTCTATATTTGGACAACAAAATGCAGCAAAAAATTGGTCCATCCATACCTGTGTTGTTTCTTCCTGTATGTCTGTGTACAGTGTTAGACAGCGTTCTACAAAGCAATAGCTTTCCTGGCTCAAAGTGCTGACCTCCCCCTACGAGCCTGCGTGCATCTGCACAAAACATTTTAGACTAATAATAACAAATTCAGTAAACTCAATAAATAGTTTAAAAGAACACATAACTAAATTATACATTCTATTAGAAATGAGTACTGTTGAAATTTCACATTTTAAAATGTAAACTACATTGCACTTGTTATGCTGTTATCCTTTCTTTGGAAGATCCTTTATTGAAATGCTCCAGATATCCTTGTTCACAACAAGCATGTATCTGTTGACTAATAAGACTGCAATTGGGCATTTACACTTTTCTCCTGAACATTTACTTTTCTGCCAAAGCTGAACTCTTATTAGGCCACTGGAATCCAATCCTGGCAGTGATTTAGTGATGACTTAAAAATCAAGAACAAAATCTCCAAACAATAACAAAATCCCCGAACAAAATCAATTTCAGGCCAATGGACAGAGAGGCAAGGGCAATGGCCATGGGTCCACTATTTTGTGATTTTTTCCTTCTTTTTTTTCTACAATTAAAAAATTGTAATTGTCCCTGTTCTGTATGTTTGTTCAAGTCACCGCTATCTTCATCGTCCTTCTCTTCCTAAAAACGATATTTGACCATCTTGATTGACTGGGTCAGGATAACGAAAATCTTGTGGGGTTCATTCATTCACAGCACGTGCAAGATATGTACAGTTTAGCATCAATCAGGCAGGTAAGAACAGTTTTAGAAGGAATATTGCCTGTCCCCTTCTGCAATAAAAGCCTGCTTTATCGCCATTAGCCTAAAGTGGAACTCTAGTTCTAGTCTAGGATATCAGAGTGGACGGACAAAAAAACAAATTAAAGTGCATGCAAAAGTGCTTTATGTTTTTTTTCACATAATCGTATATCTCAGTGTATAATAAGCTGTTTTCAGGTAAGAAATATAGACCAGTGGCCCTCAACCTTTTCGGACTCACATACCACTAGACCTACAGACTCCAGACCAGGCATGCGCGGAGAGCTCTGTGTCACTTAATGGGGAAGAAACTTCCCCCAGAGTGACGGTATGATGACACAACCCACTCACTCTCCCATCGCAGGTCTGTGTCCACAGACACAACCCGCCCACCGCCCTGAGCCTGCGATGCATACGGGAAACATGGCTCTAGCTGGTGCGTCACCCCCCCCCCCCCGAAGCGGGGTCCACGATCCACAGATTGGGGACTGCTAGTCTCCATGCTCTCGCAGCCCAGCTGTCAGATGGCCAGAGGTTGGGGACCCCTGATATAGACTATAAAACAGAACCACTGAGCAGCTTCCTAAAAATTAGTTCCATACTTAGAACAAGATTCCTGAGATCTCAGGAAAAAAAATATTATGATATTTTGTGCGTTTTGATGTTTCTAGTGCCAAAATGTAACTGTTGAAAACTGGCTATAGGGATGTTACCTGGTGTGGGTGTTACATCATCCAGGCCCGGCCAATCAAAATGACCATTATTGAAACAAAGAGAAAAAGGAATAAGATTGTGGAGTCTGCAACAGAAAGGGAAGAGAAGGGTAAATAGGGTTTACCTCAAGGGCGCAAGTGGTTTCCCCTTTTATTTTCCTAAGCTTTTCCCTTCTGTCTGTCATATGTACAGATCTTTAAGAATAGAGCACAATACAATAAGACTGGTTCTTCTTTCCTACTAGGACCAGCAGGTACAACTTTCTCAACTGTATAATTTTGCTGTACCAAACTTTGCAAAGCCGTGCGTTTATGTTTAGGAGTCATTTCAGCAAGCGGTTCTGTACAGCAGTCTCATTGAAATGCATAGCACCTCACTGTTATGCACAATATACATAAAACACAAGCACATTTGCATTAAAATCACAGAAGCTACAAACCATATATTTGAAACGTAAAATCAATTTATCTGCTGTATCTTTATTTCTGATAAACCAACTGTGAAATTATAACACCTCTGATTAATATTAAATAAGGAGTGATCAATGACCAGTAGCTTGAAAACTATTAATTCAATACCATTACCAAGAATGGAGGAGAGACTTCTTTATGAGGCTTTTAAGACAGGACGGCTTCAGACTTAAGCATTTGGGGAAAAATAATAATATGAAAGTGCTGCACATTTTGGTGAAATTCATGTCATCATGAATTATATATATTACATTGGGACCTAAAAGAATCTGACTTAAAAATTTAACAGAAAAGGCTAAATATTTGAAAAATGCAAAACACAAAGGGTTCCATAGGCACACACAAAATTACACATGAGTTGTAATGCTAAACTGTCTACTGAAACAGACCTACTAAACCCAGTATGTTATTAATTAGGCCCCTAAAGAAATAATGTGTATCTGGCTTTACTTCTAACTAAATTAAACCAGGAATATTTAAAGACCACTCCATTTTTTAAACCTTAATGAATAGCAGATAGAAGAGTGTGGCATTACACCTGTTCCCATATACTGCCATTCAAACTTGCCACTATGAAGGAACAGAACTCCAACTAGATGCATATCCTTATCAATACAGTATTGTTAGGAGACGTGGACAGATTTAATAATAAATGTTAGATTGCATCACATAAATATATAGCAATTCTTAAAGTATGCTAAGTAGCAGAAACAAAAATATAAACCAAAGATATTTATTTCAGATTTCCATCAACAGGTGACACTGCAGGTATGAACTCTAACTTCAGGCATTGGTCCCAATAAACCTGTTTTCATACAACTAGGGTTACCAGCAAGTAAAGGGGTTCTGATTGATTTGATATAGCTGTAGTTCCCTAGGATTATTTCATCATGCTCTTTGCCAAAAACTTAGATCCAACAATGATGAGGTATTTTATTTTAAATATGTTCATGTAGTAAAGAGCAGTAAAAAATTACATAACCTATATAATATCTTGCAGTGTTCTCTGTTTTAGATAAAATCATCTTTAAAAACTTACAATAGATGGTCTAACCCATGTTTGCCAGGATCAAACAATATATTTAATGGATGGGTGCATTTACTATGCAAAAGCATTTAAAGTATTTCAGAAAGTAAAATCTGCTGCATTCGCTCACATTCCATGCAGACTTTGCATGAAGCATAAAAACCATCCATAATGTATGGCACACCTGGCCTCTTGCACTATTAAACATCAATACAATCTGTGTTCATATCATCTCCATACTAATCAGATCGATTACCTCTGATAGATTGCCTTGTCACACCAACACACTGCTAATCAAACAAATGGAACTGTTGGGACATGAAGCATGGTGCAGCATATGTATTTAAAGATGAAGCATGAAAAAAGCCAGCAAAGCTGCAGTTCATACATATAAACTAGCCCATTTAGCATCTTCCCATATACTCTGCGCACTATTCATGGCCAGTTGTCTCAAACCCTAATAATAAACTCTTTAAAGTTGTCTTAAGTTTCCAGGTGTTATGTCTAGCTTCACCTTGTTTGGCATTTTGCAGGAAAACCTAAACTCAATTTTCAGTGGTGGTCCAATAGCTTCTTGTTCTACCAGCACTGGTAAATTCAAGCAATCAGGCCCACAGAAATGTGTACAAGCTGATGACTATAGTCAGCACAGAAACTAGAAGTCTCAGCACCACTAAATGAAATGGTCAGCCCCATAGGAGTATTAGAGTGCGGGGACCAATGGTTAAACTATGGCCAGTTAGATATCTTAAAAAGAAGGTGGTGTGAAATGGATATTATTCTTACCTCTCAGGACATATGTGAACATCCTGGTTCTGATGCCTGGTCCCAGAGTTCCCCCTTAATTTAAATACAGCCTAATAATAAGGCAAATTTCTTTCCAGTCCTCCTTTAGGTAGGAACCAAGCAATGAAGAAGAATCAAATACAGAGAAGACAACGGTCATAGTTTGGGTAGATGGAACACTCATTTTTTTGTGCAGGTGATGTTTGGATACTAAAAAACTGAAGATGGCACATGCTATATTGCATGACTGCTTGTGGAAATCTTCATGAAAGAAGCAGATGCATAGACGTAAGTGCATACACTTATTGACACTGAGACCTTAAATTATATACCATAATTGCCAATGCCTAATAATTGTAACAGATAAAGTAACCCTGGGATTATTCAAAAAATGTCATATTTACAAGAATTTAGTGCATGATTAGATTTATTTTACCTTCCTAATAAACAGATGCAGCATTAGAGGCTTCATTTGTTATTTTTGACAGGAGCTAAACCACCATTGGGCTTTTTTAGACAAACCTGCTGGAGTCTGAACCTGCTTCTGCAATGAGGTCTTAATTCAGATTTATGGGCTCAGCTGGTTGAGACACAGAACCAGTGCTCCCTGGGTTCAGGTAATCTTGTGCAAATTATTTGAACATACATGTACAGATCACAGGATGATTGCTTTCATCACTGCGGGCCATTAAGACCAACTTTACCAGCAAGATCTCATAAATGAAGCTGGGTCTGAACACCAGTGTGTAAAGCAAACATTTTAAAAGCTTTCATCCACCTTCAAACAGCTTTCAAGAAGACCCTTTAGCTTCTACCTGAGACTACTGCACACAGATCATTGTTAGGCATTTTGGTTATCACTTTAAGGAAGCTATTAGCTGGCTTTCAGCAAGTATGATCATTATCAAACTGGGGTAAAGGGGTTTAAGGAAAGTTGGCCAAAATTTGACATTCTTGTGACCTTATATAATTTATGTGAACTAGGCATTAGAACTCTTATTATGATCACAAGGCAAAATCAATTCTGGTAGCAAGTCTGTAAGACATTTCACCACAATTACAAACTGCTATAAATCTGAAATATAAAATATGTATGCCAGTAAGGAATGATTTTGGCACATAAAACTCTCTTTAGTGATAAGCTGGCTTGAAAAGGTCTTTTTAAGGAATTATTTACAGAACAACAAATTAAACCAAAGATTTCATTGAGCGGCATGTCTACAAAGGCACTGATAAAGTAAAAGGGCAAACTCAACTGTAATAATAAGACCAGTCACTATATATCCTAATATCCTTATTAAAACTGCCTCACACATTATTTTAATAACAGACATGAGAGCTGTACTTTAATTCAAATGTGAAATATTTGAGGTTAAAATGAGAGTACCAATTGCAGACGGGTAGGAAGTGATTAGGGCTCTCTAGTGTTACAGTTAGTAATGCTAATAGCACACATAATATTGTAGGCCAGTTATTAAAAATGAATGCAGGCAGCAGAAACAAAACTCCTGTGCACAAAGGTTATCTGCAGCTCATAATTAGGGCTCACCAAATACATTCAAAGACAATAGTATTTTAATGATGTTCCATAAATCAGTATGCTTCACTTTATTATAACTAAGGCCTGCTATAGACAGGCAGATCTTATGGACCCATCAATGACTGCCGTTAAAACTGTAAAACTTTAAATTATACCCATCCTTGCAGAGTCTGCCAAACATGTGGTACAGCCATAAATCTTCTTAACAAACCCTGTGATGTTTATTTAATGTGTGTGCGTACCTTCAAACTTTTGTAGCTATGAAAGAGGAACTTCTTCAGCTAAAGTATGCCGGTAAGAGACACACCCTAACATGACCCACCGTAAACAAGGAATATGCAAAAAAAAAAAATAATTGGATAAGTAAACAAATTATTTTTTTTCCACAAGTGTTTTTTGTTAGCTTTACAGGTTGGATGAAAGGTATAAAAAAAACAATTTAACAGGTAAAAATACATTTTTATAGAGGGACAACTCAGTGGGAAGAAATAGAAATTGGTACTTGGTTCTGAAAAGAAGAATAGCCCCTCCAAATCAGGGATATTTGCAACCACAATAAACGTGGCAGATGTTTTAGGGATCGCTCGCTTTTTGAGAAAAAGTTTTCTTTTTACACTGCTAACAAAAATTATGGGAACATGCAACTAATACAAAGGCAATTATACTTCTCGGATATCAATCTGGTCGGTTTGGAAAAGTGATTGTAAATCAGCTTCACCTACGCTGGTCTAAATAAAGTATCAGCAGGTAAACAGGAGGGGCAACAGCAAGATACACCCAAAGACAGAATGTTTTTATCGCAAACCATTTCTCTCTCTTCGTTCTTACAGATGTATGTGGGATGTTTAATGCGGTGTTTACACTTCCACAAAGCAGCGATATGCCAAAACCAAAAAGCCAATTACAAAGCAGAAGGGAATTTCAGAAATTTAAAGAACCATGATCAGATAATAACAGCAGGGGGAAGTATTTATGTTTATGTCTTATAACGTAGTGAACCTGTTACTTTCTCCAGTATACATAAATCACAGGTTTGCTTCAGGAACATTTCAGACCCACAGTGAGATGCAACATTCTGCTGCAGCACAACTGCAATCCCAACTTCTCGCATTCAACTAAACACAAGAGGTAGGGAACCGATTTTTACAGGCAGATCGCGGCTCTGTTCCCAAAAGCAACAAGAGGTCTTTTCTCTTGTTATATTCACATTTTAGAAGAATACATAACCAAGACTTACTTTCCTAAAACTTATCACTGGTTTACAATAACCCTTTACATCTTATTACAGCTGCAATAGGAGAAAATAAATCTAAATCTCCAGTTGGTGAGGTCATTGAAAAATATGCCTTTTTTACTGTAAAAATGTATTTTACAAAGGTTCAAGTATTAGTCATAAATAATGGCACGTAACATTTCTTTAATCTTATCACTTTTCCAGCACTTCTGTTAGACTACAAAGTAATTGTTTATATGGCACTTCATTATTTTGCTTCACCTAATTGTTCAATTTAAATGAGGACTGGAGTAAAGTCAGATTGGTTTCTTGGTAAGTTTGCAGCTTTGGGTTGCCCATGCTTATATTTTAGTGTTAAAAATTGGTTTAATATTACACCATTATAAATATAAATAAGGGAAATAGTACTGAAACCTGAGTTTTTAATTAAAGAATGAGACACCAAGATCAGTGCTGAAATCAAACTAAACTGGAAACATATCCCTATTTATTGTACAGTGCTCTTTTTTCTATTTAGAAATGGGCTAATTTATCTCCATAGTTTGAGGTTTAGAATATTCAAAGAGCCGTCAGAATGGTCAAAGCATCAATAGTGAAATTTGTCTAATTTAAATTATAACCGCACTATTGTTTTACAAATCAATATATTAATGAGCCGAGCACATCTATTAAATGGGAACTAATGTTCAACTTTAGAGATTACATGATCGGGCAGGTCATTATTACAGAAAGGGACAGGCAATGTCCCTTCTGCAATGATCTCTCTTCTTGGGTTTCTGGAGACAAAGGTGAGATATGCATGTGCAGCACTTCCAGCTTCCTCTGGTAATGCAGGGAATGAATGAAGCCCCGTACACCTGCGTAAAAGTTAGGCCATCCCAGCCCAGCCAATCAAGATGACTGAATATCAGGAAGAGGACATGGAAAAAAAGATGGCAGCATCCTGAGAGGGAACAGGGACGAGTTGGTAATGCAGGGTTTAGATCAGCTTTAAATCAGCAATATACATGCTATAAAGATTTTGCATGGTCTAGTCTTGCTTAAATTAGTCAAAATGATGGCTACTTACAGAATCTTTAGATGACCATACCAGCTGTTACGTGGAGTGCATACACAGAAAATATTCTGTGCGCTATATTTCCCGAGGAAGGTCGCCAACTGAAATCCTTACTCTATGACTCCATCAATCACACACATTTAAATGCACTTTGGCACCCTTACAATTTGTCTTATTTATCACGTATACATGTACCAGAGTAATGCCAGGTGCGTTCAATAAAAAAAGAACATAATAGTTAAAAGGTTTATAATCAGTCTAAGCAAATTATTTGGAAAATTAATTTGCTGGTCATAAGGATTTTTTTTAATGAACAGTATTTATTTGAAAGCCGTTTTTCTCTCAAGGAAAAAAAATATATAAAATACGTAACACAGTAATGTTTTTGTTGGGCAAAATGAAGTCTATATGTAACCAATAGAAGGTGCCAGAACCACTCATTTAGAATGTTATGACATAGGAAAACTATTAGTTACAGTTACAAAAAAATTGCAGCCCCTAAAAATCGGACAGTAAAATTGTATATCTGAAACCAAATATTTTATCCCCTTCATTTCTTATTGTTCTTTACAGACCTTTAATGTTCTGCAATCCTAATCATGATTCTTCAGACCACAGCAAAACAGTATTTGCACTCTTTTCTTTAAGATCAACCAAAATATTTTTTAATGGGTAGGGTAAGAATTTCTTGCTGTCTGTGGGCCTAATAACAATAGGGTCTGATGTGTTAATATGTAATGAGAAAACTTGATATAAGTTGTAAAGATTCTTCACACAGACGTTAAAGGCTTAGCTAAAATTATACTTGAAATATAATGATATAATAAATATAACATAGGATTTTTTAAAACTAAAATTCAGAACAATAAACTTTTTTGATCAAATTGCAAACAGCAGCTGGTATCATACAACTGTGAGGTTGTCCAGAAAAGGTAACAGGTTGATGTAACACTACATCATCAATGAAACTGGTAAGGATCAAAATGAAAAATAGGCGCCTGTTAAACACATTTTTATTTTCAGCATTTTAAATGAATCTGTCATACAAGATGCAAGATCACAGAGCTGAAGATCAGACTGACACAATGCAGACACGGCTTTTATGGTTTAAAATCATATTGTCTATGCCAAATAATCAAGAGAGCAAATCAGCAGTTTTGGCACCTTTTATTAAACTCTCTAAGAGGGTTAAAGAAAACAATCTATGAAATCCAAAGAAACTGCAATGTCAGAATTTCGACCCAGATCTATGCCTGGAGTCTATATGGCAGCATTCACAGTGAGCTCATCATGTTGTAACGCTAACCCAAAAGATGAGATTATAAGTAAAATTCCTGCAAGTCCTAACATTCTTGTGTAGGTGAACACAAACCACTTAACTTATTATAAATGCATAAATAAAATGATTTACAATAAGATGGGTACAGATATGATTCATTTTCTAACAAAACCTTAATTATTGTAAAAATGTCACATTGTACTGTATTTACCAAATACTTTGTATGGTGATACCGCTGTTTAAAAAGTAATGACATAACTGGCTTTTCCTAACACATTGCTCACTCAGCTCTTAAAGCACATGGATGGATCTTCAATACAACAGTGCAAAAATGGCATAGACTGTATAGTAACCCCTTAATGCCCTAAAGTTTTTTTATAAAGTTATTGTTATTAAAACATTCCGGTCAATATACATCAAATTAACAAAAAATAAAGCATTGTTAAAGGTAAAGTTATGAGAACTGTTCAGTCAAGGGGTACAATGAGACCAGGCAACAAGATGACACTGCCTCAGAGGGAGGATAAAGTTTGACTTGCACACTGGCTATCTAATTCAGAAGTGGCTAGCTAGCTAATTCAGAAGAACAACTGTGGGGGACAGCTCCAAACTGAAAGTTATGGTTGCAGCAGATTGCTTTTATATTTTCAGTGAAGGCAGCCTATTAAAAAAAGTCACATGGCTCAACTTTAAAGAATATTTACATAACATAAAGAATGAAGTACCAGAATTATCTTTATATGCTCTCCCCTCCTATTTTGTGTTCATTCACCCACCTCTTAGATTATAAACTTTTCGGGCCAGGGTCTGTATTCGTCTGTCATTTGCAACCCCTATTTAACGTACAGTGCTGCATCATATGCTGGCGCTATATAAATCCTGTTTATTATTAATTAATATTAATGCTCTCAATATAAAAAGAGAACACAGTGGTTTAAGAGTGACTGCTGCAGATATGAACTGTACAGATGGCAAATGGAAAGGTTTATGGCTGTAATACTAGATCCGGAGACTTATTTGATAATAGGGTCCAGACCAGATATTTCAAAACTAACTTTGGTTAGGAAGAGTAATTTTTAAATAAACCAAAGTGAAAGGTCAAGGCAGTCTTCTTGCTGATGAGTGTGTCCAGAGTTTCTGGGCAGCATTATGTCATTTATTTACAAGATAGTAAAAATATCCATATTTGCCTTCACTGGGAAACAAAAAAAAATTAAATAATGTAAAAAATCACTATGCCCATCTGGCATTAATTACTCTATAAACGAGCATTAAAACAAAACACTGGAAAGAAAACAAGCCCCAAAACCTCAAGAAACGCAAAGTGCAACATTTTGCAGCATAGTGACAGGTGTAAAGGATTTATTGATAACGTTTTCATAATCGTTCACTCGGGATTCACAAATTTTCCCATTTCATTTACATGAGAATCTTGGGTGAAAGTTGTGTGAATCTTTAAATAGACTTTTACATGCATTATTTGCAGATACAGAAGACCTTCTTTTTACACAGTTACAATCATATGAAAATGTAAGTACTCCTCATAGTAATTGTTGCCTTTCCAAGCATATTTGAGCAACAGACAATACATTTTCTTTGCCTATAGATAAAGATGATAAACTTGAGGATGACATGCAATTTATACAATGTATTAAATCTCAAACAAAATAAACTAAAGTGCAAATTGGACATGTGGAAAAAAACAACCACATTTACTACTACTTTAAAACCCTGAAATTGGAACCAGGCTTTCCAGATTAGGTGCCAAGAACCCCCTTATGACCTGTGCTGGCAGGACCTATTTAAATCTCCAATCTTAGTGTTCTCTTTTTGGTCCATGTGTGGTGTGACTACGCCAAACACCTACACGTCATTATTAGAGCTGTTACATTAGCTATAGTCAGTGCATAGTGCTGTACAAAGCAATATCAGGTCCATGACAAATCAGGGATGAATGGTGGACAGGGAGGAACAGGTTATGTACAGGGATAGCTGGGGTACTTTTTAGAACACCCTTCAAGATTCACAGCAAAATATATATCAAAGGATTGCCATTTATTAGAAAAGGATTGGGGCTTTGTGTGTATTGAAATCTGATGAGTGTAAGGCTTTGGTTTGATACTTTAGGATTTAAGACCGAGCATTCAAAACATTCCAGCTGGTCTGAAAAATAAATGTTAACATAAAAAAAAATATTTTGATGGACAATATGAAAGAAAAATAAATAAATATATAGCATATTTTAGCAATAAATGCCAAATATATCTCTAATTTAAATGTTTTACTTTTTTTTAGTCTTTTAATTTTTGTTTCATTTAGTTTTTATTTTTGCATTGGGTTTATGCTTGATTATTTAAAATAAACAAAAACAAGAACATAAGAGATACTGCTTGATGGAAGCTACAACTTTGGTAAACTCAAGTCTTTTTCCTTTGCTTCCAGTCACTAAACAGGGTGGCAGGAGAGTGAATGTGAGGTGTATACAGTATGTCTCTGTGGAACTCTATATTAAAGTAAACCTCTTACTTTGCCCTGCAAGCTTACATAATTTATTGTTGCCCCGTTATGACATTGCTAGAATACAAATTGTATGAAAAATAAACAAATATATGACCAAATTCTACCAGAATAAAAACTGGACATTTTATTTTTCTTAAATAATACCTGGTAACAATATCATTTTGCTTTCCGTATTGTGAGTTCACACTAAATATACACATTTTATATATTTGAACAGAATATACATTGCTTTGATTATATAGTATGGTTGAACATACCTATAACAGATTATATAGATAACTACCTATACTACATAAACATTGGAAAGGTGTTTTCATAATGTACTTGTTGTAAAGAGTTGGGAAAAGATACAGGTTTGGGTCTACGTGATTATTTGAATAGAAATAGAACTTCATTCTTCTGGTAAATAAATATATATAAATATATATATATATATATATATATATATACATACACACACACACACATTAATATTTAGTCTACTACTCCTGCCCGTGGCAGATTTTGTGAAACATCAGTTAAATCTATTGTTCTGATACTTCCTTTACTCTGAAATAGGCTTCCCTTAACAAATTTTATTATACAAAGACTTGTGATTATTCTTGGACATGCTAAATTTCATGGTTGTAATAGGAAGAAGGCCTCAGAGGTTAAAGGCTTAACCCTAAGCCCTATGATTCTCCAGACAGCAAAATATACAGCGCAGGATGTGCAGACTGCTGATTGTCGTCTTTGTAAGAACGTCAAGTGCTCCAGTCATTTATTTTTACTTGTTTCCAACTTACAAAATAAATCCCTTTTAGCTAACCTTCCCTTTCTTTCTAAAAAAAAAAAAAATTAAAATGGAAAGGGGCAACATTAAAATCTATCCTTGAACATAGATTATTCTTAAAAATATTTGAGAGCACAAATTGGTGATTAACATATCTGTGGTATAAACTGAAATCTGCTAAAAAAAAGTGTTTGCAGACACAGGTAAACCGCAATAATTTTTGCTTAACACACTTTACTGTCCAATAAAAGCAAACACTTTAGAAAACACACGCACACAAAAACATGATTAAAATTATTGGTAAACCAAAACAAAGAATATTGGTGGTTTCACACTTTCAGTACTGAGAATCAACAAACTGTAGTGAAATCCCATGGAGACTGAATTGTTTTACCCTCCAGAGAAATGTTAAAAAGCTGTTCCCTGTCCTGATCACCCTTTATCCTAAATTGATAGTTAATGATATTTAGAGTGAATAATGCAATTGAAGATAAGAAATATAGATAAAAAGTATATTTTTTTTTACCAAAGTGAAGGCACTAACCAATGCTGGTAATGAGAAGTGTTGGATTTTCCCTGGTTGTATTGCTTTTCATCACACTAAATCTCTGCTGCCCTCAAGGGGTGACAAGTGGGATTGTTGTTTCCTGTTTTAATTCTGACTAAGGAAAAGGAGTCAAAGAAGAAACAAAGAAGTCGCTTATACACTTAGAAATAACTAAAAATAAAAAAGCAGTCTATATTTTATATGGGAAAATCCTGATTTAAGGTACAAAAGTATTAGAAGGATGAAAATGAACACATGCTTTTGTACCATTTGATAATACTGAAATTCAAATTTATGACAGCAGTTGTACTATACCTTAAAGAGAAATTCTTTTCAACAAGTGGGGCGCTACTAATGTTATCAAGTAAGCCCTGCAACTATGCTAAAATCAGAAAGCCCCCCAATTTATTTTTTTTTAAACAAATTTTATATACTCAACTGAACTTAGTTAAAATGTAACAGATTTACAATGAAAGCAGTAGGAATGCATTGTATGGAGCCTGTGCTATGTACATTGTATTACAAGTCCCATGTGACTCAGGATTGGGGGGGGGTTGTAATATTATTTTAACTTGAATTATTTACACCAGGTTTTCTGTATGTGAGCAGCATCAAGGAGCCTGCAATGCACATTCCACTAAAACATTCATCATCCAAAAAACCCATATTATAAACAAAATATAAGGATGGAATGTAGTAGACAGATGCAAAACAAGAATTATGAATGAAAAACTGAAGTACTAATACATTACACTATGTATCTCAAGATTTTATTTCAAGAATTCACTGGAGTAATGTTTAAGCAACGAGCAAACAGTTGTTTCCATTTAAACCTTTACTGCAGCATAATTTCTACATGTATTAACTTTCTAAAATATGATCATTATTACTATTGTTAAAACAGACAAAAGTGTGTCGGTAATTAAAAGATGCAAATACAGATGGCAGGGGAAGAAAATATAATGATTTTAAATAGGTATAAGCAATAACTTGCAATAACTAACGTGCCAATAATCTAAAAACCAAACCAAAAAATATCATCAAAAATAAAATGTATATCATTAGTGATGGATTTATGTCAGTACTGTAAACACGCGCAGGATCTGTCATCTAAGTCCCACCAATCAAGATACTTGAAGATTCTGAATCCAGAAGAGCAGCAGGTGGACATGGAAGCCTTGGGGACAAAGCAAAGATCACAGCAATCTGCAAGAAAAGTCTGCCATGAATGCTGCTGTACATACTTGCACATTGTGGTGCAAGCTCT
>NC_092864.1:62523504-62602172 GCF_032062135.1 Pyxicephalus adspersus
AAAACAAAGAAAATGAAAATGTTTGTAATTATTTGATTTATACAAACTGCTGCTCCTTCTGTAGCCCTCAACTAAATTTAATGTTAGGCAGAAGCTAAGTGTGTTATGATAACAGAAAGTATCTCTCACAGTGCAAAATCATACCTATTATAATAATACATCAACATTTTTCATTCTACAATAGCAGACTTCTATTTTTGTTTGAAATATTTTTTAAACAGAATTGCAGTACTTTTTAGGATCACAAGTGCAGAGCTGACTCTACATCAAGGTTCAGTCCACCATAAAATAATGAATGGATGCTGGGTGATGGGCCCCAGGCTAACAGACCTATATCCAGTAGTAGTGTCAAGGGATTGGAGCAAAATCCTGGGGGTCCCAAGGGACAAAGACATGTCCTGCTGCTGGTTGCCAGAGTTTGAGTTCCAGCACCTAGCAGTAAATCTACATCAGCACTTTCAGGTGGATTGATCTCCATCCCAATAATGTATAGAAGAGGCCGAGGTTTAGGACAGGGAAATGCTCATGTAAGTGTCCACTGACTCCTGATACTTGGGGCATGGGAGAGGTATATTAAGAGTGACAAATCGTAATAATGCTTTGGATGGATGTGGGTATTTAATACTTGCTCGGAGCAGAAGTTGGGCATTATTCATGCAAATATTCACCAATTCCTAAAGTCTGAAAAGGTAAGTTGTCTTGAAGTGAGAAGGAACCAACAGACTTTTTCAACCTTTTTAACATGGGGGAACCCTTGAAATAACTTTCAGGTCTTCAGAGGACCCCTACTATAATATCTGTATCCATGGTTCACAGTATATTAGTGTAGTAGTCAATGGGAAGAATGTCTCTTACATTGCTGGCCAGTGGGAAGAATTTTACCTCTACAGATAAAATATGATCCAGTGAATTTTATTGAAAACATAAAACTTCCAATAAGTTTCAGGGGTACCAAGGTCCAAGTTTAGGACCATGAACTTTCTTTAGTAAGAGCTGTCACCAGGGACTGTGGGCCCTGTAAGTTCTTCCTCCCACAGATACCCGCATTTTGGGGAACTCTTCCTTCTACTGGCATCAACTATAAAGCTTTTTCTCTTTCCACTGACCAGGAATCGAGTTGTATATTACATAATCCTGACTAAAGTATTTACAGTCTCAACAGCCACTGGTTGCTAAGTAGAAGATGTTTAAAATTATCCTTAGGTTCATATGTATCTGTGTCTTGCTTATATCACAGTAGTTAAAGAGTTAAAAGGCTGTGCCAAAGCAAGTAGTCTCATCCCTACCACAGTTCTTTATTTAGTATCACATGGTCACAGATGTCGGAGTTTCCCTCACTTTATTATTATTATTATTATTATTATTATTAAACAGGATTTATATAGCGCCAACATATTACGCAGCGCTGTACATTAAATAGGGATTGCAAATGACAGACTAATACAGACAGTGATACAGGAGGAGAGGACCCTGCCCCGAAGAGCTTACAATCTAGTAGGTGGGGGAATTTCACACACAAAGGATGTGAGATATGTAGTGTGGGAAGTAGTGATGGTTTCAAATGACAGAAGAAGCCGGGTAGGCAAGTTTGAAAAAATGGGTTTTGAGTGCTCTTTTAAATGAGCAGAAAGTAGGAGCAAGCCGAATAGGACGAGGAAGACCATTCCAGAGAGTTGGAGCAGCTCTAGAGAAGTCTTGTATCCGTGCATGGCCTATCCTGGTGACAGAACCATAGTCAGCTACCTCCTTGTTTTACAAATTTTAGATGACTAAACACTATAGCATATTTGAAAAACAAATGAAAAGAGGAGGGTATTCTGTAACCAGTTGCTTCAGAATCATTTTGCTATGGATACATGAATGATTCAGTGTCAGCAGCCCAAATCACAATGTATGCAGACAAGGAAATGTGCCAGGAGTAGTAGAGGAAGGACGCAGAGAAGATGTTTTCTGGTGTTGCGTGACAGAATACATATCCGTCATTCTTCTACATTTTCATCATTCTTGTTTTTCCCTATCAGCCAATCATGAGTTGTGTAGCAAACAAACATCTCAGGAGAAGTGAAGGACAGCTTTGTTCCATACCACTCCAAATGCAAAGAAGCGTATATTTCCCTTCAATTCCACTAGTGTTCTCAAAGGATGGCAAAAGAAAGAAATAAGATGAGAAGTTACATTTGCAAACTTGCCTAAAATCTCTGCACATAATTTAAAATCTTTAATGTAATAAAGAGTTCATTCTAAAAGTAGCAAAATAAAGTCTGAAAATACATTGGCATCAAAGTGTGTTGGGGTCTAATAACTGCATGTTACATGTCATATTGTACTAAAATTAAGGGTCCTGAAAGGCAAGTCTGTAAATGTATATTTTAGTTATCATAACCACTCCTCATATTGTCTATTAAACTCAAACTAAAGTTGGAAAATTGGAATCAGACAGGTTCTTACTACAGAAAGAGATAGACAATGTCCCTTCTGCAAAAAGTATTTTTACCTGATCGCCATCTGTCAAAATCTGCTGAGCTGCGCATGCTCAGCATTGGTTGCTAGGAATACCTGAATGAACCCCGGCGCAAGTTACATCATCCCAGCCCGGCAAATCAAGGTGGCTGAAGATCAGAATGTGTAATAGAAGAAAGGAGAAAATGGAAAGAACAAGGACTGGTGAGTATCCCCAGGGTTTAGTTCTGCTTTAAGATAAAATTGGAATATAGCATTGCTTTGCATTTATTCCCACTTCTCCATATTTGGTTGCGCTACATCCTAAAATTAATAATTATCTCAAAAAAATTAATGCGGTTTTAATAATTTACCAGCGCCAAATAACCTTGATTGAAAAGCAGAAATAATATAAAGTCATATCCACACCTATTACTCAATCTGTGTTGCAGGGTTTTTATCAATATAATAAAAAAGAAAAATAGAAAGCTGGACAGATTTCAGATTGTTTTCTGCTCTAAAAAGTAATTTCAATGCTTTTAACAACATAAATAAAATCAAATACCAACACAATTGCAAAATAAACAATAGGAAACAAATCAAACTTTAGCAAGCAGCATTATGCAATTTAGGAAAATCTCAAAGCTATTTAAAAGATTTAAAGTAAATTAGATTAGGGAGGTCATCCCATTTTCTCCATAAGGTCAGTGTGACAATACATTGGTAATACCAATCAGTTTCAGAATTACCTAGCAGGATCTTTGAATACAACATCAACTGTATTCAAGAAATTCATATTCAATAGATATTCAGGAGATTGCTTCTAACAGTATAATCTATCCAAGTGCCTCTGAACTGGAAATTTTCCACCACAACATTTTCTACTGTCACGAAAATCAGTGACAAGTGAAAATATCCATTGTCCTCTTTGGATGTACAAATCATATGTATTGGGTACAATGGAAACTAGCACTGAGGTATGGTGTGGACCTTCAGCTAATCAATTGTTAGAGGTGTCAAGCTATTATAGTAAGGAGAGAAGACAGTATAAAAGAAGATGTCTCTGTATATAAATTATATGTCAAAAACTACTATAAATCTGGTTATGTGTGATTTGCAAACAATCCTTTTTCAGCAGATCAAGATTTGGTATGATGGGCTAAAAGTATTTTCCTTGACTTTCTCTTTTTATATATTAAGGGATAAAGCTTGTTACTTATTTGCCAAACCATTCATATAATTCTTTTGCATCATTGATTGTATGTGTATAGAACAAAATGTGCAATGCACACGGACATACATATGATTATATGCATCTGCTCTTAGTTTAACTACATAGAGGCAGAAGGAATTGGTTGCTTTTGTTGTTGTTCATGCTATATACTATAAAAGCTTTCAAGGAGTTCTTATGGAGTGTTCACAGTATACAGTGGTTTCTACCTACTAAATGTTAAAAAAAAACAACCAGCGAACAGGTGACAGCATCAAGGGCACCTAAGCCTCATTGATGTCCGCAGGGAGGGAAGGCTAGCCAGTCTGTTTTGATCCCACATAAGAATTACTGTAGTACAAAATGCTGAAAAATACAATGTTGGTCATGACACACAGCGCAGCTTGCTGTGTAGCTGCAGGCCAGTCAAAGTGTCCATGCTGACCCCTATCAACTGCCAGTAGCTTATACATTGGGCACATGAGCATCAGAACTGGACAAATGAGCAATGGAAGGTGGTGTGGTCTGATCAATGAGGGCAGAGAATGCAGGCCAGCATGGGTAATCTGATTTTCTATGCAAAGTTCTGTTGAGAAACCTTGGATCAAGACATTATTTTGCTTATTACAGATATCCATTACCTAAATGTGGTGAACCATGTACTCCCCTTCATGGCAATGATATTCCTTGACAGCAGTGGGGTTTTTCAGCAGAATAATGTGCCCTGACACACGGCAAAAACTTCAATTATGTAAGGAACACGCCAAATAGTGTTGACTTACTGTCAACACTTTCCCAATTTTCAATGCCACTTGAGCATCTGTAGTGACAGGGTCACTTTACCTAGAAAACCATTACCTGGTCTGATAATTATTCCTAGTTGGAATTGCAAAATCATGATCTAAGGGTTAGCGTTCAATGTAGTACCTATACCTGTATAATGCTTTATCAACCAAAGAAATTTTCATGGTGTAATGCTGCCTGCACAAAGTTACAACAAAGCCCACATATGAGTGCCACCTATTATCAGGCACAGAACAGAAGAATGGTCCTGTTTTTATGTTATGAGTCCAAAAGTGACTCCTGACTATGGACTCCTGACTAAATACAGCTTGCATATACCTTGAAAAAGAAAAAAATGTTGTATAAGCCTCATAAACAGGCCACTAATAAATGTGATCCTTTCCACCTCCCCTATGATAGATCCACTTAACACAGTAGAAAAAAAAGGTAAAAAATGAGCAGCCAGGAATATCCAATGAGGTTATTTTTAATCAATGGACAGAGTTATGTAGATATCCATAAATTACTTTTTACTATATGTAAATTATATGATCTGAAATGATTCCACAACCATGACTTAAATCAAATATTTTTCTCTTTCTTTCCTTTCCATTCTGTCCTACTTTTGAGCGATAAATAATTCAGATATTAAATATTCTATAAAGTGATTGTGACCTCTGGTAAAATTCCAATTCCTGCCTTGATTTCTACTTTACTGCAAGTCATCACATTCAGTTAATAATACTCTCCTCCATGCATTATTTCCAAGAGGTTGTGCTCAATATCCAGTGTAGTTAATTTCTAATATTCTCACCCAAGCCATTAGTAAGGCTGTATTATTTAACACATCATATCCTAGACTAAGTAGACTTCTTACACTTGAATTCATATGAACCGTTGCTCATTTCATTTCCTCTACAGCTGAAGTGATATGAGCTTAAGAGTTTGCTCTTCAGCAACCCTTAATGCTTGATATTTGTTCAGTCATGCATCCGTGTCACATGGCTTTCATTTGTACTAACTAGTTCAGAATTCTGATGAAAAAATAAGGCAAAAAAGATATCTAAGGGGTTACTTAATCAAGGGAAATAGTATTTAACCTGGCCTCTGCAAAGTTCACTATTTAACCATGGCAACACATTCTCAAAATTATAAGCATCCGGCCATTTGTACCTCAATCTTCTGCAATTCCAACATTAGAAAATCCTCGTTTTAAAGTTTGGTGTGAAAAAAAGCATTTTGCTTTAATTTAAAAAAATCAATTCACAGTATTGTCATTACTGTACGAAGAGATTCAATGCAGACCCGCTGCCTATTATGGGTGAAGTGTACTGCCATGATGGCCTTTTGTATGTTACTGTGGAGAGAACTCATGGGTAGATTATTACAATCTAAAGTGGAGGTGAAATGCACGTACGATGTTAGATGATATACAAATGATTCTCAGAGTAAGTGTCTAATATTGTAGACGTTGTAAGTCAGACTATTGCCTGTTTATTAGGGCAGGAACCTGCTTCCTCAACCTGCGTTTTCATGTGGCTTCCAACACCTTGTCAACCACTCAAGCACTCTGCAGTGCTGGTTCAACAAGAGCCAATGTCTGCAAATGCGACAGCTCGTGGCACGGAGCGGTACTAGTACTAGTGGTACTAGTACTAGTGGTTCTAGTACTAGTGGTTCTAGTAATGCTCACTAGAGGCCCTATTCATTCCCTACCACAGTGAGACACTAAATTCACTGCAGGTGTATGTCAAGGGTGCAAGACAGCATACTCAACAGTACAGGACACTCACATGATTAGGAAAAGCAACTTGCATGGTATAGCACTTGCAACATACTACCATAAAGCATGGTAAGGAGGAGTGCATTCAATATTTATCTGTGCAAATTCTAAACTAGTCCTAAACCAAAAGCTAAATAGTCTCTAAAAAGAAAAAAAAAACTCATTAAAGAAATAGTTTTAATACATGTAAACAAATCTGACGAATAAATCAATAATCAAATTACTTTCCTACAGTTACCTACATGACATTAGAAAGAAAGTGGCAGCCAGCTCTGTAAGTGGGTGAAAAAGCAAATAAATGCACAGCAGTAAAATCAATCTAAAAATCAAAACCACGTCTCATACCATCAAGGAAAAAGCTCCTGGCAGAGATTTACCACATTAAAGAACCTTCATATTCAAGTATATATTGATGCTTTTCTGATCTTGCTAATATAATAAAAGTCTATTCATGCAACGCCAATGAACACAGCACACAGCAAATCAAAACAAACCTGTGGCTTTCAGTACGTTTCTGGCATTGGAGAGGAACTTCGACGGTTGCCATCCACTAACCTACATGTGAATGAGGAGTAAACAAAAAGCACAGCATAGAGAAGCATCTGAAAATGGCGCTTCTTAGCAGGGTTGGTCGAGGGCAATGGAACCCCTATGCTCCCTTTTCCTATACAAAATGCATCCTAGCAGCAATATACTCGTATGCATGGTGTGCTTTAAAACCCAAAACTGCAATATAAATATTATTACCATTCAAGTATGATATCACTTTTCTTCAAGGACACATTTGATTCTAACTACTATATTACTTAATTTTGTTTAGTTATGTACAGGTTGTCCCCAGGTTACATACGAGATACGAGGGACTGTAGGTTTGTTCTTAAGCTGAATTTGTACATAATTCAGAACAGGTACATTATTTTAATAAATGCAATTAGGACAGATGTTTGTCTCAACATAATATTAGGCAGCATGGTGTCAGTTACTGACACCAAAAAAAAAAACCTGGATCTGGAACAAGCTTATAATAGAAAAAGAGGCATAAACATTTTTTAACAAAATTTTATTTAAGAAAAATTCTTATGCCTCTTTCTTTATTTCTCAGCCTTCTGAGTTAAATTTCAATGGTAACCTTTTTAGCAACATTCTTCTATGAAAATCCAACCATTCAAGTACATGCCTTGGAGTAGCAAGGTAAAGTACAGCTGAGGGGGAGTCTTGGAAATGCCAGATGTGGCCAATACGGAGCTAAATCTTATGAGTGACCCACCGCTGAAACTCCCTCTTCATTAAAATATCACTGCTACTAAAATTCCCGGCATTACTTGAGTCTATAAAACAGCCCAATGTGGGGCCACACATAGGCAGCGAGTGATGCCGGGAATTGAAGTAGCGGCGGGCCTTTGTCCTACACACAAAAGAGCAGGGAAGCCCCACTCGTATGTAGGATTCGTCTGTATGTCAGATGTCCTTAACTCGGGGAATACCTGTACTAAGGATTAGGTAGCAGAAAATGGAAGTAGTAGCATGAACTAAACCACCCGTTTTTGAATGTAAACTGATTGTAGTGTAGGTGTAGTGGTGATAATCTGCACACGTAATGGTTAACTGTAACCAAAACTTGATTCATTTTTGAAAATGGACAAACAAACGGCATCTTTGATTGGCTGCACTGGATTACTACAAAAAAAAAAAAGGCGGGCCAGAAAACTTTTTACTTTTGTAAGTTTTTTTAATACAAACCATACATGTATTGTAATAATAAAAGGAGCCTGACAACTGTAAAAAGAAAAAGAAAATTATGGAAATATAGTCCCCTGCCTTAAGAGAACTGATAAGGACAAAGAGATTATGGTGGTGTGAGGCCATCTGACACATGAAACTTGGAATCTAATTGTAAAGTCAAGACATCTACGTAAATCAGAAGAATACTGATCATTATTCTACTGGACAACTTGTGAAGTTCTATTTATAAACAATAAACTAATAATGTACAGCGCTGCCAAATATGTTGGCTCTATATAAATCCTGTTTATTATTATTATTATTATTAACAATATTATTTATAATAAAAAACGTCAGATTCACTGCTTTATAAAAAAAGACCACAAGAAACATTGTAGGGTTTTTTTTAAACACTAAAATCTTACCAAATGCATTTCAAAAAGAAAATCAGCCACGTGGATCATCTGGTTCATTATTTGTAACTTATTACTAACAACAATATGTAGTGCTGCTTGAGAGAGGTCTTCGAAGAGTATGATATTCAGATATAAATAGTAGTGTTGCAAAGTTAAGGTAAAAAACACATTATATGCCCCATTTATCAACAAGAACACAGCCTGTGCTCAAAAAATGCGTTATTTATTCTCAAAAGACACTATTTTGTTATTTGCCCCATTTATAAAACTAGTGACCAGCTGAAAAGATATAAAAAGATGATAATTGGCACTATGGCATTGGAGAATGCCATAGACTACAATAGAGATCGGGAGTGTTATTTCCATACACCTTGCCCCAAGTAACCCATGCAACCATTATGATAACACTCGTCTACAATATCTTCCTACAACAAAAATCAAATCTTACTCTTCTCCCGTAAATCTTCAACTAGTGGTTTATAGTAATATCCTTCTCGAGGAGGAATTATAAGAATATTTTTTTACATCTTGTGGTATTTTATGTACACAGTACTTTCTTTTTATTGCAATTTTCCTTTAGTAGGTATATGAACCTGAAATACTAGGTATGCTCAATGGCACTTTGGCAGAATTTACATAAAGTGTCATTTATGCTACAAGAAGCTTCATCAATAGTTCACATTTAATTATTATTGAACTTTTACATAATTTGTGTATTGTTAAAAAGAATAGTTATTAGCCTCTGTCATACTCTTAGATTCTTAAAAAATAATAAATTGTATAATTTTAGCTAATAGCTACTGTTGCATCAGTTTCTATAGCAACAGTGGATAGGGTCGCTACTTTCTAAAATAGAGTCTTTGATAATTAACTGTATGATGACAGCCTGACAACATTTAATGATTAATTAGGTTTACACAAGGAAATCGTACAAAAGATAAGCAATGCAATAAACATGTTGTGAGACGAAGTAGATGTTATAAAGTGCACAGTATATACCATTTACTTTTAATGGATGGATGAATCCAGAAGGTATCAAATGTTTAAAACTAACTGATCACCATGATACATCGCATGCACTTTAATACTTTAAAAACTTTTCAAATTATAATGTTTTCTTTCTTTAGATCCTGCACAAGCCATAAAAAGGAAAATATTTACATATGTTTGTGTGTTGCGGTACTAAATACATAAGACAAAATGACAAATGTGTAATTTGTGTGAAAAAAAAGTGATAAAATAATGATAAAAGTAAAAATTAGTTCTTGTGGCTGTGTTATACATAACCCTTATGTGACTCAATATCACGAGTCAGTTATCTTAAAATATATAAAGCTGTGAATGTGACATTTATCAAAATGGATCAAAGGACCAAAGGGATTCGGGGCTTGATAAAGGGCTCTGTGGAAGTAAAGACAAGCGTCAGTGTTCAACCCAGAAATGTTGTTTAACAGGGTGAGAAGAAATTGTAGGGGGATGGTAGCCCCTTCATTGTGACCCAACTCTTCAGTAACAACCCAAAAACACCCGGGTAGTTACGGAAAAGTGCCGAGTGGTGCGCCTGGGTATAAGGGGCTGGGGAGAACACTGAAGTGTGATTTTTTTAAATGATAACTTTAGTTCTATTTTAAGGGGTCTGCACAAGTGCCTCTAAAGCCAATTCCTATTTCCTGCTTGTGTCGGTGCTTATGCTGCACTTCTCTGCCCCCTCACACACATATTCCTATTGACCATCAGGATGATGGGCTGCCTCAATGGCTAACAGTATTGTGCTGGATGTAGAAGGAGGTGACCATGCTCCAACAAAACTATCAAGTGCTAGAGTTTTGCCTTACAGAACAGCTTGAAGTTGGCTGTAGTGTAAAGATTTTAATTGTCCGCGCATCCAGGCTAAGAAACAGAATGTTTGAATTTTTTTTTTTTTTTTTTTACAAATTCTCTTTAACATGATTGGATCTCTTAGAAAAGTAAAACTATCTGAATGCTTTACCATCAATGAAATGGCAGAAGTATATGAAAGATCTCTACAGAATATAAAGGAGCCTAAACAATCGCTATCGAATGGATTAGCATTTATCATGTTTTATGTACAAAGATTATATCTACAGAAGCAATAAAAGTAGGTTTGTTCTTGAAAGCAAAACCACAGCTAAACACCCTAGGATGCACAATAGCGTAATCTATACAAATCAAAATCGTAGAATGGAACATAATTGTAAAAAAAAAGAAGATGCAAGAGACTCTTTAAATCATACACAGCAATACATCAGTGACAAACTATAATTAGCAATTAGACTTTGCCATTGAGTAACAGAATATACTCATTATCCTAAAGCCGCCAGCATCCTAACAAAAAGTGAAAAGCATTCTGTTGCCACACCTGACTCTCACAAAGGTGTAGTAAGCCTGTATGAACTGCTGATTTGCTGCATTAGGAAAACAAGAAACCAAGACAAAAGGAACACTGAGCTGGGAAAAAATAAATAGCTGTAATTATTTTAATAGCCACACCAAAACGGTAATATGAAAGCCATTTTTTTCACATTATACACGCTTATGATGTGTCTTACATTCGTCTTCTGCAGCCATTCAATGAAAAAAGGTATCAAACTGGTTTCTTCTTTTATATATATCCAAGCAATACAATTAGAAAATCTATGCTCCAGTTTTCCTTTATCCCTGACTGACATTTATATGTAATGGTTATTAGGACATTTCTGTACTAATGGTCTGAGAATCTAAGTGTGGTTATACATATTTGGTGCTGTGTATTCCTTTTTTTGACATGTTCCACAAATCTGAAAAAGGCATCTTCGGCAAAAAAAAAACTCCAACCACTGATCAATCGTACTTCAGCAACAAAATGAAATATTTGCAGGCCTAAAATACCTAAAGCCACAGCCATAGATGAAAAGGGATCAGAACAATTGGAAGATAGGGGTCTATTGCAAAAAAAAAAAAAAGGAGGCATTACCCATGTTGGAAAATAAAAAGAAACAAATGGTGCATGCAAAAAAAAAAAGTATAAAAAACACAACAAAGAATGTTCATCCGCTTCATCAGGTAACCAAACAAAAATGCTTGCTCCGGACAGATACATTCTCATTTTAGAAATCTATGAATATGAGTAAATGAAGAAACGTTATAGCAACTTGAAGAAAACACCTGGGAGTTTTAAATGCTAAATTATTTCCTTTAACTTAAAAGTGTGAAAATATGAAAAGTTGGAAACCTCTGCAAACTGTGAAAAGCACAACTTGAATATCTACTTCTTTGGAATTACAGTTCTCTTCAAAGCTCAGGATAATCCTTAAATCTATTCTTACATTTTATTGAAAACATTATAATATCCACTATTGGTCTTCACATTACACACACAGCACCTTTAACACAGATTGAAGAAACAAGCAGGGGCAAAAAGGAAAAATGTAATTTATTGGATAAAGTCATATACAAATATAAAACAAGATGATAAACCACAACATATCAAAAATGAATGCCTTGACATATACATATACCTATACACATATCTATACACACATGTACATATATGTGTGTATAGATATGTGTTCAGGGATTTATGTATATAGTACCCTGTTGGAGATATCCTAATAGTGAGACTGTATCTAAGCAAACATGAAAACCTGTTGTATCTTTGTACTGGCCTCTGGCCCGCCTAGGGGTCTCTAATTCAAGGACTTCACAGGAATAACAAGAGGTAGTAAATACCAATAGAGGGTTTGCCAAGAAACCACAAACAAACAAACAGATGAAAGAACAGAACACTAGTAGGGCCTTCAAGGGGCAATTATTCCATCAAGCCTGAGTCAGCAGAAGATGGATGCATAATCAAACAGATGGGTTGATAACCCAGCTGGGACCTCTGGTTGACCCTTAAATTTAGATTCCAGCAAGAGATTCTTGTATCAAATTTAGTTGGGAGGTCCATCAAATTACCTTAACCAATCCCAATCTAGTGGGGTGTGTGCCAACTGATAGTCATTTTACAGAACACACCCACTAACCAATCAAGGAGTCCCAATGTTACCTAATGGGACTTAAATATTTAAAAGGGGAACCAGAATAATGGGGGTTAGACTTCTTAGGGAATCTAGCTCCTGGGGTACCGCGCAACATCTTAGCAGGTAGCTATAACACATTCCTGAATTGTGTTTCTATATTGTTTGGTATATGTCTCAGTATATGTTTATGCTATTATTTCTTTATTGTTTTGATGTATTTTGTACTATGTAGTTACTGGGTTATTGTAGGGGTTACTACTAATACCTTTATGTCCATGTGATATATATATGTAACATTGATTGAAGTTCCTATGTGTTTAAATATCTGACAATATTGCTGTGCACTTTGTCTTACCTTATTTTCTTAATTAAACTGTTTGATTGACTAGCTATTATTTGTGCATGAACCTTCTTCAATTGAATATCTATATGCATTGATATGGGGATATAATTTCCATATTTATGCAGATAAATATATTCCTAAATCCCAGGTATACTTAATTTTTCACACATGGCATCTCCATTTTTGTTAGATTTAGATTAGAGGTTAGATTTAAACATAGAACCTACTATTTATGATTTTTTAGTACGGCCTGATAAAGAAGGAATTAAATGAAGGTCTACTTTCTTTTTTACATGACTTATGTTTTTTAATTTACTGAATAAAACCATTTTCTGCTTCTAAGTTTATGTGGGGTACTTGAAGTTCTTTTTTTAGCTATCTAGGATAAGTGAATGGTAATTATTCATCTTATTTCAGACTTAATTATGATCAGCTGTCAAATATTTTTACTTTTTTTATTTCGAAAACATAAATTTCAAAATATAGTAAGCAATTACATCCTTAAAAAGTTAAGCACAGAAATGAAGGGGAAATTGAGTGGGATGCAAAGAGACGGAAATATACCTGCTGCATGCTATATCCCCTGCTGTTACCACAGCTTGAGATCAAATTGGAACATTACTAAGAGCCTGAAAGACAGATTAAGAAAAGATTAAAACTAATTGAAGAAATACTCTGTCAACCACCGCTTCAACAGTTACTGTATGAAAAATGTCATCTGAGACAGCGAGTCACATAGTACATCCATGCATTTCATCATCAAATGTACAAAAGGTCCTTCTCAGAATGAAAAAGCACAATAGCAATAGGAAAGACAAAAATAAACGGAATCAAGAGGCATCTTAAAACATAGTACATTCAGATGTCCACAGTATTCTCTTCAGTTTTACAGAAACAACCGCAGCTGAAGATTAGAATCTAAAACTTCCAGGAACATCTGACTGTTCCCCCTTCTTTGCACAGTGGTTCAATCTACAGGCCCCTACACAGTAACCACAGCCGGTAGCAGGAGAAATTGACTCACCTAAAAGTGTCAGGTTCTGCACAACTTCATTACTATAGATATCGGTAGAATGGGCAGTGGGAAAAGTGACTATGTTTTCTTTGCATGGAGCACTATATTTTGAAACTTTATTTTAGTAAGAAAATAGACAATCCTTTTATATAAGGTAAAAATTACCACATCGATCAAGAATTGAAGAGCAGAGCCTTCAGGGATTGACAAGTCACGTATCCCAGGAGACGTCTGGATGCTCCTTTTGCGCATGCTCGATCTCCGACATGCGCACAAAAAACTTTATCTTCAATGGGGTAAAAAATGCTGATCTCACCAACGCACAATGAGATGGGCACACTTTTCCCCATCTACATCACCCAATCTCACGATTTTTCAGCAGTGCAAGATCAGGTGATGTAGGAAGAAGACAGAAGAAGGGGAAAGATGATGGTGGTGCATGGCGTGGATGAAAGAGCATACCAGGATGACGCGGGACCGGACCCAGGAAAATTCCGGAGGGATCAATGGATCTGCAGATGGTAAAGGCGAGTTTTTTTTTCAGTTTACTTTCGTCTAAATATGTCCGTGTATTAGAAGGTGCCATCTATTTACACTGATAATAAAGGTAGAAAAGGATTTGTACATTTATTAACATTATTATTATTATTATTAAACAGGATTTATATAGCGCCAACATATTACGCAGCGCTGTAAATAACATAATATATGTTCTGCATTTATTGACCTTTGATTTCCAAAACTGGTAAACTACTTTGACATAATTTGTAATTATAACAAGAACCAACAATAGCAGCAAACAAATCGGATCACAGACTAACACACATACACACACATATAGAATACACACATGTAAGGGGAGGAACTAGAGAGAAACTTGTAATTGTGACACTTACCTCTTTCTCGATAAAGTGCTTCCTCTCCCCTGCACATGTTGGCAGTTCTGATACTGAGCATGGGTGCTCTTCCAAGTTTTTTCAGCTTCGCCCCTCCTGCTGGCCAATCAGGGTATAGCCTCTTAATCACCCTTGGCTTTTTAGCTGGCTCAGACACAACGCTCATTGTTCATGCAATGTGTCTCCACTGCTGCCGAGCCCTAGCTTTGATGAGCATTTCCTATACACTGGCTAATTCAGTGCTTTCCCAGTCTGTTTTTTTCTGTCTTCCCTTGTGCTGTTCCAGTGTTCCCCTGTGTCTGCGGTGACCCCTGCGTTCCCTGCCCTTCCCCTGTGGTTGCGGTGACCCCTGCGTCTCCAGCCTTCCCCTGGGTCTGCTGTGACCCCTGCGTCCCTAGCCTTCCCCTGGGTGTGCAGTAACCCTGTGTCACACGTGCCTCCTGTCACTCTCTGTGTCTCCTGTGTTCCCCTATGTTCAGTGTTCAGAAAATATTTTTCTAAATGTAACATATACATAATCTGGGCATATCATACATTTAGTGCAAAATATATTCGACAAAGTTCTGCTGAGTAAAATTATATTACATTCGTTCATCCTTCATGTAATGTACAAGAACGTGTTTTCATCAAGAGGAACTCTACTCTCCCATGTTGAATTGTGTAACATGCAGTAGGAATAAAAATTTTGTGTAAAATATTAGAATACCATCATGAGATTAAATCATCCATACACAAGCAAAGGCAGTCACCATAGTTCTTTTCATAATCATTGGAGTTTTTAGGGTTGTATATTGTAATGAACCACTTTGTAAACTTTTTTTTAAGCCAGAATATGACAATGTTTGTTTCTTTTGGAGTTATAATCATGATATCATCCTTGTGCCTCTAACTCCTAGTCTCATTAGATCTGGAGTGATAATTGGAGATGTCACTACTGCTTACTGTTCCTACTGCTAAAGAGAAAGCTAAGAATGGACCTACAACGCAAGGGACATACTCCTTTGGCCTTATCCATTCTGAGGAGCTTTGCCTTCTGCTTTTCCACCTTTTCTGCTTCATGATTATCCTAAAAATCCTCAGATGTGTATTAGGATGGTATTTGTTACCAGTTATTCCCCACACAGGGAAACACTGAAGGACCAAGGTATGGTAATTACTGAGGTTGAAAAGTTCAGGTACAATAAGCCTTTAGGCCATACTTGTACAGGTTGACTATCAAAAATCTGGCAACCTCGGGACCTGAGGTGCGCTAGATTTTAGAAAATCTCGGACACTTTTTCTTTTTTTTATATACTTAAATCCACTGTGCAGCCTTCCTCTAGCAGCGCCACAGACATGTGGCACAGTTCCAGGGAGCAGGCAGCAGAGACGTCTCAACATGTATTTAGTGTAGCAAGTATTTTTGCAGAACACTATCAAAACATTGGTGGCCAGACGGTGTACTGCAGTCCCTGTATTGAATATGCGATCTGAAATGAATGCCGGGAAACTGAAGTAAACGGATTATCGATGGCCAGATTTTTGATTGTTAACCTGTACTTACAGGTTACCCGTTACATAGTAGGTTAGGTTGAAAAAGACATAAGTCCATCAAGTTCAACCACTAAGGAAATAAACATATCCCAGATATAAAACCCTATAAGACATAGTTGGTCCAGAGGAAGGCAAAAAAAAACCCTTATACAATTTGCTTCAACAGGGGAAAAAAAATCCTTTCCGATTCCATGAGGATGTTCCCTGGATCAACAGTCACTGTTATTTTTACTTTAAATCCTTAATACCCAGTTATATTCTGTGCTTCTAGGAAAACATCCATTTTTTTCCTAAAGCAATCTATAGTAGTTGATGAAACTACTTCCTGAGGGAGCCGATTCCACATTTTCACAGACCTTACGCTGAAGAATCCCTTCATTATCCGGGGCTTAAACTTCTTATCCTCCAGGCGCAAAGAGGGCCCTCTTGTTCTTTGTAATGATCTCAAAGTGAATAATGGGGAAGAGAGTTCTCTATATGGACCATTTATGTATTTATACAGGGTGATCATATCCCCCCTATACGGCTCTTCTCAATGGAGAATAGATTCAGTTCAGCTAATCTCTCCTCATAGCTGAGCTCCTCCATTCCTTTTATTAATTTAGTTGCCCTTCTCTGCACTCTCTCCAATTCAACAACATTCCTTTTTGAACTGGTGCCTCAAACTGGACTGCATATTCCAGATGTGGTCTGACCAATGCTTTGTACAGGGGCAGGATAATGTCTCCATTTCTGCAGTCTATTCCTCTTTTAATACAAAAAAAGTAATTTACTAGCTTTAGATATTGCAGCTTGGCATTGCATGCTGTTATTAAGTCTATGATCTACCAGAACCCGAGATCCTTTTCCATTTCTGACTCCCCCAACTGTCCCCTAGACCATATGAAGCATACATGTTGTTAGCTCCCATGTGCATAACTTTACATTTATCTATATTAAATGTCATTTACATTTGTTTCCTATACTTACATTTTTTGGGGCACTGCTTGCACATTTCAACCCTTTCTAAAGCAACACCTCTAAAGGCCAGCTAACCAGAAAAGAGGATGTTCACCAACTATCCTTCCTACTTTTCCCAAACTGAAGAGGAAACAAATTTTCATTTGTTTGTTTGCAGCAAACTGTGTTCCTGTCACAAACCAAATAATTTTTTAAACTGATAGACTCAAACTGATGTCATTCTACTTGTCTGAAGAACAACATTCCACAGTTTTTTTGTAATCCTCTCAGACATTTTAACCCAATTAGAGACACTGGAATATTAGTGTGAACAAGAAAGTTAATTTTAGAAAATGCATGCATGGGAGAGAAATGTGTTTAATTACCGTAAGAAGAAAAAAAAAATCAGGCTTTAAGAGATTTATGCTACATGAAGCTTTAAAACAAAGTTACAAAAACCCAAGTCACAGCCAGTAACTTTGTATTAATGAGACTGTAACCCAGTATCAAACACCTTGCTGATTAAACACTGTAGGTAATAAATTTCTCCAAGAAACTCACAATTGTCAAGTTGAGCACTCCCGAATATTCATACAATTAACAGTGAATCAAATAAAGATTCTAAAGGAAAATGTAACAACTGTGTTTGATAGGAGAGCCTCTATAACAATATGACTGAGCTTGTTCCTTCCTTAAGTCCCTAGTATGTAACAGTTAGACCTCCATCATCTTGTCGTAAGTACTGTCTGCAATACATTTTTGTAGCAAAGGAGAGGGCTAAGGAACATACTACAATGACAATCCAACATGCCAGTGGAATGATTGTTCTGAAAGGCTAAGCAACTAAAATTTAGGTTTTGCAGCAAAAAAGTGACAAAACAGCTTTGTGCTCTCTTTAGGGATGCCGTCATATGTAAAGATTCATCAAAGATCTTGTCGCTAGCAAGAATTTGCCAACTATAAGGCTTTGGTTAGGTTTTGTTACTTTGCTCCTCTAGCCAGGAAGGAACAACACTGGTACAGTATGTGTTTATATTGCCTTGCCTTATCCTCTATAGTGATTCTACTAGTGGCAAGTTAATTTCAGCAAAAGAATTGCCATTAGGTTGAGTGTAGTATGTGAGGCTGCCTGGTATGGGAACATCTGATTTTCACATGCATATTCCAAGACAGTGACTCACCAAGTAGAGAAGCAAGGATAAATATGGTAGCCTAGGCATACTGTATATAGTGTACTCCCCAGAAATATTCTTCAGCTGGATGGGGTGAAACTATAGCGGGTTGGACAAAAAGTGTGGGGGGCAACCTGCAACAAATTTAGTGCTCCCAGTTGTTTATGACATAGGTATCCAGAAAGTCTTAAAATTGTGTCAGTTTTTTACTGCTTTGGTCCAACTTTCTAATGGCTGTTGCCCAATAGCATGTCTTATTTTTCCATTGTCTTTGAATGTCCCAAAATGCCCAGTGCCCCTGATTTGTAACTTAACTTCCTAGTGTCCCATGTTGTTTAATCACTTGTTGTAGGGTAATAGCGTAATCAAGGTAGTGTAGTTAAAAAAAAACACAGACACACACACCAGAAACTTTTTTTATTAAAACTGCTTGAAAAAAATGCAAAACACGCAGTGACAAGCAGCTACAAATCAGTAAAACCAACTCTGATGATAGGCTCCAACAGCCAATCAAAAAAAAATTGAGTTTGTTTAAATGAAAACTTTTATTTCAAGTTACTGTGGTCCCAGGCCACATTTCGTGGTTGCACTAAACTTGTTAAAAGACTTCAGCTTGGGAGGATTAGACTATCTTCACCTAGCTCATAGCATGTGACATTAGACCTACAACCAGCAGCAGATGAGGGAAAGCCTTTAGTTCCATTCAGATTTAATGCACGTGTTTTGGGCCGACAATGCCACTCGCTGGTATAAATTAGATCAAGAGTTCAAAAACTTGATTTTTAAAAGTAAAAGTATATATTTTAAATATCTACATCATCTGGAGATAAAAAAATATATATATAAAAAATGATGACAATATAAACTCATACTGTCATTTTTCCTTGGTATGTGCACTGGAAGGTAAAACAAAGGATGCTACAACTCATGGGCAAATAATCAAGCTTCAGTCAATATTGTAAAATCAAATCAGCAGAGAAACAGATGTTAGAGAACAAATAAAGAAGGTTGGCTCCTGATACAACTGACTGTTCTTTTTGTTAACAGTGGCTGCACAAAAACACATATCCTCTCCCTCATCTGTATTTGCCCAATTAGCAAATTGTTAAACCAAAGGTAAACAAAAAGGTAGCTATAACAGACAGAGACCATTTCACATGCAAATACTGTAACTAGTTCCAGTTTCAGAATCAGTTATAGAAAATGTATTAAAATGCAAACAAAATATAGTATTTCAAAAGTGGAATTCTAGAAAACTGTGTTTTTCGATGAAGTTATTAATGCCTGGGCTCCTTGGAAAATTTTCCCCTTACATTCTGTGCAACTGGTCACTGGGAGATAGAACATGCAGGATCCCCTCCAGTGGGGAGATTAAAAGCAATTATAGTTCTAGCTGGAGGAGGAGAAAGGTTGGGACCTATGTACCTATGTGAAATTATCCTCATTTAGTGGTCACTAGCAAGTCTTTTGCTTAGAGTTTCTTAGAAAATAAAAAATACCCAAAACCTTAAATGCATATCTGCAGCAATAATTAATGCAGACCTAAGTTCAACATTTTTACTCTACATAAAAGGGTAGACAACCCTATGTGTAAAGTAAAAATGTAATGCCCTTGCGGCGGCAATCAAGACTGAATGGGAGCGCAGAGCATTTTTTCTACTAAGGGGAAAAGGATGCCAATCTCTTGCAGTGAACCATGTCACCCGATCTTGCACCTGCGCAGCATGAGGTCAGGTGTTGTAGGAAGAAGACCAGATGGTGGCGCTGCGCTGGGATGAAGAGGAGTTCTAGAACAACGCGGGACCAGATCGAGAGGAGGGGGGCCTGCGGAATTAAAGGTGTATTTTTTTGTATTTTCAGTTTAGTTCTGCTTTAGGAGTTTTCCAGTGATAACAGTGGTAATGTGGTAAATTAATTTTAATAGATATTGTCATCTTGCCCATTTTTTGACCGCATCTGCACAAGGGAGGATTGCCCCCTTACTGCTTTCCCTATTGTAGATCACACTAAAATCCCTGGTTCCATTAGCAGGAGCAGCTAGATCTGAACACATTCTAATACTAGTTCTTAACACTCCTCCCCATTGCTCCCCATACACACAAGCACTGGGAGTGCTGGGAGAATGCAGACAAGGTATCTGTTTCACCTCAAGATTCTTTATAGATATATATGTATATATAATGTATGTGTATAGGTGCAGGAATGTTGTGTTTAAACACGGAACCTGTTTTTCTTTGTACTGGCCATCTAGATCACCTAGGGGATGTCTAATCAGTGGTTATCAAAGAACCTCACCCATGGAACAATCAACAAAACAGATAATAAAACATGCCAGTACACAAGATCTAGTTCCCATAACAAACTGGTTACCAGTAGGACCCTCAAGGGGTAATAAATCTATCAAGCTTGAGTTAGCAGAAGATGGATTCCTAACTGGACAGTGAACCTCTTGTTGACCCCTAAACTTAGATTCCAGCTCCAGATTCACATATCAAATTTAGCTGGGAGGTCCATCAAATTACATCAACCAATCCCAATCTAGTGGGGTGTGTGTCAACCAATAGTCATCTTAGAGATCACATCTAGTAACCAACCCAGGAGCCCAAGGATACCGAATGAGAATTAACTATATAAAAATGGGAACTGAGGGAATTTAGGTCTCTTGCTTGCTCTCTTTGTCTCCTGAGGGTCTCCTTAGGTAAGCTGTTATTGAGTCCTCTTCTGAAGGAAGTAGGCTCCTGAGGTACCCATTAACTTCTTAGCAGGTAGCTATAAGGTATTCCTGATTGCAGTCGTATGGGTGTCTATATTATTACTGCATTACTTTGCCATTTTGTAATTACTGTATTGTGTACTAAGCATTGTTAGATTATTACAGGGGTTACTTACTAACAACATATTTTTCATGTAATATATATATATAGATTGAAGTTCCTATATCTAGATATCAACCAATATTGCTGTGTACTTTACATTTCAACTTGCTTTCTTAATTAAACTGTTTGAGTGACTAGCTATCATTTGTGCATGAACCTTCATTTAGTGAATATATACGTGCAATGATAAGGTGATAAGGTGATATAATACCCATATTTATGCAGATAAATATTACAAATCAACAGTATTGGTGAGCCAACTTAGCATTCTTTTCTTTTTAAAGCTTTTTCTAGCAAATAATACAAAGTTTTAATTGGTGTGTCATTTAATTGCTTTTATTTGCACACTTGAAATAAAAACTTTATTTGCAGGTTGAAGTGAGATGTGCTTACTGTTTATCTTCATATCTAAACAGACAAGCATAAAAAAAGGAAAACACTATAGACAGCGGTCCTCAACAAAGTGGACCTGATTATTCTCACCTGTTTCAAAAGCTTCAGACTGAGGCAGCCACGGACAGTTCATATTTCACTGAATATATTAATTGTGCCTCCTACTTTAAGAACATTGGGGTGGGGCCAAATTAAGAAAGATAATGGATGCCGTACCATCAATATGTTTTTCTACAAATGCCATTTCTACCACTGTCATTAATTGGGCTTAATGGTTTCCCAAGCACCAGAAATATATACACAAAGCAATTATTTGGATTCTTTTTTTTTAATTGCTACAGGATTATTTCACTTCTGTAATTTGGAACCATTAAAGCTAAGCAAAGCCGGGCAACTATGTTTTTCAAAAGAATGACAAGCCACATCTCTGGTGATGAGTTGTCTTTAAGAATGTAAAAAGGATACAAAAGTCTTCAAGTTGAAGGTTGCATTATTATAAAAAAAAAAAAAACACTTCAAAAGATCATACAAATGTCCTCATGCTACAGAAGGTAGATCCGACTTTATCACAGGGAATCATTTTCTTTCTAATCATCTTAATTTTTCCGTGTTCTACTTCAGATAAAAGAAACTACATCAAATGCATTCCCTTGAATAATATTTACTTCAGTGAATGCAGAATAACTTCAATTCCATTGAGAGAAAATTACAGTATCATTCTAAAACTTAAAAAACATTTTGATAATGGTTTGAGGATAATGGAAATTTATAATCTGGCACCCGTCACTCACAGCGGTAACATATACTAAGAAACACAGGGAACAAAGTGACAATGCAGTAATTCTAGTCTGTGAATTTTCTGAGTGACATCTTAACAATGTGTAAGATCAGGAATATCTCAGTGATATCTTTTACAGCTGAGAACAGAACTAAATACCCCAAATAAATTAGGGAGTAGAAAGATGCCTAGTATGCGGTGTTTATAAAATTAAGCACTGGTTTGTGATGCTTCCATTTTTTCCATGTATTATACACTAGGTAAAATCTTTCAACAAATCAAATACAAACATTTAAAATATTCTTTGTGCTGATGGTTGGGTTTGATACACCTAAAGACACATAAAAGAGTAAAGCAACTAAATAACTGACTATCTTGACTATATACCTTTTGGACATCACGGTCCACTAAATTTACAGACTCTGTACATCACAAAGTGACGTCATGATGCCAGAACCTGCCCACTCTCCCATCGCAGGTCTGAGCCTTTGGACACAACCCACCCACTGCCCTGGGTCTGCAATGCATTTGGGAGACATGGTCCACGGCTCTGGACCACCAAAAATTTCTTGGGTACTACCGGTTGGCAACCGGTGTTCTACAGCTAAAAAAATTTGATGTCAAAGACCAATGGGGGTTTAGTTGGATTGGGTAACAAAAAATGTTTTAATTAAAGCGTACCTAAACTAAGAACTTTCACTTTACATAAAAAGGGTAGACAACCTTTTACTTAAGGTAAAAAAAATCTTTTGTGTTTTTTTAAGTGCAACACCCTTTTTTGAAAGGTGCAGCACCGACCACTTAATTCTCATCAAGACTGAATGGGAGCCCAGAGTCTCACGGGATATCTACGTCACACATCCCGGGAGGCTCTTGGCTGCTCCTTCTGCTCATGCCCAAGCATCTCAGGCATGCGCAGAAGGAGCCCTTTCGTCAATAGGGAAAAAAATTGGCGATCTCACGCATGTGCAGTGAGATCGGCAAGTTTTTTTCCCAATATACATCACCCCATCCCGCTCCTGCATAGGGCGAGATCGGGTGACGTAGGAAGAACGGGGAAGAAGAGAGAAGAAGATGGCCGCACCTGGCACTCCCTCTCATTTTTGCATTAAGGTATGTCTGTGCAACCCATGGCGCTGTACATTAAATAGGGATCATCAACTTACATAAGCCAGGGTTCATCAGAAGGTCTCTGTGAAAAAAAGTTCAGCCAGAGGGTTCTAGAGAAGCTTGATGACGATCTAAGCCTCTGGCACTGGCAGGCCATCCAATTTTATAGGACAACCGCAGTCCAGGTGACAGCTGCAGCTAGTTGTCATTCTGTGCCAGCACTGCCACAGAAAAGGCTGGGAAATGTGGGGTGAGGAGGAAAAAGTGAGGGTCGTTAGTGAATATTTGGGTAACAATGCAGGGGCCACCTCCCAACTAAAGCTTCTTCCCACCCAGCCTCAAAACATTTTGGAGGACAATACTGAAATATTTTAAGTAGTATCTTTCATTAATTCCTAACAATCTGGCTATAGTCCTAGGAGTATACAGTTTTTCCTTTCATAACAATAATCCCCACATATATTACTCCTTAAGTCTATTCTTCTAGTACACTTTATTTGGATTGAGACTTAAGATCCTCATCAAGCCTCTTCAGATCCTTATGGGTGATCCTTTTTTAAGGAAGCACTTCTGATCTACACCGGCATATGTAAGTTATTCAACCCTATATATACATAAAACCTAACATAGAGAGATATTTTTCTGATACAAATTAGTCAAACAGACATACCTTTATGTAAAAACAAGATATATATATTACTGGATGTATTGTGCAGTTAGAAAACCCTCTTTAATGCAGTCATGTGACACACTGAGTCTCCATTTTTCCTGAAGAAGCAACATTGCGAAATGTGTCGGGGACTGAGACTGTCTTATCTTTCTGAACAATGTGTGTGATAATATCTATGCCCAGTACCAAATGCTCAGCCTTTGATACTACAATCTACTATAATATGCAAAAGCAATCTGTTTGCATGTATGCATAATTTTATATAATTTACTTAAGAAAATGTGTTTCTTTACAAAATGTCACTAAACTCTCTCACTTCTATGATCTCATTCTATACATGACAACAAACACTTTAATACCCTCTACTTACTTAAGAGGGAGGCATAAGGTTTATTATATTTGTTGAATTAGTAGAGAGGAGGTATTTTTTTGGTATTGCTATATCTGTCTTCTAGGTCTGTTTATATACATACATACATATTGCTCAACCCAGAATTTTTTTTTTAACTGGGTGGGAAGAAATTGTAGGCGGATAGTGGCCCCTCTTGTTACCAAACTCATCAGTAACCATCCAAAAATAACTGGTGGTTGCTAAAAAGTGCCAGGTGGTGCACCCAGGTAAAAGAGGATGGGAAAACACTGCATAAACACTCACATCCTCAAGTCTGAAAGTGCCTTAGAGCTCTCATCCTTCATTCAACATATGGTATTAGCCTTGGGTGTTCTTTACCAGATGACTAGATTTGGGTGTCCTTTACCAGATGACCAGATTTGGGTGTCCTTTACCAGATGACCAGATTTGTATGCAATGCACTTTTTTAAACAATTACACAGCCAAAAACGACTTTTGGGAACCATGCGGCATTCTGCCACAGTTACATGGAAAAAGAAATCATCCTAAGAGGTGGTGTCAAAGGCCTGTTCAGTGAAGATACTTTTGAGTTTCGCTCCAGCTACACACACAACTCCCTACAGCTGAAGAAGAGACATGGACAAGTTAAAAAAAAACATCTTTAGCATTACAAGAATATGCCTAGTTGAAAGTAACTATCTACCTCTTCATATATTAGGACATGGATGAACAAGAAACTGCACAGACAAAATACATTAATGTAAAATCTGTCTCATCACTGGCTATTTGGGGCATAATAGCAGACAACAATGCAGCATAACCCTTCTGCACCTAGCAAGCCACCCAAAAGTGTTCACTGGCAATTAACGTACTGAATTACCAAACAATAAAAATATACCAAAGGTTACATGAACTGTAGAACAAAAAATGAAACTATTCTACTAATGTTAGAAATTGTACAATTTACCTACAACATTTTTCAGATTTTAAGCATAGGAGTAAAAGTGATACCCTGGTAAACATCAATTAATTCTAAAAAATTGATGACAATGGTATGGCAAACACATACACACATCTGTCACCAGTGGAGCTGTGGTGCCAACATTATTCAGCTTTAGGTCAATTGTAGTTGTCATGTAGCTACTAGTCTAAAGCTGCGTACACACTGCCAATTTTTGTCGTTGGAAAGGATCTTTCACGATCCTTTCCAACGACAAGGGAGTGCACGATGCATGAACGGTGCTGTACATACAGCACCGTTCATGCTCTATGGAGAGGGGAGTGGGAGAGCGACGGAGCGGCACCCTGCTGCGCGCTCTCCCCTTCACTTGCATTACGATCGGCTGTCGTCCATCGTCCGTGGATCCGGCAGGTCGGTCGTCCGGACGATGGACGACACCGACTGTACACACAGCAGATTTTCGCCCGATAATTGTCCGATGCCGATTATCGGGCGATAAAAATCTGACGTGTGTACGTAGCTTTAGTGTAGACCTCAAAATCTAATTCCCCAGTACAAAGACTTTACAGCAGGGGCCTTTAAGCATGCGTGTTGGTGATTTTTAACAGCCTATCTATCCCATTGGGACAATTTACTTTTATTTCCTATTTCGAAGACACAACAGGAAGTGAGAGGAAATCTCTCTAAAGAAAAATAAATCATCTCTCGAAGCTCTTGTCTTCCTTGAAAGATTTTCCCTCTTTTTTGCTGATCAAAATTTAAAATTTTGCTAAACTTTCAGTCCTGCAAACAGCATTTGCTGGGGCAAATAAAGATGGGTTGATTTGTCTAGCTAGGACACAGATAGAAATATTGTATCTATGTACCCATCAAGCTGCAGCCTACCCAGCTCTACACAATACAGTATAATATAATTTGGGTAGCAAGCAAATATTCCTAGAATACTACAGACTGAATGTCACACAGTTCAAAGCCTGTGAAACTTGTGTAAAATCATGCATTACAAGTTCTGCCTTTCTGGCAAATCAAAAACACACACGTTTTAATCTCTCCTTACATATGCTGGAGTTATGTACGTAAAAAGAAAATACAAATATGGCTATCTTTTCCAAACAAAGCTATAGCAACAAAACAGAGACAGCACAGAATTTGGGAGAAGTTCCATTCAATCCAAGATAAACTTGCTGGACCTATTAATTTCTTTTTCAAATTAGGGTCAGGAAATACAATATATTGGAAAATCTCTTTCAATGTCAGAAATGCACATTATCATCTCCTTGTTACCATTAATCACAAGGGATATGTTAAACACAGATAGATATTTCATGAGATTTAAGTTGCTTTTACAGATGGTCACACAATTTGGGGTGATACATCCTCTTGTGCTTGCCTTACTTTCAAAAGAATTAAAATCCAATGAACTTGGTTGTCCTCTGCAATTTTCAGTATCCTAGATATTACTGATCCTATTACAAGTGCAGATTAATTTTATAGAGCTTACTCCTTGATCTAAGCTAATGGAGAAGTTTAACATTTGCGTATTTTTCTTATCCCATTTATTATCTTCTATTAAATGAGTTATTTAATCAATGCTGCAACTGTTGTTACCAGCAGAATTCTCTTGTGCTTTATGTTTTTGTTCACATCAGCAGAGGCAGAAAACCGTAAAATTGAATCCTAAGAGGAGCTGCTTTAATAGGAAGTATATATTTTTCATAGTAACATTATCACATTTTCTAGTTAGTTATAGACCCATTCTCTGCCAGAAAAATACAAATTTGGTTGTATGCCATTTTTTTAATTGGTCAAACTATATATTGTTGTGTACGATTTCATTTATATTATTCTTCACCTTAAAACATTACATTTGTGGAACGATATATCTTGCATATGTTTTTATGAACTGAATAAAAAATTACCAAAGGCAATAAACGTTTTGCTTTCCTGAAAATGTCAGTTTATTATAAGCTAGCATGCTGGGAATGAATGCGCTTTCATTTTTACAATACACTAATTTAAATGTAACTTTTTATGAACTTTTTAATAATTGCAGAGCAACCCTAAAATAATGTTATAATCATTTATCAGAAACTTTTCGAATTATCTCAAGAAGAACAAGAAAAATCTGTATGTAATTAAAAACTCATCAAACTGTACGTCCATATTGCTGCTATAATATTTGATGTACTGTTAAATAAAACTGCAGAAGGGGAGTAACACCCCAAGAACATAAAAAACAACTAACACTTGCTGCCTATTGTATAATACATGGTATATAGTGCAATTATATTCATATATATTATATACAGGTAGTCCCCGAGTTAAGAACATCTGACATACGGACGGGCGACTCCTAGATATGAACGGGCTTCCCTGCTGCTGGTGTACAGGACTGGAGGAAGGAAATGTTTTGCTAAACACAGCTGATGTTGTGGGTGATCTTAGGGACTGAGCTCTTTCTGAAGGCTCTTGTAACTCTTTAATGACCAAGACAAACTCTGCAGTTGTTTCTTTTTGCATATCAAAGGACACCATGCTTCAGAAGGTAATAAATGTTTAGGCTTGCTTTGTTTGAGATTAGCTCACAGTGAGGATTTTATACAATAACTGACACCATGCTGCCTAATAATATGTTGAGACAAACATCTATCCTAATTTATTATTAAAATAATGTATCTGTTCTGACATACATACAAATTCAACTTAGGAACAAACCTACAGTCCCTATCTCGTATGTAACTCGGGGACTACCTGTAATGCAAAGACAGTGAACTTGCAATCCTGGTCTCTGGCAGTAAACAGCCCAATTTAGGGTTTTGTACAGGTAGCAAAAATATTTGCAGCTGTTCAAGTCTCAGATTGGCTACAACTACCTTTATTACAATTCTAGCGTTAATTAAATCTCAGCAACATTTCCAGCATCTTAAGCACTGTTTAAAAAAAATCCTATCTTTCTATATAGTTTGAATCCCTTTTTTTTACCAGGGAAAGGGCTGGATTCACAAAAAAATATTTTGTGCTTATGACAACACAATCCCCTAGTCTCTCTCTGTAGTTCCGCATTGTCTTTTTCTTTGTGGTTTACAAAGCTCGTCCCAACCAAAATAACTGATAATTTTAACAAAATTAGGCATAATTCAGCAAGGTTTAAAGAAAATCAATATTCAAACTAAACTGTTAGTGTGCAATATAGTATACAAAATTTAAATACATTTTTGTAGTGGCCTTTTTAATACTTGTAATGCTTCTGATTTGGGTATAATGCTGGAAAGCAGAAAAGTTTTGGAAGCTACTTATTTGCCACTTGCAACAGTTATAAACTAAGTGTGAAAAAATGCTCAACTTGCTACTCCACCTAAAGGTAAGTGCTTTAGAGAGCCATGTAATTCTCAGACTGTCACCTAGTCAGGAACATTTACATTTAGAGTTATTGTTAAACTATCCCATCTAAGTGCTACTAAGTCACACAAGCTAAGCCTCAGATATGAGTATTTATTATCACCAACAGCTTGTTTAACAAGAAATTCTACTGTTCAGAATCAATAATCTGTATATATATATACACATATAGACATATAGTATATAGATATCTGTATATAATTCTCTTGTAGGGTTTGACTCTATGTTTTCCCAAAGTAACTTAGTAACTTAGTTTTTAACGGGTAAAAAGTTACGAGTACAGTTGAAGTTGCATACATATAAACTACAATGTGTTGACAATGACAGATTTAAGGATTTAAGAGTATAAAATTGGTGTTTGCAAGCACGAGATTCTAAAATGCATCCCTAGGTGCACAATAAAATATTTTCATACAGTAAAAACCTGTTTCAGAAACATCTGTGCCAAATACATACTCACTATTTTACTTATATTATAGAAATTGGGTGTAAGCACAACAAAGGAGATGATTTTGGTGTGGCATACCAAATGAGTTTACAAGGTGCAGACAAGAGTAAAATAAACATTGTAGAAAATTAACTTACTGTAATTAGCAATATTTGCACCAACAAATTGTGGTGATGCCTTAGTGCAAGATCTACAGAAAATGCCAATCTTGTTTCACCAAATACAATGTTAGCTTGGATGTACAGGTTAATGCTTCAGAGTCACACTTTTCTAATAAATTGGCTGTTAATTAAAAGGCAGATTAAAATACAGAAATATTTATCTAAAGCATTTCAAACACCAACAGTTATACAGAATAGATTGGTAAAAATCAAACAATTAGACATGCTAATAGAATAAGATTTGCATTTGTTTAACTAAGGGGGCTGAGGAAATAAGTACCAAGCTGCTGACATAAATAATCTAAAATTCCATATGCATCTAAAATTATCATTGCATACAAAGCAAGACCTATGATTTACCCACTAAATATAAATAACCTACCAGTATTTTAGAAAGAAATAGCAAAATTCCCTATAGAAACCATCATCAAGATATTTTCTTGCAAAATGTGTCCAATGCCCTGCCAGGTACGCCATAAATCGGTACTACAGGTCAAATTTAAGATGATTTTCAAAAGTCCATAGAAAGCCCAGAAGTATTTTTCAAAGTCAGCACTGAAATAAATATATTTACTGATTTTTTTGTATGTTTTGCATGGATTGTGGTGCTTAATTTTCAACTAATATATTCAATACTTAAATCAGGCCCTTCAGCAAGATGCTGTTAACACAATGCTAAAAAGATTCTTACTTTAGCTATAGAACCTTCATTACAGGTTCTTATAGGAACAGACACACATTGTGTCTATGACAATAAGAGCAAATAATAAAGGTTAAAGAATACTATGTAAAGCAATGATTCTTTAGTTCTTGTCATTCAAAATACTGCATATTAACAAGCAATAGCTACATACCCTCTCAGAAGTATCCATTCTCATTTTAGCCCTCCATTTCTGCTGTCAGGTTCACTGTCAGGTACCAAATGAAGGTAAACTAAATACAAACAGGAAATTTATTGCGCCACTGCCATACCTTAAGCATGCAATACCCTTAAACAAATTCACTGGAGACTCCATATATTCCGAAAAAGGACATGCATATGACATAATTAAGACAAAGAAGGACCTCAGAAAACAAACCTATGATCCGTGTTTTTCACCACATCTCTTTGACCCCACTATCAATATTTTATTCTATCTCTGTTTTAATGTATAATTTTACAAAGTCTTCAGCATGTTTACTTAAATTCAACTTTTCTCAAGGCTTGGTAGTCTTGACTGATGCAGACAGCAGAACTGACATGAGGACATTTTTGTAAGTGCAATATTCTTTAAAAAAAAAAAAAATGGATGCAGAACCTCTACTTTCAGTCTTGATTGCTGTGGCCATTGGGAGCGCAAAGCCCCCCGGGATACCTACGTCACACATCCGGGACGCTCTGGGTGCTCCTTCTGCGGATGCCCCAATCTAGGAAATGCGCAGAAGGGGCATTTTTTTCTATTAAGGTAAAGAGATGTAGTGAGATCAGCTCTCTTTATTTTTTCTCTTAACAGCGGCTATGTCACCCGATGTCCCACCTGCGCAGTGCCAGATCAAGTGACATGCCAAGAAAACGACTGAAGATGGCGGTGGCCGGCGCTTCCTCAGCGTCGGGATGAAGTGGAATCCCAGGACAACGCGGGACTGGAGTGTGGGAAGGACCAGAGCTATCAAGGGATTTGTAGGATTAAAGGGAAGTGTGATTTTTTTTATTTTTAGTTTAGTTCCACTTTAAGTGTTATTAAATAGTGGCTGCAAAAATATCTAAAAAGTTATTTACCTTTCTTCAGTCAGTTCATTACCATGTATCTAAAGCCCTTTTTTTTCATTTTCTTTTTTTTTTTGTTTTGGCTAGAATTAGAATTATTTGGTTTACCTGTCCTGGTGAGTACTGACATTGGGAAAATCTCCCTAAATAGGTTTTACCAATTCCCTCAAAACTAAAGAAAGATTATTTATGCAAAAAATGTAAGATATAATAGATTTTTTTGAAAAAAGAAATATGCAACCTGAATTGCAAAAATCACCAAAGTGTTTTAAAGTATGAATAAAAAGTCCATTACTGCTGCTTTAAAATGAACATCAAAAGATGTTTACAACCATATGACAAGAAAAAAAGACATTATAATCAGTCAGGTAACAAGTAACTATTACTGTCATGTGTAATATACCATAACTTTAGACAAGTTGATTAACAAAAGTCATGATAAGAATTTAAAAGAAAACATTAATCACAAACTATCAGAGCCAGGGAAGCATGATGTCGTTTAACTCATCCAAAAAGATATGGAGCCGGATTTAATTATACAAAACACTTCTTTAGTGTTTTGACAGATGACTATCCGCTACTATTGCATAAAAAGTTTGTGCTTGTTATTCATGGAAATTAAAACTTCTCAGTACATTTATTAGTGGCACACTAAAGGAAACAAAGTGCACTTGTTTATATTACACATGAAAAGACAAGGATATGACTTTCCTAGCAGCCTACCATGATTACTTGGCATAACATTTTGCTGCCTAATTTTTGGCCAACATTTTTATTTTTTACTTTTATTAAGCAACTATTAAAGGTGACCTATATTATGTGTATATGTGTTACAATTTGATTTTAAATAAAACATACCAAAATTGAGTTTACACAGAAACACATTAACATTTGCCTAGGCCCCACAAAACATGATGAAAGACATCAAGACAAAAAGACTGTATGACATATGTAAAATATTCTGTTGAAAATTTTAGAAGCATGTAGAATTTTTTTTTCAATCCTATATGAACATGTATATAGTTTTATTTTTATAATTAGTGAATTGTAACCTTGAAATTCAAGCCACACAAACCAGGTAGTTCTAGCAGAGGAAATGAACCTTAATGCATTTTTTTGGGATGGCGGAAAACCGGAGTGCCTAGAAAAAACACAAGCAAATACAGGGAGAACACACAAACTCAATGTTGTCTTGGCTGGACCAAACGCTGCAAAGGCAAGAGTGCAAGTCACTAAGCCTATATGAACACCATTGAAAGGTTCTTACGTACATCTTTACTATACATATAAATATGTGTATCTTTACTGCTATTTTAGTGAAACATCCCTTTCAAAACATGGCTGCACTGCCTTATGTTGTATTTGCCAAAAGTCCTAGGAGGAGCAATAATAAGCCTCCCTATACAGAGTTAACATGCAACAGCTTGGGTCCCAACTTGTTTGCAGCTGTAATATCTACTACAACTGAGCCTCGACCAATGTGGCAAGCGATTACTAATAATACAAAAATATTAAAATTCAAACTACCTACCCTGTCCTCTCTCATTTTCACCTCATATGAAGTGTATTACATCGGTCTTTTCCACCCCTAACCTCTCATTGTTGCTGTTTTCTACCGCCCCCTGACCAAATCTCCAAATTCTGAATAACTTTGCATCCTGGATCTCACATATTCTATCTCATGACCTGCCCACCATCATCCTTGGTGAGTAAGTAACCTCAGTAACCACCCGGCTGTTTTTGGGTGGTTATTGATGTCAGGTCATAATAGCCACTTACAATCTCCACCCAGCTCACAAAAAATTCTGGGTTAAACACTGCTCCCTCAGCCAAACTGCTATTACCCCCCTCTTTTGGGGTAACAGAGAATATAATCAGCCTCACACAAATTGCTGGATACACTTTAGACCTGGTATTCTCCAAACCCAGCAACCTCACCCACCTTGACAACTCACCACTTTCCCTTTATGACCACAACCTCCTTGCCTTTAACCTAATCTAATTATTGCCCCATTCACCAAATCTCAGAGCAGCTCAGGGGCAGAGAGATAACCGTAACCCTCACCACAAGCTAATCCTGAAACTGCCTTATATTCCTAGCCCTCACTATCTCTAAATTACCATCTGCAGATAAAGCTGCTACTAAGTTCAACCACACTCCTTCTTTGGCTCTGGATGAAGTTGCCCCTGGCAACTTCCGCTACCCCCACCCTGCTAACCCCTGACCTTGGCATAACACTCCCACCAAACGTCTACAAAAGACTGTTCGTGCAGCTGAGAGCAGGTGGAGGAAATCTGGCCTCATGACTTCATGGACTACAAAGCCAGACTACAACACCTTAACACTAAACTCAGTATCACCAAGCAAAATTATTTCTCCACATATTCTCTCACGCTTCTAACCAATGCAGTCTTATCTCAAGAATTGACTCCCTACTAAACCCCACATCTGCTCCCCTAACAACAACCTTCTCTGCCCAAGACATTGACACCTACTTTAGAGATAAAATTGTCAAAATCTGACATGATGTCTCTGCTCACCGTGTCACTGCAACCATATTCACCCCTTCCACCTGTATATCATCACTAACCTCCTTCAGGTGTTAATGAAGTCTCCGGTCTTCCCTCATCATCTCCATCTACGACCTGTCCATTTCACCCAAACCCCTGTGATCTACTCCGTCCCCATTCCTCCAACCTGACCCCTGCACTAGTCACAAAGCAACTTTTACCTCCTCTTGGTCTTAAATTTTTCCTCTGCTTTTCATACTGTTGATCACTCCCTTCAAATCCAAATCATGAACTCAATTGGTAGTAGAGACACTGCTGTCTCTTTCTTTGTTTGCTTCCTACCTGATTGCTCTTTTCAAGCTTCTTTTAAATAAATGGTAATTCCTCCTCCCCACCCTGTTTGAGTTCCCCAAGGGTCAGTCCTTGGACCGATTCTCCTTTCTCCTCTCTCTGTAGTCTAATATCTTCCTTTGGCTTACAGTATTATCTGTATACTGATGACATGAATCTATCTTTCTTGCCTCCACTAGTCTTGGATAGTGTTTCATGCGGTCTGTCGGCCAAACTCAATCTGGATAAAACAGAACTTATCAACCCCCACCCCACATTTCAGCTGTTATTACAGTTTTTATAATACTGTTTATTAAAAATAATATGCCTGAACAGAATGTCCACTGTTAAGACTTATTAAAAAAATCTCAGTTTATATTCTAGTACAGATGGCAATCCTTCCCCAAACTATTCACAATTATTATATACACACACACATTTATATTCATATATAACACCAAAATGTGGGAATTAAAAGAAAGTCGACATCATTTTAGAATGGATATATGATTAATTATATTGTTCAAATTGTAAAAACATGTCCTTGTAAAAGACACAGCCTAAATTAATGTGCAAAATGAGAAGACGGTGGCACATTTCTTTTGAAATGTTTATGCAAAGCCAGATAGCCATGACTCACTGCAAGAAATGAGATACAATAATGAATTGTGTGTTTTCTTGCAATCAAGAGAAAATATCCATCATCAACAGTTTACTGCACGAGATTAGAGGACAGTTTTTAATTTGATCTAGCATACATTTCAGGCTTGAGACATGTTTTCACATAACCTTTTATTATTTCATCCACTGTGCACAGTGTTGAATTTGGATACGTTTCAAGCAATTAGAAACCAAGTCTCATCTGTTGATTTCATAATAACATGTCAGTTAAATGTAAAAGATAATGATGGTGCGATTCAATTCAGTTTGCAATAAACAGGGCTCCGTTCTGAGATGATACAGCAGACAGATTACAAGCAACCCCGTGGCAGCAAACCGCTGTAATTCCAGATAAATGATTCCTCATTACATGAAAATAATAACGAGGTCACCCATCAAACAGCTTCTGAGATTAAAGAACCATCAAACAGTGTAGGAATTTCATCTGCAATATGCAGCCCAGTGTACTTAAAGCCCCAGTTTGTTGTTCTCTTAAAAATATCCACAAGATGTCTGTGTAGGCTATTTTACATGATTGTAGCAGGTTAGCATGTGTAATATAATGTGTGCAAACACACCCCAACAAGCTCAAAGATTGCACATTATACTTTTATATGATTTAAAACACCATACACTACAATGAATAGAACCATAATGGCGGTCATAAGAGTTATCAGATCAGAAGTAAAGGTAGGAGCCCTAAAAGTCTGTTAAATGAAATTAAAACTCCAGCAACCCGAGTTTTATCAGCTTCACAATTTACCAACTAACTTCATATATACGGGTTTATTACATCAGATTCTGAATCCCAGATACTGAATAAAATAAAGTTTTGATTTTATTGCAGAATGTAGTCAATCACAAAAAGCTTTGCTTTTACAAGGGTCTATCCTGAAAATATCAAGTAGTATTTTCTTCAGAGGCATTTTCTTTTTACATTTAATACTCTTTATGTCAGCTTTTCTCAAACCCCTCAAGGAAACCCTTAAAATAACTTGAGGGTCTTTTGGAACGCCGGCTATAATTACTATATTCACAGCTCCCGGTACATTAGTGTGGTGGTCAGAACGCCTCTTACATTGCTAGCCAGTGGTAAGTATGTCACCCTTACAGATATCTAAATAAATCCTTGGTGTCAGTGGTAACTTGGTTAAATTTGCTCCTTCCTCACGGAACTCCTAGCAACCTTTCGAAGGACCCAAGTGCTCCATGGAACCGAGGTCCAGATTCATTACTTTATGCCAACATTTGAGCACAGGTCTTTTGTAAATAGCATTTCAAGTAGAAAACTCAAGTGGTTCTATTAATTTTTCATTCTTGTATCTAACAACTATGCACATTCACAGATTTAATTTGAAACATCATAAAAAAGTACAGAAAAAAAAAATAATGAAATCAAATTGATATACAAATGAACACAATCTTTTCATCTGGATAATTACAGTGTGGGAGAGGCATTTTATTCATAAAGAATGACAGGTTATAAGAGTGATATATACAGGGCATATACCACAACCTGTGCAGGGAAGACTGCATAATGTACTAATAATGCAAAGTGACTGCTGACACTGTCTGAACCACATACATTGAGATGACTTGTCCAACAAATCATACTGCTCCAATATGCACTCCCCCTGTTTCGCATCATTACTGAAGCACTTAAAAACTGCAAAGGAAGCATTAAAACTGATTCTAGGGTGTCTGTTTTCAATGCATTCAGCAAATAGACAATAAACATAAGTGATTGTCATCAGTGGAGCACGGAATATGTTGGATAGTAAAAGATGTGCAATGCACTTAATGACATATTTCAGCTGCTAATAAAAAACCTTAAAGCCACCCATTCATAAGTGCATTATGTGTCATTTTAAAAAAATATGAGCTGTTCAAAGGAAATTTACCTTGTCTATCACTTGAGATGAAGAAGACTGACAACTGTATCTTGTAATAATGAAAAGCATGTTTCTGGTTTTTCAACAGAAGGTGATGAGTAAGATTTTGTTTTTAAAAAATTTGCAATAAATACCTAGGGGTCTATTTATAAAACAGTGAACATGGCATTCACTGAAACATTCCCTGGTGTAAAACCTTCCAGGTCCATGTATTTCAGTGGCAGTAACATATTTTCAACTGTTTTATAAAAAATACATTTTTTTCCTCCAAAGCAGTATATTATTTCACACTTGACCATTAATGAATATTATAATAATGGAAAATATCTAGATACATTACTAGGTGACACTTTTAGGGTGTATTAACTCATCATAATCATGAACATAAAAAAATATAAAACTGTAGGAACGTAAGACCTAGGACAGACACTGCCAAGTGTTTATTGCTGTTTGTGTCCTCACCAGAAAAGTTTACCCCGCTATTTGTTCGAGTAAAAGAGATGGGAAAACCAAACTGTTCATAGTTGTCACCAGAAGGAGAGATCCTTTAATGTGAATGCTTGTTACAGTAACATGTAAGCATGAATTGCTTCTCAAGTTTTGTCATGGAGAGAAATATCCCCAAAAAGGGAGTTAAACCAATAACTATTGTATAAAAGCTTTAACTGGAAGTTTTATTTTTCCACATTTTTGCGCCTCTTTCCCCCCTTAAACTCTTTTTACCCCTTCCATTTTCCAGGGCTGTCCTAGTTTTAATTCTCAGTTCTATGCAGGTAGTCCACTTTAGACAGATAACACCATGTCATTCTGTCCTTGTTCTGTGAGCCCAGCCTATATTTCATATGGTAAGTTATCAAGTAGGGTGGTCTCACAGGTTGCTACATGAGTGCTGATCAGAACTGGAAAGTTAACCATTGGAGCAGATAGAAGAAAGCTTGAAAATTATAAAAATACATATATATGATACATATTTTGCAAAATGAAATATCCTGGGGTGGATTTGAAGGGGAGGAGGGGGGACAAATAGTAATGGAAATATGGTGGAGTTAGCACTTTTACATTTTTTCAAGGTAAGGATACACTTACTTACCTGTGAGCATAGAACACTCTCTGTATAAACTTTTTTCCTAACAGCACCAAACATGTATGTCAACAAATGTATCAAATTTATCGCATGGAGTCACAATAGAATAACTTTGAAACACTTATTTGACTATGTCACTCAGTTATTACATTCTGTCCTTGGCTCTGTTTTATTCACTTAGGATTTACTATATTGAATGGATATATAATAAAGGAAAATGTGAAACCTTTTTGTTGTCCTCTATTATTCTAAAACAAACAGCAGTAAAACTGTTCTTGCTTTTTGTTACAACACACTATAAAGCAATCTACGTAATTTATACCCCAGTGCCACATAAACTTTTAAATATACAAGTAGGGTTCACAATATGTGTTTTTCCTGCAAGGGTTTGTGTGCTGCTCTTCTGGATAATGTTTAAAACACAGTATTTGATTCTCCTAAACATTAAATCTTTTCAGATAAAAAAAAATGGTTCTTGTTCATCAGTTCTTTAACTCTTAAATCTTCAATGGCAAAATTACACAAGGTCTCACTGCATTTACAACAACATGTTACATTATTCCTCTTAAATAACCAGTTATGCAAATCAACTCCTGAAAGTTTTCCCTGCTTGAAGCTATTTAAAAAGCACATTTGGAGGTTGCTTTCAAGGCCATCTCTGGCTGCACAAGCAATGATGAAGACAACTGAAGAAGGACCTGGTCTATCTGGTAAACAAAGGATGCCTTTGGATGGCGGCACCATGTGAGCATTGCTTTATACAAGTAAAAAGGGTGCATGGATAGTTATTCATTTTTATCTTTATTATTTAAACAAAGGTGGAAGGGAAGAAGGGCGAGTGGGTTAGTATTTGCCTGGAGATCACATTTTAAAATTGTAAGCATGGAACCAGTAACTATCACTACTTCATTTTTTTAAGTCCTTGATACATGGCTGCTATCCTGTTCTTAGCTTTAATTTCTAATATGTCACTGCCCTACAATAAGCATGCTATTACTGAAATGTGAATTTTGCCCAATATATCTGTTCCTAATCAGTAATTCTATAGGCACTAAAGACACTGATCCAAAAGCATCCTTTAAATCCTACCGCAAGGATGATGCAGACTGCAGACAGACTTTAATACCTGTGCATATTTTGACAGCTCATAGCAGAATAAAAAGCACAGGTAAAATCTAATGTAATTTGCAGCACACAGCTGAAAAATGTAAAAACAATACTGAAACATTCCACTAGGTGGCAAAAAGAAAAGACAAGAGTTTGGTTTAACATCAAAACTAACAAAAAAAAAAAATCACAGAGTAACCTTTCATAAAGAGCTAACAAACTAACAGCTGTTTAAGTGTGTGTCTGATTTTCTTGTACATTATAAACTGACATATTTAATGCCAGTTTATAATGTACAAGGAAACTATCTATCTAAATATTTTCAGTCTACAAAATGCTGAACTAAAAAGCTGACGTGGTGTTGTAATCATTTATATAGGTATTTAATTTCCCAATTCTGCAATGAAAACAGTAAACTGACGGATGTAACTGGTGTAAAAACTTCAGAAATGAGATTCCATTCAAAACACCTAATACGGTGCAGGGTACATGACCTAATACAAGAACACAATGATTTTCTTTTGGTGTTATCATGAAAATATTTTCAGTTTTCACACACTGCAGGATTTAGCACATAGAGGAAATGTTATATGGATCTTGCTGATCAATACAGCCTGTTGGTCAATAGCAGTATTCTAGCTAACATTTTCTATGAAGAGGTTTCTGCTTAAGCTGACAAAACTAAGGAAGGACTTTGTGTCTAAAGCACAGATTACCATTTGTAAAATTCTAGAACAATGATTTTCAACCTTGAGTTCTTCCAGAGGTTGCTAGGCACTTCGTACCTCCTGGGTCAGTTATCACTGACACCAATTGTTCTTTTGGATTATCTGTAGAGAGACATTCTTCCCAGTGGCCAGCAATGTAAGCGTCATTCTTCCCACTAAGCACCAAGTTAATGTGCAGGAACCATCAGCACAGGACACATTTACACTGGTGGGAAGGGATGTGTGATGGTCCGGGACCCTAGTCACCCTGGAAATAAAAGCCCTGGGTCTCAGCTGGACTGCTTGGTAAGTGGCACAAGAAAAAACTCCAAAAAATGAACCAAAGCTTTTATTTATGTATGCTACTTAATATATATATTTGAAGTTGCATAACTTACAGTCCTTTAGTACAGCGGTCGCCAACAGGTGAGAACACTTTGGTGGACGGCGCTCTGGCCAGTGCGTCCCCCAGCGGGTTCCCTCTCCTGAGCCCACTGGGGGATGCACTGGCCAGAGCAGTGGACCATGTCTCCATATGGATTGCAAACTAAGGGCCGTGGAGCGGGTTGTGTCTTTGGACAGGTTCTGGTATCATGACATCACTCAGGGGGAAGTTTCTTCCCCTTTTAGTGACACATGGCTCCCTGTGCTTGCGCAGTCAAGAGTCTGTAAATTTAGTGGTCCGTAACGTCCAAAAGATTGGCAACCACCGCTCTAGTAGTTAAGGTGTATCCTAGTGAGATGAGCTTATGGCTTCATAATATGTGTGGATATAGTAACTATAACAGGGGTTCCCTGGGGACCTGAACATTATTTTAAGGGTTCCCCCTGTGATGAAAAGTTTAGGAAACACTGCTCTAGAAGTTGACTTGTGCTCTGTTTGGTGCCAGTACTTCTCCAAGGCAGGTAATAAATATCATTTTTGGAGATAATTTTCATTGGCTTTGATTACTTATACAGCCTAATCCTAATGTTGGAGGTTCCAAATGCACATCGTATGTTTATGGTTGCGGGTATTTGCCATACCTCCAAACCACTGATTATAAAGAGAAGCTAAATTCCAGTACAACAAAGCTGGTATAAATCTTTATGCATCAGAGTGTAATGATAGCGAATATAAGTAAAGTGGACTTGCATTCATAAAGTGAACATTTGATGAAAATCTGCAGATTGATATAATGGTGGTGCCCGATTTCTATGATACATGGTAACCTTATCAATTTTGTATCAGTTTATTACTAAAGCTGTAAGCTCTGCTAATTTGCTGGATTCCATAAAAACAGCCAGAATTGGTTTGTTTCTGCCTGTTTTTTTAATTATTGACTGAAAAGTGTATTGTACCAGGTCTCCACTACTAACACTGACAGGCTTAGACTGTGTACACACGTTAGACGTTTGTCGTTGGAAAGGATCTTTCACAATCCTTTCCAAGGACAAAAGACTGAAAGATGCATGAACGAAAGGTGTACATACAGCACCTTTCTGCTCTATGGGGGGAGGGACGACAGAGCGGCACCCCGCTGCGTTTTCCCCCCTTTACTTTCATGGTGGTCGTTCATAGTTTGTCGTTCATGGATTCAACAGGACGGATCCAAGAACAACGTCGGACGGCCACTGTACACACATCAGATTCTTGTCCAATACCAGCCCTGAAGCAATATTGGAATGAGAATCATCTGACGAGTTTACATAGCCTTAGAGAAAGACGAGCCATTTCCTTTCATTCATCTATAGGCATAAAGTTACAGTATTTGACTACATTTTGCAAGGCTAAGCTTTATTGTAATTGGCAGCTAAACCAACAATAAAACACATTTAAGATTGCAAATTTCTGGCGATGCAAGGACACTTGGGTTGTGCAGTAATATATGAGAACTCTATGTCTATGAGCAGTTTTAGAGGTATCAAAGAACAAAATGTATTTATGTCTTTAATATTGAATTAAGGCTTTGTTAGGGTATTCACACACAGCACTGTATTCCAATTTCTAACACAACTCTAACCCTCAGAAGCCAAGAAACATCTTTTCACGAACATTCTGGGCTACTGCCTGGCAACATTTCCACTGTTTAGTGTTCTGGTAGTTGTATGGGAAATTATGCATAAGGTGTGTGCTGCCCAGCCAAATCACAGACAATGAAGGCGATCTACAAGCTATGATGTAGTAATTGGCAAACTAAGTAGTGTAAAAAGTGCCGGGCTGTGGGCAGGCTGCTTCAGTAAAAAGAAGATATGGTATTCATCAAAGGTTTGTAGTAGTGTTAAAAAAAAAACAAAAAAACAAAAACTAAAAGATTCTAGTTTTGTTCTTATGTCCTTATGTACAAAGTGTCAGTTGCGGGTGTGCTGGTACACTCCATCCAATTCTCTCCAAGACGCCATTTGTAAATAAAAATTCCAAAAGTAACTGTGACCTCATTTTATGTGTCTAATGTTTACGGAACTCAAAACCAGTGGCTCCCAAGTGGGTGTGATACATAGAAATTTATTACAGTATTCTGCCCTGCACCTTTTAGCTTACCTGACACTTTCCAGTAACCACCCAACTGTTTTGGTGTGGCTGCTGAAAAGTTGGGTCTCAATACAGTGGCCACCACCCACCCACAACTTCTCCCCACCCAGTTTAAAAAATGTCCACACACACACACACACATCTAGTTAAAAAAATTTTTTTCTGTAGGACGCCTTTATACGGAGGCCTGATATAATTATATATCATATACAGTATACCTACTAAGTATGTATTAAGTCAGAAGAACATGTTAATAGTTTAAATTGTTGACTAAATACTTATAATAGTTTGAACTCCCATATATTGTTTTGAACTCCAATATTACTCTGCGTATCTGAAAGTAGAAACTACTTCTAGTCAAACCTGTATACGTCATTGGAATGCCAGGGCAAAGTGCAGCTCTATGAATCACACAGTAAACAATGAGGTTTTTCAGTATTAGCCCACATACAATCATTTGTTTTCCCTACAGTCAGAAAAAAATGAAGACTTCCTATTCTAACCTAGCCTTTTTGGGTATAAACATCAATAAATCCCTGGCCTTGCTTTTCTTTAGTGAATGAGTCATGTCATAACTGATAGTAGTAGTAAATAAATAAAAAATTATATACAAGAAACGATACTACAATATAACAGATTGCAAGCAGCGAAACTGATCTAACCAATTAGATTTTCCAAGGAAAACATTTTAACTACAACATAAAGCAGCCAAAAGTGAACAAAGCTGCATAACTGTGTGGTCCACAGGAATGCAGACTGGTCTGCCAAGCACTTGGGAAGAAAGATTTGGCAAGGATTTTTGGAAAGAAAAAAAGTAGTAAAGAAAAAGACATAACATTTTCTTTTCAGTCTAAGGAATATGTAAATTACAAAAAGCTAAAGTGATCTTCATTATTAATCGTGACATCTCCCGCGTTCTTCTCTACATTTAAATTTTGGATGTACTTAGGTCACCATTTTCTGGTGAAATATGACACTAGAAACATCAACACATATATATTTATTGCAGGTAACACTGTAATGAAATGTAATCATACAAAATAATCCGCCTAAAGTAGCACTGTTAACTCCATAGATCAGTCAATTATATGGCAACTGTTACTTACAAGACATCAAATAAATATTAAAGTAATCCTGCAATTAAAATAATACATACATAGCCTCCCCCACCTCCTAGATTGTAAGCTCTTCAGGACAGGGTCCTCGCTTCCTCCTGTTTCAGTGTCTGTATCTGTCTGTCATTTGCAACCCCTATTTAATGTACAGTGGTGCGTTATATGTTGGCACTATGTAAATAATGTTAAATAAGAATATTATTAGCCAACAGCAGGCATTTTACCATCTAGGTAGCGATTGCCAAAGTTATGAAAAAGTAAGCCGCAGAAAGAACAAAGAACCTATTTTCACTGCTTATTCCTAAACTTTATCTGCCTGTAAGTGGCTTCATTAAAAACAGAAATTGGACAAAGGCAAGCATCAAAACAAGGCCATACAGAGATAGGGCAGCGGGATGACAATAAATGTACAATACGGAGAGTAAAAAGAGGTTGCACAACGCAAGGATAAAACACACTGTGGCAAAGGTAGGAAATGCACAAGCACAATATACCATAGTAAACGTAGAAACAAAAAAACAGGATGGTGCTGCAGCACAATGTAGTGTGAACCGTCTCTAAAGTTTAAACATTCATCACCCTCTTTGGCTTACAATAAAATATGTTATGTTCAGTGCTTTGTGCCCTCTATCGAAACCTCACAATTCCATCTCAGGTAATTAAATTTACAGCAAATAATGAACAAAAGCTCAAAGCTCACTTCAAAAAAGTTGCACTTGAGAGAAAAGTCAGCATAATGGAACAATGGTAAAGGATTACCAAATCAATTCCATGGGACTCCATCAGATTCCAAGCTTTTTTTAACCCAAAAGCTAACATTCCATTACAATATTCCGCATAGAAACATGAATATACATGAATTTGACATGAACTTGAAAATGAAGAATTGCTTTGTTATAAGTAACATAGAGAAAAATTTATGGAGCCTAAGACGTACCTTGAAAAATGTACCTTCTGTCTAGAATTCCACCAGCAGCCTCAAAGCTGTGCCCCAGCCTTATGAGCTCCAGGGCACTGTGCCTCTGAGTGTTGGAGATTTGGAGTAAGATTTGGTGTTGTCACTATTGCACTGCTTACTATGCCCCTAACGGTTATGGCATGAGTAAGTAAACCTTTGTCTCTAACAAGATGGCCATCTCTACAAAGTGGCAGAGAACATCTGCGGCAAGAACAGGGACAATACTGGCAAATAATCCTTTGCCTTTTGTCTTGCTTCCCGAAATCAGGTCCTCTTTAATGAAAGATTGCAAATTTTAAACATTTCTGTGCATGCATAGAGCCAGAATTCAGCCAGCAACTTTTAAGAAGCTAAAACGAAAGGTCAATTTAAAAGAATAAATCTAAATATGAATTAGAATGTCTACAAAATGCAAAGGTGTAAATGCACTTTAGGGAACAAACTATATTGTTGACCCATAAATGACTCCTAAATGACCGTTGTTAGGATATTAAGATACACCGGTGGCAGATTCCTATATATCATCATGCAGCAAACATATACGAGTGAGTGCTGAGAAGTTCCTGGCTTTGCCCCCTTCCAGATGAAATAGAAAAATGAGTGTGTGGGCATATGAAAGCCTAATATCTTAGTATGTAACTGTGCAAATATTAGGTCTTTGCGATTCTTAAAACTGTTTTTTCTTTTAGTGAGAAGGTGTGATGGCAGAGGCACAAGCAAGTTTCACATTGTTGGAGTTAGAGGCCATCATTAAGTTTTTGAAAACATGCTTGTGCCTCTGCCATCACTGCTTCTCACTAAAAGAAAAAACAGTTTTAAGAATTGCAAAGACCTGATATTTTCAGTTACATACTAAGATATTAGGCCGTCATATGCCCCCACACTCATTTTTCTATTTCATCTGGAGGGGGGCAAAGCCAGAAACTTCTCAGCACTCACTCATATTCAAGGTGAATCTGACAATATAATGGTATTTATTATAATGCCATTTATCAATTCTTTGTGTTAGAAGACCTTATTTGCTTCAGAGGGACACTGTGGCAGATCTCCAAATACAAAATACAGAAGCTGTGATGGCAATGGCACAAGCAAGTTTTCAAAAACTTCATGACGGCCTGTAACTCCAACAATGTGAAACTTGCTTGGGCCTCTGCCATCACAGCTTCTCACTAAAAGAAAAAAACAGTTTTAAGAATCGCAAAGACCTGATATTTGCACAGTTACATACTATGATATTAGGCCGTCATATGCCCACACACTAATTTTTCTATTTCATCTGGAGGGGGGCAAAGCCAGGAACTTCTCAGCACTCACTCATATTCAAGGTGAATCTGACAATATAATGGTATTTATTATAATGCCATTTATCAATTCTGTTTGTTAGAAGACCTTATTTGCTTCAGAGGGACAATGTGGCAGATCTCCAAGTACAAAATACAAATCATTTTACTAAAGGGATATTGATGAAAATAACAGTACATGCATTTTTTGGGCAACTGCTGCTTTATATTACAGAATATAAATAATGTTCACCCTCATGAGAAATCTGTAATTAATATCACCAAGTGGACATTACTAAAATTATGGATAGAAATATTCTTCAATCACGATTGGTTATGTTACTAATACAGCTGCATCAGATAAGCTCATGCATGGTTGATGCCCATTTATGTTGTCAAGCCTATGAATATAAAATAGTGATTTAGTTTATTTTTAATGTGTGGCTTTCATGTTCATGTTATTGTAAGCTATACTCGTTCACTAATAGCTTAGGGGGAAAAAAAGCTGAACTCCAGGCATATAAAATATACAAATGAATGCAGCTATGTAATTGCATCAATATCATCAGCTATAAGTACATCAATAAATGTATTTTTGTAAATGCAAGAATCCCTTTATTTAACCTAGCATCAGTCTCCTGAAATCCTCTACACAACAGACTTCATCCAGGACAGGGAGAACTAATACTGGGAGCTAATACACTGTACTGTAGTGTTTATAAACTAACAGTAGCAGGATCAACAGCTATTTATAAATAACAGCTACAAAAGTAGCTTTCATTCATAAGTGAATGAAGAGCAGATTTGGCCTGTTACACTGAAAGATTCACCAATACAGTGGCTCTCCCGGTGTAATCAGTGAGGCTGTGCGGTCACTTTACCAAATGGTTCTGAGCAGTTTTAGCACTCATAATACAAAACAGATGTCCCTCACATTGATAGAGTGGCTGTGCTGATTACACTGGGAAAATCACACACTTCCACTATAATATATAGGACAAAGATGGCAGAAAGACAGCTGGGTCAGGCAGAAAATTGAAGGGATGGCCAAGGTAATGTAGAGACGAAATAGGCTGCTTTACTCCTACGCAGTCTTTACTGTAATGTTTACTTGAAGTAGTAGGAAACCTTTGAAAAATACCTGAAGACTTTCATTTAATTTGTGTTAAAAAAAAAATCTTTATTCTTCACAGTTAATTACTTTTCTTACTTTTTACTCAATTAGGACTACAATGAATCAAATGTAGCTAGAACAACAGATTAGGCACTGAAACAATATAGCAATGATTACCTGCCAATGGACTTCCTTTGTTAATCTAAAGTTATTTTGTTTACAAACAACAATGAAGTAGTATAATGTGAAATGCAGCTACATACAGTGGATAGATCTGTTGACTTTTACTGTGATTGTGAATTAATCACTATTTGCATATATTGAACCTGGACCTCTTACTCAACCCACTGATATTCATTACATCAACTCATAAACATTACATGCATCTCTTACATATTACCATATTGTGCCAGGAAACAAAGTTGGTTAAGCAGTTGTGTATTTTGTACAAATACAGCATATAGGCAAGTGGAAGGAGTGAAGAAGAAACGAATTAGAAGTTAGATGCTTTGCTAAATTATGTAGTATGGATGTCAAGGGTCAGTTTACACATAATCCCAGTGTAAACACAATAATGTACTAAATAAGCAGAAACATTTGGCCAGTGTTGTGTTTTAAGTGCTTTTCTTTCTTTTGTTACTTCATATTTTGTAGTTTCATATACTGTAACAACTTTGCTGACAGGTGTTTTAACATTGTCTGTCACAAGAAAAACATAGAAGCTACAATTGCTCCTTCTAATAATGCTAGTTTTGTGGCTTTAATTCTGATCTTTTATAAGTACAGGTAGTCCCCGGGTTACATACGAGATAGGGAGTGTAGGTTTGTTCTCAGACTGAATTTGTATGTAAGTTGTAACATTTTGTACATTTTTTTTAATAAATGCAATTAGGACAGATGTTTGTCTCAACATATTAGGCAGTATGCTGTCAGGTACTGTATAAAATCATAAAACAAAGCAAAAAAAAAAAACTTTATGGAACCTAGATATTCATTAACTTCTGGAGCAAGCTGTGCTTTGATTTGATTTGCAAAACGAAACGACTGCAGAGTTTGTCTTGGTCATTAAAGTGTTACAAGAGGCTGCGGAAAGAGCTCAGTCCCCTAAGATCACCCACAACCTCAGTTGTGTTTACCAAAAGATTTCTTCTGCAAGTCATGCAAACCTTCCCCCCTCCTGCCTTCAGCTAGGAAGCCAGTTCATATCTAGGAGGCGTATGTATGTTGGGTGTTCTTAACTCAGGGACTACCTGTATAGAGTTACTAACTTCAGTCCACTCTTCTGCATAGTTGTTCCAGGCTAGTGACGTAAAGAACTAAGGACAAGGAGCCTGATTTAATAAAGCTCTACGAGGCTGGAGAGGATACACTTTCATTGGTGAAGCCGGGTGATTCAGCAAACCTGCAATGGAGCCATATGCTAGCAAATGTTTTCAATCCTGGACCAGATTCATTCCAGGTTTGCGGAATCTTCCAGCTTTACTGATGAAAGTGTATTCTCTCCAGCCTTGGAAAGCTTTAATAAATCAGGCCCAATCCATGAGCATAACAGCCAGTCAAGTGGAATTGTGAGACGTCAGAAAACGTTGCCCACACAGTATAGCTCTTTATTCCCCAGTACTCTCTATGAAAAGCGTTGGTCAAAATAAAATAAAAAAATAAAAGTAAAAATATAGAAGCCTTCAACAGTGGCCCCTGACACCTTAAGAGGGCTGCAGAAAAGAACACGTTTTCATTGTTTTACACATGAGCTTCTTGTTTATCATGGGAAACCTATAAGGGGGCGATTTGTTCATCAGGAACTGCCAAGGATTTGATTAGTGGCTAGGACAGGCAGATATATTGTTTCAATAATGCTATTGTTGCCTTGCAGAAAAAAAGGTTCAGGACAAACATGCCTGGACCAATTCTGGGTTTCCTTTCTCATCCCTATTTAATGTACAGCGCTGCGTAATATGTTGGCGCTATATAAATCCTGTTTATTAATAATAATAATAATGCATGATGTACAGCCGCCAACACCACCCGAGTCTTGCCCTCTTACAGAGTTAAAATATAGTTACGCACAGCACTGCGTAATATGTAGGCGATAATAGTTGATGGATTTGCTTTTTTTTTTTTTTTTTTTTTCAAGTTCAACCAATAGAGAACTAAGCATACCACAAACCAGCATAACCCAGATAACTCCAGAGAAAACGTATTGTATTTATTGACACATCCGTTAAATGTTTTCACATTTAGCAGACAAAAAAATCCAACAATAATGAAAGGGCTTGGGACAATCTGTAACACTGCACTGGAATTACACAGTAGTAAAAATCAACTGATCTCTTACTTTTCACTATACATTCACTTACAGTCTAACTTCTAATATATCCATAGTGTCTGTCGCAATCTCGGACAATCTGCTGAACAGATAGGCCTTTAAGGACAGTAAATGCAGATACAAATACAAAGAAAGGCTCTTTAAGTAAATTAGAAACTTGCATGTTTGTGATGATGATGTGACCTGCAGGAGATATTGGGGCACTTGCTGACTGGTCTTTTGGTTGCCATGGCAATGTTACTGCAAAGTCTTATAACTGCACCGATTTCTCGGTGGGTAATTTATGCACAAATACATTAAAAGTGCATCTACTACCTAATAGAAGTCGGGAAAAAAAACCTAGAATATGTAAAATAAAATTGAACAGAATCCCTCACTAGGGTCACAGATCCGAATCTCAGCCAGGATTTTATCTGCAAGATGTTTTTATGTTCTCTGTATGTTTGCGAGGGTTTAGAAAACAAAGAAGACGCACTTTGTTTAGAAAAACTTGGGGTCTGAAAATGGTGCTTGTTATACAATGGTACAATGGTAGTAAATGTTTTTTTACTTGCATGCCACGCTTTTTTGCACTGTGTTTTTTTATTGGGGTTTCACGGCACATCAACTGCTACACATGCCTACGCAGCCCACCACGCTACGGAGGTTGTTGCTAATCATTTTTGTGTTTGTTGTCTTTACGCTTGTTGTTTCACACTTGTTACATTAAGTTACTTTTCGCTTATAAATGGCTCAGAAAAGATTTTCATACAGTGCTGAATTCAAGTTACAAGTGATTCAGTTTGCAAAAGTGATTGGAAATCGTGCCCCTGACAGTGATGTGGAGTTGTATAGAAATGATGAATAAAACTTGAGTTCATTAACTTTATGTAACAAATTTTGGGTCCAAAAAGCAAGGTGCTTCATATACATGGGAGCATCTTATACGTGGAGAAATACGGTATATCATTGTGTAAAATAACAATTTTGTATTATTATTACATTTAGACAAGAAGCAAATGAAAGTTTTTTTTATGTGTCTAAGTTCAATCACCTTACAAGAACAAGAACATACAACTCAATGTTTCCTTGTTAAACCTTTTCAGGTAAGAAGCTACAAGTGGATAAATGAGAATGTAGAACAAAACATCAGATGTAAATCAATGGCCTTCAGCTCGGTGTCTCTACCTTTTATGTGAACGCTGGTAATATTTACACCCACACTAAAAGACAAAACTAATAAATCTCGATTACAAATCTTTCCACCAATTTGACATTACTGCTCTAATGTTCTTTTAGTTCTAGTTCTACCCACACAATACATTTCACTTGTTTTTACAGGTAATTTGTATATATGGACATGAATATACTATCAACCATCCCACACCACTGTTATCATTTATAAAAGGAACCTGTCAGCACAGAAATATAGAGGTTTTAAAGACACAAATTCCCTAAAAGCCTTCCTTTACCATAAAGCAAAACCAGGAACAACTATCAAGTCCTGTTGTTCCTCCAGCAGAATAAGTCTGGGTCAGTGATTACATAAGTAAAGCATCAAGAAGAAAAAAATTTCTGCGTTCAAATACACCTTCCTTTATTACTTATATTAAAGTGCATTCTTTCATGATTTTTGTGTATTTAACATGTCTTCTATAGGGGTGTAAGCATATTTTTTAGTACAATGCAGCAACACCTTGCAAAACCTTGATGTACTTCCTAATCTCATATTCTTGCATGCTCCACAGATATCTTTGCTGCTTCAACACAACATCTTCCAACATTGGCCCTGATTTAATAAAGCTTTCCAAGACTGGAGAGGATACACTTTCATCAGTGAAGCTGGCCGATCCAGCAAGCCTGGAATGGATTTCCTAAAAGTAATTTGCTTTTTGTTGGCAAATCCATTCCAGGTTTGCTGGATCACCCAGCTTTACTGATGAAGGTGTATCCCTCTCCAGCCTTGCAGAGCTTTCATGAATCAGGCTCATTTTTATCTGCAAGATGTTTTTATGTTCTCTGTATGTTTGCGAGGGTTTAGAAAACAAAGAAGACGCACTTTGTTTAGAAAAACTTGGGGTCTGAAAATGGTGCTTGTTATACAATGGTACAATGGTAGTAAATGTTTTTTTACTTGCATGCCACGCTTTTTTGCACTGTGTTTTTTTATTGGGGTTTCACGGCACATCAACTGCTACACATGCCTACGCAGCCCACCACGCTACGGAGGTTGTTGCTAATCATTTTTGTGTTTGTTGTCTTTACGCTTGTTGTTTCACACTTGTTACATTAAGTTACTTTTCGCTTATAAATGGCTCAGAAAAGATTTTCATACAGTGCTGAATTCAAGTTACAAGTGATTCAGTTTGCAAAAGTGATTGGAAATCGTGCCCCTGACAGTGATGTGGAGTTGTATAGAAATGATGAATAAAACTTGAGTTCATTAACTTTATGTAACAAATTTTGGGTCCAAAAAGCAAGGTGCTTCATATACATGGGAGCATCTTATACGTGGAGAAATACGGTATATCATTGTGTAAAATAACAATTTTGTATTATTATTACATTTAGACAAGAAGCAAATGAAAGTTTTTTTTATGTGTCTAAGTTCAATCACCTTACAAGAACAAGAACATACAACTCAATGTTTCCTTGTTAAACCTTTTCAGGTAAGAAGCTACAAGTGGATAAATGAGAATGTAGAACAAAACATCAGATGTAAATCAATGGCCTTCAGCTCGGTGTCTCTACCTTTTATGTGAACGCTGGTAATATTTACACCCACACTAAAAGACAAAACTAATAAATCTCGATTACAAATCTTTCCACCAATTTGACATTACTGCTCTAATGTTCTTTTAGTTCTAGTTCTACCCACACAATACATTTCACTTGTTTTTACAGGTAATTTGTATATATGGACATGAATATACTATCAACCATCCCACACCACTGTTATCATTTATAAAAGGAACCTGTCAGCACAGAAATATAGAGGTTTTAAAGACACAAATTCCCTAAAAGCCTTCCTTTACCATAAAGCAAAACCAGGAACAACTATCAAGTCCTGTTGTTCCTCCAGCAGAATAAGTCTGGGTCAGTGACTACATAAGTAAAGCATCAAGAAGAAAAAAATTTCTGCGTTCAAATACACCTTCCTTTATTACTTATATTAAAGTGCATTCTTTTATGATTTTTGTGTATTTAACATGTCTTCTATAGGGGTGTAAGCATATTTTTTAGTACAATGCAGCAACACCTTGCAAAACCTTGATGTACTTCCTAATCTCATATTCTTGCATGCTCCACAGATATCTTTGCTGCTTCAACACAACATCTTCCAACATTGGCCCTGATTTAATAAAGCTTTCCAAGACTGGAGAGGATACACTTTCATCAGTGAAGCTGGCCGATCCAGCAAGCCTGGAATGGATTTCCTAAAAGTAATTTGCTTTTTGTTGGCAAATCCATTCCAGGTTTGCTGGATCACCCAGCTTTACTGATGAAGGTGTATCCCTCTCCAGCCTTGCAGAGCTTTCATGAATCAGGCTCATCGTGCAGCTGAACTGTTACTTCAACAACATTTATCATTGCTATGGAAAAGATGCTTACTGCAATTGCAATGTGCATGTACAGTAGAAGCAAAACACAGCTGGAAGTATTTTTAGGAAGCGGTTATGCAGTGCAAGCTACACACACACTTTAGATAATTATCTTTTAATATAAATTAACCTGGAGGAACAAATATTTACAAACACATATCAACCAACAATGCTATACATATGGTAAATATGTGATCATTCCCAGCACTCAGCAGACCACTGTACAAAATGTATATTATTTAAGGATCACACACCTTTGGCCACACAAGTGGATGTATACACAGTTGTCAAGATTTGTAAAATAGTTAAAGGATGACAGGTAATCACCAGAATAATTCCATCAGGATGGATCATATCTGCACATGTGAATCATTGTAGATCACCATCATTTGACGTTGGCAATATGTCAGTAATTTGTTTTCATTGAGAGTTGTCTAGTGTGTGCATGCAGCTTTAGAATAGGTAAATATGAGGCTTGGTAGTTGTGCTGGGGGAGGGCTAGGGCCTGAAGAGGTAATGTAAAGTGTAAAAATGGAAGATATTTTTTCTAAAATTTGCTTTGTGCTGAAGTCAAGAGTGAAAAAAAAAAGAGAAAGAACTCCCTGCAATAAAGATCAGTCACCACGCTTTCTTGTGCAGAGTAACTGGTCTTGTATCTGCCCTCCATCTTGTAGTTATCAGTAGGCAATTTTCAGTTGATGGGCCTGCCCAGTCATTCTACAGCTCAGCTCTCCGTTATGTGCAACACAGCCTTGACATCAAAGCTACTTTTAATAATTGGGTCTGGGTTTGCAAAGGCATATGGAAAGTTGATTTAATAGAAGCTGTGACTATTCAGGTATATATTTAAGGCAAGAGAAAAATCAAAATACAAAGAGTCATCAGGAGTTACGCTACGTATACATGTCAGAATATTCTCATCCGATAATTGCCTTAGAGCTGATATCGGGCGACAATCTGGTGTGTGTACGAGGGGGTGCTGGGAAGTTCCTGGCTTTACCCCCTTCCAGATATGGGGGCATATGACAGCGTAATATCTTAGTATGTAACTGTGCAAATATTAGGTCTTTGCGATTCCTAAAACTGTTTTTTTCTTTTAGTGAGAAGCTGTGATGGCAGAGGCACAAGCAAGTTTCACGTCGTTGGAGTTGAGGGCAGTCATAAAGTTTTTGTTTCTCCAGGGAAAGTCAACAAAGGACACATCTCACACTGAGATGTCACAAACACTGGGGGAGAAGCGCCCTTCCTACAGCACTGTCAAAACCTGGATATGTCGTTTCAAGACTGGGCATTTCACCGCTGAAGATGAGCCCCGTAGTGGACGCCCCCCAACCTCATCTGACCCGGCAACTTGCAAAGCTGTCCATGAGCTGATTATTGGGGACCGGCGAATATCCACAAAAAAGAAACTTGAAACTTGACATCTCACGGGAGCTGTGTATGCAAATACAATACATTGTGTTTTCTGGAATACATAAAAATAACAGAAACCAAACATGTAAAGACAAAAAATTGTTTGATTTTTTAAAACAATTAACTATGATAGCCAATATAATTAATGGGTGGTGCTTCTACAGCTCAATTGTTTAGTTAACCCTAAGTTATAGCCCCGGAATTATGAATTATGTATTAGCCCTGAGTCACTAAAGAAATAAAAACAAACTCATTGCTGCTAAATTGACCAAAAGTGTGTTCACCAAAAGAATCCTTGTGCCACTTTTTAAAATAAAGACAAAAAAAAAGAAGGCATAAGAACTCTTTTTTAATTATTATACACATGTTGTGTTATGTTAAACAATTCTGAACTACGTGTTTGGTTGCCATTACACAATGCAAATTTTTTGAAAGGTGGGGTGCAGATGTTATATTGTAATTGTACATAAAGAATATTCCTTTTCCTCCCTAGTTACCCATTGATAAAAAAAAAAGGTTTGCTTTGATCACTGGAGTGATATCAGGATCTGCATTGCCTTAACTTTTTGTTCTAAATTCTACCCAGCATCATCCTAACTAGTCAGAGCCAACAAAAACAAGACGCACCACACCTAATACAACTATTTTGTTCCTTGAGATGATTAAATTCCAAGAGCTAAACACATGACTTCTTTTATCAAGTAAAGAGTTCAAAGAAAAGGATGTCCCCCAGATTTTTTAAATAAGCCAAAGGGAGAAGGTATTTTACACATACTTAAATACTGTCATAATAAATAATTATATTTGCTAACATGGCAACTCATGCACATAACTAAAGCAGCGGGTATAGAACATCATCCGGGTCATTAGAAATGTTCACATGCTGTGTATTTTGCCCATCAGCGGTATCCTACAAAAGTTAAATCAGGAAATTAATGCTATACAAACCATGGGGGAGTCCTAAACCCCCCCTGAATTAAATGGAAGTTTATATAAAAATAAATTTTATTAAGTTATTCCCTTATTTTTTAAAGTTGTCTTAAATGAAGGGTAAAACCATTTTTAAAAGGCACATTCCCTTTGTAGGAAGTCTGATAATTATTTTCTTCAATATGTAAAGGGATAAGTATTGGTTTAGGGTTACAGCCTATAATTCTATCCTGCTGTATTTCAAAAACAAACCAAAAAGTATATAATATATCAGATACTTACAATTCAGAAGGTCTGCTTAAGTTACCTATTCCTTTCTAAAACGGGACCTTGAAAGGATCATGACATTGGAGGATATTGCTCATCAAGTCATTTAAGGCTCAATAAATCCAAAATACACTATATTGATAAACTTTGTGGACACCTATATTTGTGGACAAATGTATGTGAACTTTCATCTGAATAAATGAGATTAGGCGTTGATCTTTTGGATGAACGGGTGCAAATTTCCATAGGTTCAGTCTAAAAACACGTCATACCAAAGCCTTCCACCTCTACCTGTAGGTATCGGTACCATTACTGGGCCTAACCCCTGAATATTGGCTAGGCTTTATTTCTCGTGAGATTTGGAATTCTCAACTTTCCAAACATCCTAAAAGACTGTCCTAATGCTAACAGTCAGCATTTTTAATGTGGGTACAAATTAAGCAAATCCTAAATTTGAATGCAATGACTCCTTTGGGCAGAAGGTGGACAAAAGGAAACGGTACATAAAAAATAATGTGATTTGACAGTTGGGGCAGTGAACAGTACCACTACCACTTACCACTTTCCCCATTTACTCTCAATGGAGCTTCTGCCGGGATACACTGTGTCATAAGAGATAGCGCTAACTGCACTGCAACTTTATGGCCAGTGTGAACACAGCCTTACTCTATTACATACAAGAAGCCAGTACGATGCATCATAGTACATCCTTACAGCCACCAATAACATACAACCCTGTCCTTAGGCGTTTTATTGAGCACCGACAACTACAATACCCAAAATGCTGAAGCAAAAAATAATAATAATCAAAATTAATAGCAGTATAGAGATGAAAAAATGGTCCCTAGATTAATAACACTCAAAATGTATATAAAAGACTTTTTGATTTGCACCCAACAGTTTCCTAGTAAATCAAAGAGCCCCCACACAAGTCAATCTGCTTACACAAAATGTTATTGTAAATTACACACCAGTGTGCCAGAGAAAATTGGGATCTGAAGCCAGCCCTCACTTCATGCCAACTGTATACCCATTATTAGTGCTCGACAAGACCAGGAAACTGAAAAGCCTGTTTTTCATGTCTGACAAGGAATGAACTGTTCGGGACTCAGCAACACAGTCACAGGTGAGCACTGAGCACTTTTCACACTTACATTCCTGATTATTTGTAATGAACAACTGGATACAATAAAACTGTAAACAATTAGAAAAAACAATATATTCTTTAATCTAAAGCATACTCAGTGCATCATTTTCAGCCTTCCCAAGTCCTAGGGATCTCTTTATTAGGCAGTAACCTGACATTCACCATAAACCTTATCTGAAATAAATAGTTGGTAAAAGCCAAATTACCTGCTTCATAAATAGAACCCCTAGATGTGTTCTAGGGGTAAGTTCAGTTTGGCAGGAGCTTCAGTAAAAGGAGGACAAAAAAATTCAGATGTTCACATCCATCAGTTGGGTTTTTGATCTCTGCAGTAAAATCAGAAAAGCGTCTATAGGACTTGTAAATGGAGGAGCACAAGTTTATGCACGCCCCTTTTGTAAGTGTAGTCACAACTTTATACCAACATTTATGTAAAAACTGCAGAGATATGATTGCCTCAATCTGCACACTTTTCTTTTGTGAGAGCAGCCTTGTAACAGATTAAAGGAAGCAAAAGACCTATTTGGATTTTTGAATTTGAAAACATGTTTCTTTTTTAATAGACATGAAATTGAAATAAATTGTGTTCTTATATTGGCCTGGAGTTCAGCTTTAATTTACCATTTTTATAATTATTCCTTTACAAGACAATATCCCAAAAGACTGCTGGTTCATAATTAAGACAAAACAATATACTATGAACACCCTTACTGAGTGGCAGCAGCACACAAAAGCATGTGAGGTAGGTAGTCAGAAGGAAATAAAATGGCTATTGTGTTGTGTTATCTGCTCCTAAACCTTTGTAAAGAGAGGTTAAAGGTGAATTTTCAGGCATCGTTCCTCTAAATGGCTCATTTCCAACAAAAAGCCATAATTAATCATATAATGTAAGCTTGAAATAAAGCAATACTATTATCTCCATCCCCTCCTGCTTTATGCAAAAAAACCTCATTGTTCCCACTTGACAATGAAAAGCACACACAAAATGGTAACCAAGGGAAAATATTTAAATGATACAACAATCTAATAGAGTTTAAATGCACTGACACAATAAAAAGAGAACTAAACAAGTAGTGGCTGAATCATATTTCTTTACCAATATGTTATTGCTTTATTCTCGTCCTGTGTTTACATTTACTCCTCTATCTATACCTAACATAAATTCAACTATAGGGAGTATTCACCATAGGGAGTCACGTATTCACCATAGGGAGTCAAATGCTTATTCTCTAAATACAATTATTACCAACTTGCAATGGTACCTGCACCAAGTGGTAAGTATGACTAAATCAAAGTCTGTTTCCAATAAAAATGTTAGGTAAAAATTATTGTGTGAACAAGGTGAACTGTTGAAAATAAAAAGCAAGTTAAGTGTGGTTATGGTTTTGCATTCATTAGTTACCAACATAACATAATAATAACACCAGGGATGGTTTTCACTTGTCAGGTCATGGTAAAGCTAATAGTAGCTGTTCACATTCAGATGGCTTGTTCTTGTAATGTTAAAGATGTTCTGTAGCTGGTCCAGGATACTTCTTCAGTTTGAGTAAATATCAGGAATACATTCCAACACTTATATCCACAAAAGGTGAAACAGACACCTTAATCCAATCACCAGAGATGGACAATCAGCATCTGCAAAGTCACATTCCACATGGATTTAGTAGTGAAAGTACCTGTCCTGCCTGCACAATTGTAAATACTTAAAGGGGATCTAAACTCAACATTTTTACTTTACATAGAAGGGTAGACAACTCTTCTAAATAAAGTAAAAATGTTGTTACTTTTTTTTTTCAAGGGTGCAGCACCGTCCCTTTAAGCCTTGATCGCTGCGGCAGAGCCTCCCGGTATAGCTACATCATGTGTCCTGGGAGGCTCTGACTGCTCCTTCTGGGCATGCTTCAAACTCGGGCATGCACAGAAGGGAAATTTTTCCCCCAAGGGGCATGTGCAGTGAAATCGGCTCTCTTTTTTTTCCCTTTCACAGCAGCTACCTCACCTGATCTCACACCTGCGCAGTGTGAGTTCAGGTAATGTAGCAAGAAGATTGAAGAAAAAGAAGTAAAGAGGAGATAGAAGATGGGATTTATTTTTCCCTAACTAAACTATCATAAACCTTCAGTAAAAGTAGATACCTTAGCTTCCAATTAAACAAAGTAGTTCTGTTTTAATAATTGAAGATTTAGGCTAACATACTATCCTGTAAATGTAATTTATCGGGAGTTGTGCAATATCAAGTGATACTAGAAGTCCAGGGTAACATTTGTAACATGAAACTTACAAGATAACAGACCACCTGAAGGAATTACTATCACACAAGAAATGAGATATAGTATTTGTCAGGAAGAGCCACAGTAATCTATTCCAGCCAGTGTTGAAGCTGAGCTATATACTGTGTATGTATGTGTGCATATAAATTATTTAGCATTATTATTATTATTATTACTATTATTAATAACCACCCGACCGTTAACCCTGACCTTGGTATGGGCTTCAAAAAGTTACAATTATCGATAAACCCGAACTTTTCTCACTGTATGAAAATACAGTGAGAAAAGATCGGGTTTATCGATCACTTACCTGGTCCCGCTGGGATCGTCCATCAGTCGTGTTCCAGCGTCGTCCTCCAGCGTCGGGTGTCCTCTCCGGGAAGAAGCCGGCCGGCCGGCTTCTTCTCCCTCTGTGCGTGATGACGTCGGCGTGTGTGCGGGAAATTCAAACTGAAACTCATTCAAACACATTTTGTATTGGATTGAATACAAACTCCCAGTCTGAGACAAATGGCCAAACAAAAATTCAACTGAAAAGAATGGAATCTAGCCATAGTTAGCACAAAATTAGAAATAAATGTAATTTACAACACTGAGTGTACTCTATGATAATATGCCCTGCAGCTTAAAAAAGTGATATTAATATCAGATAATGCATGTACATATAAGAGAGCTTCAGGCTATTTTATTTGTTTTATTGCATCTATTCTTCTGACCATTCCTGTCATTAAAATACCACTCTCTTCAGCTCCCATGGAGAATATGGCTAAGAAGCCGCGTGAACCGTTAGGAACCGCAGGCGGCAGTTCACTTGACCTTTTCAGTCAAGCACTGTGCAGCAATGTTAGAAATAAATCTATGACTAAACACAGATCTACAATAATAATAAAGATGATTACACAAAGGTCCTATACTGAAATTTGAAAAACAAAGCACACTGGCTCTGTGAAAACTTTTTTTTTTGGATATCATGAAAATTATGAAGATATCCATGTATTTAAAAATACTACTTACATTTATTATAGACCAAGAGTTAATATTCAGATGAGTAAATTCACAGGTGGTTCAGCATTGCCATGTGTCTAGGATAATGCATGACAGCTACATCTGTTGTAGTATGAACACATATCCTTTAATCTAGTAGCATAATTAGCTTTAAAACAATTTGAAAAAACAATAAATTTGTCTCTTACTTTTCTGATATTTCAGAACATTTTGGTAAATATAAACTATTCTACAACAACAAAAAGTATATATTCAGAACAAAAATTCTGCTTTAGTCTGTTTCTAAGTTTAGCTATTTATCCAGTGGGTGCTGCAATCTTGCTGCTTTCACAGGACAGAGGTAAAGTCATGCTATCAAAGCCTACACTAACCATCCACTTTATACCTGCTGTACTTCCTAATTGCATAGATTCAACAAGGTGATGGAAACTCTTCTCAAGGAATTTGGTCCCTATTGATATGACATCATCACACTGTGAATTTCCCATTCCACCACATTCCAAACGTGCTCTACTGAGTTAAATTCGGGTGACTGTGACTTAGAAGATGGGTGTACTGCGGTCATAAAGGGATGGACATGGTCAGCAACAATATTAGGGTTAGTAGGCTGTGGTTTTTAAACTACATTCATTGCGTTCCCAGGAACCCAAAGTGTGCCAATAAAATATTCCCTACACCATAACACCACAACCAGCTTAAACCATTGATAAAAGGCAAGATGGATCCATGATTTTATCTTGTTGATGCTATATTCTGACCCTAACCCAGATGTTGCAGCAGAAACTATTATTATTACACAGTATTTTTATAGCGCCAACATATTACACAGCGCTTTACAATTTATTAGTCATGTCACTAGCTGTTCCTATAAGGGGCTCACAATCTAATTTCCCTATCTCAGTCATATGGTTCTAATACAGTCTATGGTCAATTTTGGGAGGAAGCCAATTAACCTAATTGCATGCTTTTAGGAATGAGGGAGGAAACCGGAGTACCCGGAGGAAACCCACACAAACACAGGGAGAACCTGCAAACTCCATGCAGATAGTGTCCTGGCCAACATTCGAACCTGGGACCTAGCACTGCAAAGACAAGGGTGCTAACCTCTGAGCTACTGTGCTGCCCATACACTGCGGTGAAACTTTTTAGACAAAAATGTATGTGGTCTTCTGCTGCTGTAGCCCATCTGGTTCAAAATTTAAAGTGTTGTGAATTCATAGATGCCCTTAAGCTTACCTTGGTTGTGACAAGAGATTATTTAGACTATTGTTCTGTTTCTAAGAGCTTGAACCAGTCTGGCCATTCTCTTCTGACCTCTGACATCAACAAGGCATTTTCACAAACAGAACTGTTGCTCACTGAATATTTTACCTTTCTCAAACCATTCTCTATAGGTTGTACCTATATCCGTATCAACCATTGCACAAGTCACCTAAATCACCTTTCTTTCCCATTCTGTTGCTTGGTTGAAACTTCAACAGGTCATTTTAATTAAATAATTTTAGCTTGAATGTTTATTCCTTAGTGATCCTAAAGCCATAAAATGGATACATTCACAAAGTTTGTGATGATGCCAAGCTGTAGGTTTGTAAAATCTCCCACTATAAAAACAAAACAAATGTGATAACTTTTGTAATTAAAAAAAAAAAACACAAAGTACAATAAGACTATTATTAGACCTTTTAGACTTATTAGACCTTATTATTATTATTAGACCTTATTATTATTATTAGACTTCTTAGACATTTGATGTAAGGTGAAAAAGGAAATAAAATAATGGCACATTTGTATAGTCTGTCATAATTTACTCTTTAGGTACCACCTCCGCATTCAGGTGACATGAATAATGCATACATTTCACAGTAATAAAAAAATGTGACCTGATTCCAACACAAGCAAGAAACACACATGATAAGCTAATGCAGGTGAACAGCTAAGAAATCATTTTAGAATTACTAGGCAAGGGGCAGAAGTTTTTATTCTTTCTTTTGTACTCTGATGTAGCACGTTAGCTAGTATTTGCTATTCAAACTTAAAGGTATGAATTCCAGCACCATTGACATATTTTATACATTCATTTTTTCTCCTGTGACAATACTAATTTTCTATTCTATATTTTATGTATTTTGTGATTTGAGCCACTGGAAAACAAGTGTAACAGAGGTACCAATTGTTACTTCTCCGACATACTTTGACATACTCTCTACTTTGACCCTAGCTAGTCACTGAGTTTTACACGTTAAAAGAAAGTAATGACATATTGCGCTCCAAACAGAACTCCAATTACACCAGCAAAATTATGCCACCCCTAACAAACAGTAAAGAAAAGCAATTAAAAAAAACATACTGAAATATATTACTTCTGAAAGCTGAGAACAGGTAGAACAAAAAAGGGGCAGGGGGGCTATATTTTTCTTGTTTTGTTTATTTCAAAACCAGTTTTTATTTTTGTTGCTAATACTTGGCGAGCTCTATGTGTGATAGCATTGGGGAGGTGGCAGGTTCACCAGGAGCCTACTCGAAAACCTGTTCTCAATCTGCTCTTTGCTGGCCAGAGCCAACAGGAATTGGCAGATCATTACATTCTTCAAGACTTTCAAAACTTCTCCTGGTGGGGAAAGTGGTCACTATAAACAGCAATGAATATCTATGAGCCTGCAGGACATGATGTGGGTTCCTTTCTATTGATGGGGTTAAACCCATTACCTAAATTAAAAGACTTGATTGCATGTATGCAATTCTTTTGCACCTCTGCATTTTTTTGTAGAAATCCCTTGACAAGATTCTTGATTCATTTCTTGACTCCCTTGATTCAATTCTTCTATCACAGGATGTCAAGACCATTTAAATGAAAAAGCATTATTTGATTTCCAAACTTACAGGCCATAGCAATAATGCTCCTTAGCAGACTATAAATGCAGCATGTAAAATGTATTAACCCAAGGTAAATTTTACCAGCACTCATTAGCATATTGATCTTTACAAGTCGCATGACATGATGTAGTAGCTGGACAGTATAAGGAAGACTCAATAAAGAAAACAAACTGTAGCCTATCTGCTTCAAAGTTTAAAGTGTTGTGCATTCATAGATGCCGTTACGTTTACCTTGGTTGTGACAAGAAATTATTTAGAGTTCTGTTTCTATGATCTTGAACCAGTCTTGCAATTCTTGTGAAACACAAGAAAGCTGCAAGTGCTAACCTCTCCTAAAATTGCTGATTGCTTTTATCATGCAAATTCATTTTTTAATACTGAAACAATATTGTGCATATATAGTTAGGACTTCCCTGGACTTGTACATCGGTTTCATGCTGGCTCCACACTTCTTCATGTGGACATTTTACTGAGAGGCGATTAAATCTGCCATCAATGAACTCCTTCTAAAGAATGCTGCTTGCCCGGATTTAAAGCTCGGGTTCAGTAGTATCAGTCAGACACTCGAAACAAGCATGCAGATAACTGCGGAACAAACTGTGTGGTAATAAACTGAACACCTGAACTGCATATCCTGGGTCAGTGAAGGCAAAGGATTGGAACATTAAACAGGTAAACTGAGATTATTTAGGAACTAAAACTTTATACATGTCAGATGATGGCGTTTGTACAGCGGTCCTCTGATTTTGTTGGCTGACTTATGAGCGACTGCTGTGCTTTCCTATGTGGGAGAGTACAGCTGGGTGCTGCTCATTGGTCCTCCCTCCTCCATAGAACAGCACAGCACTTTGGGTACATTCATTGTTCCTTCACTGGAAACAATCATAAAAGATTGATCTGACATCTGTATTGGACTTAAATCAGAAATGGCAGTTTACAGTTCTGCTTTAATTCCAATTGTATGCTTTAGTCCAATTTTGCATTTCAAATATTAAACATTTTTTTAAACTGTGGTCACCTATCAACAAAGCAGAAATTCTAGGTCACTGGAGATAAGAATCATATAATGATATTAAAAAAGGAAAAAAATGAAATATCTCATCGCTATATAAATATAACTGCAAGATGGAAGAATGTTAAAGTACAAGAACTGCAGGGAGTTTCTTCCACTCAGTTGGATCAATTTTGTCATTACACTGTATAAGTGGAAATAATACTTTATTCAAGAAGTACAGGAAAGCTTTTAGCACACTACACTTAACAGACAATGTCTCTAGCAAAATGAATTGAAAATCTGAAAACAACCTAGAAATTAGGTCACAGCTCTGATTTTTGTTAAAGTAACTTTTACAGAAAAATATTTATATTGTTACCTATTAAAAAAAGATTTTAACTTTTCTTCTTTCAAACCTTTTTAGGCATGGATAGGTTTTATGTATACTACACTAACTGTATCCCTTTTTGGAAAATGTACTCGTACTTCCAGACCTTTAAGGAGTTTTTAAAACAGGAAAGACCAGTAATACAGGCTGGATTGTGAACCATTCCCTCCTTTAAAAATGACCCCTAATTTCTCCAATCACCTGTGCAGTATATAGCTCCTAATAACAGAATGAAGTCTTCTTGCTTCTCATGCCTACACCAAGCTAATTCTGTCTAGCGGGTACTAAGAAGTAGAGAGCACTGCCAGACAGCAGGGCCAGGTTGGTATCCTGATTGAAGAGAATTATAGCATATACTGTAAGTGATCTCCCTGGCCCCAGCCGGTGACCAGACAATAAGTAAGCAGTAGCTGTGTGGTCATTCTGCTCTCCCAGCAGGTTCCTTTTAGGAGCATACCAAAAAGCCTATATTAAATTGGATATATAAGCTTAGACTAAACGCATTCCAAATTATATTGCATAACTTTTTACATAAATACATAACTGAATTGTTTGAGGTTTACCTAATTTCTGCCTAGAACTCGGCTTCAAATAACTTATTAGTGAACGATCTTATCCTTCATCAGATAGCTGGGTATGAAAGTGTATCAGACAAACGGAGTTGAAATGCAGGAACATATTTGTTAAAGCAAGGGAAACGAAAACACATGATTCAGTTATTAAAGTTTCCATTTAAAGACAACCCAAAGTAATTATCATTGGAATAGTTGTGCTTTTTTTTTTATTGTGAACTGCAACACCTCTACCTATTCCAGAAGCTTTATGTTTCAGCATAACCAAGGAAATGAATCTGGTTTTAATGCTTTAACATCTTGACTCAGAACAGGCATGTGCCAGGTAAAGTCACAGTGCAAAAACTCTTTGATTAGCATACTTGTTTTATATATAAATGGCTTTAATTCTGATCTTTTATATGTATATGGTTACAGACTTCAGTCTACTTTTCTGCATATTTGTTCTAGGTTAGTGACTCAAAATACTAAAGTCAATGGCCCTGATTTATTGAAGCTCTGCAAGACTGGAGAGGAAACACTTTCATCGGTGAAGCTGGGTGATCCAGCAGACCTGGAATGGATTGTTAGCAAATGTTTTCAGTCCTGAACCGGATCTATTTCAGGTTTGCTGGATCACCCAGGTTCACGGATGATACAGTATCCTCTCCAGTCTTGAAAAGCTTTAATAAATCAGGCCCAATGTGTTAATGAATTTAAAAACATTAATATAAGCACAGAAGCTAGGCAGCTAACATTATACAGAAGGTCAGCAATGGCAACCAAGTTGGTTTTTCCACTTTGACCCCTAAACCTCACAAATGATTACTGAACTTACAGTCTGGTTACATACAGCACTAGATTTACACTGAATGCTATGATGCCTTGCGCTGGCATTCAGTGATGTGATAGTATGCCAAGAAGGGTGTAGAAATAACCATGGCTGTAAACAAAACAGCACACAGGAATGTATTGGAGATTATATTTGTTTTCTTTTTTGGGGGGGGTTATTGACACTTTGAAGCTTTGAGCTCCTACCAAAGGAAAATAGTGCTGCATCAATAAATACATTTTAGAACGCCTCTACAGTTCCCAAAATACCTGTTGAGTTTAACAGTAAAGTCATTCTAATGCAGCTACCTGTGATGGTTTGGTAACTATGTTATATTTCTCCTAAATTTGGTAGCAGAGCTGCCACTATTACGTGGGTTGTGCCTCTTAGGCTATGTACACACTGCAGATGATTCTCTCCCGATTATCGCTTCTGGGCTGGTATCGGATCATTATTCTCCCCCTCTCCATAGAGCAGAATGGTGCTGTATATGCACAGTGCTCATTCATTCATCTTTCAGCATCTTGTCGTTGGAAAGGATCGTGAAAAGATCCTTTCCAATGGCAATTATCAAGTGTGTGTACGTAGCCTTAGAACTAAAAATGGATTATTAAATCTTGCATGGTGTGTGACTAGGAGTATTGCCTCTGCTGATTCACAAGTCAGTAGCTTCTCAATCGGGACCTAGCCATGCCTACTCCTGGACAGGCTTTCTAGATTGACCGCTCTGAATCGAGGTGCGTGAGACTGCGCATGCGTGAGATGGGCAAATTTTTCTCCTTTCACAAAAAGGCTCCATCTGCACATGCCCGAGATGCTCGGGCATGCGCAGAAGGAGCACCCAAGAGCCTACCGGGATGCGTGACATAGGTATCCCGGGAGGCTTTGTGCTCCCATTCATTCTCGTTCATTTTTTTTTTTTTAAAAAGGGTGCTGCACTTAAAAAAACCTAAACAAAGAGAATTGTACCTTGTCTACCCTTTTATGTAAGTGAAATTTCTAAGTTTAGGTACGCTTTAAGAGTACTATTTAAATCGACCCCTGCATATAAATGAGCATTTAACCTTTGCAGTGTAGAACTAGCCGCTCTGCAAGGGGGAGTTTTTACTGGATCTGAAGTTCAGATTTATTTTGTTTCCTTTGAATTAACTGAAATTAATTTGCTTGCTACTGCTTTCACCTCTTTGCCACTTAAAACAGCATTAACACTGACTGAATTAAAGCAGATTATCTAATATCTTGACCTTTAAAGCAGACCTATCATCAAAATGTAAACCTTATGTAACATGGGTATATCCTCTTTTCATAATTGAAACACGTTTTTTTACTTTTTTTTATTACCTTTTACATTATTTACCATCTGAATGGAAGTTTAATGGAAATTTACCATCCAGCATGCTAGAGATCGGGTGCTGTATCATCAGGGGCAGTCCACAAATATAATCTCGCACATGCGCTAAGACTGGCGCTCGGCTGATAACATTCGAGAGCTCCTATTAGAAAACATACCACCCAGTCATGTGCATGGACATCAGGAAACAAAAAGAAAGAAGATGTGGGGACATAACAGTACATTTTGCAGTTTGGGTACTTTTAAGATAAAAAGGCTTTGCTTCAAGGAAAAATATTCTTCATTGTAAATCAGGTTCAGAGTCATACTAAATTCTAAGTATAAAGATATACATACCAACATTTCCTGTCTATTTGTTCTGTTTGTCTATTGTCATATTCATTGGAACTTCTCACTGCTCTGCGCACATTGTATCATAAATTGGTGCTTAGGTTTCTACAACCATGTAACATTGACTGACAAGCTGTCTACAGGCTTTACAGGGTTCAAATAACCCATTAGAACTCTGTGAACAAATGTCATGTAAGTGTAACAGCACACAGGGCCACACAGACTGATGGAGTAAGGGCCGATGGACATTTGTTTGATTCAGAACTACTTCTCTCTATACAAGTTGGAATGCAAAAGCAGCACTAGGAAGATCACCAGTATCTGCAATGAATCCTAGTTTTAACATTAAATATTAAACATTCTACTTTTGCCAATCAAAGCCTGTCATTACTAGTCCTAAAAGAGTCCCAAAACCTCCTATTATGTGTTACTTCCCCCACCTCCTAGATTGTAAGCTCTTGGGGGCAGGGTCTTCTCCTCCTCCTCTATCATTGTCTGTATCTGTCTGTCAATTGCAACCTATATTTAATGTACAGCGCTGCGTAATATGTTGGCACTATATAAAACCCCTTTATTATTAATAAAGCCTACACGGATGTCAGTCCATTAGTAAATATAGGTATGGGAACCTAACTGAATTGTCGAAGTTTAGACGTTATTATGTGGACTAATTAGAAACGCCTTTAGGTTATCATGCAGACCAATTATAAACCTCCTTATCTAAATAAAGTACAGCTGAGATAACATTATACAAAAAATTCAGCTCACTTTCATTTATCTTCACATTTCTTTTATCATCTGGCACAGATGTCATTTTCCTATGTTTCTCAATAAAATCACTGCAGGGAACAATCATTCCGGCTCTTGTAATCATTCAGTACAGTAGTGTTCAGTGTTTACATGTTGCATCAGGGAATTGGATAATTAATAAATTGTAATTATTAAGAAACTCTATACATATTGAGAACATATTTCAAATACCAACAGGGAGTCTAAAAAAAAGAGTCACAGATAGGAAAAACAGCTCTAACATAATCACCTTAATTACATCAAACATGTATTCTGTCACCAATAGAATGGATACAGAAGCTTTACTTTACATTTATACACTTCAGTCAGTAAAATAAGAAGCTATTATTTCAAGAGTAACAAGTAACAAATAAACAGATAAAACAACACCAATGCCGGACACCAGCAACCTTTGTTATTATACTTGGAACGTGGCAAGTGATATGTCTCTATAAAAATGAGTGAGACGGAAGATGAATATATTCCTGTGCTAACACTGAATATAAATGAGGTCAGTGTTTTCTATAATTCTCTGCCTACAAATGGAGGAAAACTACTGCATGCCGCCCACACCAGCAGTCCAGAGGATTTGGTATGAGAATAGACAGCCCCTTGCTGTATACAGATAGCTGATACTAGGAGAATGTAAGTGTTAGTATACACAGGCTCCAGTGCAGGAGTGTCAAACCCTGGCCCAGGGGCCAAATCTGGCCCCCAACATCCTTTTTTTTGGCCCCCAAAGGAATCCTAAATATGAACTGCCGCTGCATTGAAATAGTACCGCTACTACAATTCCTGTCATCACTCGCGTCTATAGACCAGTGGGCTCTCTGCCTATGCATGGCCCTTTCAGCGGTGGGCCACTCATAAGATTTATCTCCGCATTGGCCGCGTCTGGCATTCCCAGCACTCCCCCCTAAGCTGTACTTTTTCCTTGTTACTCCAAGGCATGGACTTGAATGGTTGGATTTTCATAGAAGAATATTGTTATTATTATTGTTAGCCTGAGAAAAAAGGTTACCATTGAAATTTAACTCAGAAGGCTACAAATAGAGAAAGGGGCATTAGATTTTTTCTTAAATAAAATTTANCTGCATTGAAATAGTACCGCTACTACAATTCCTGTCATCACTCGCGTCTATAGACCAGTGGGCTCTCTGCCTATGCATGGCCCTTTCAGCGGTGGGCCACTCATAAGATTTATCTCCGCATTGGCCGCGTCTGGCATTCCCAGCACTCCCCCCTAAGCTGTACTTTTTCCTTGTTACTCCAAGGTATGGACTTGAATGGTTGGATTTTCATAGAAGAATATTGTTATTATTATTGTTAGCCTGAGAAAAAAGGTTACCATTGAAATTTAACTCAGAAGGCTACAAATAGAGAAAGGGGCATTAGATTTTTTCTTAAATAAAATTTAAGAAAAAAATGTGTGCCTCTTTCTCTATTATAAGCTTTTTCCCGATTGAATGTGAAGTAAAACCTCTTTGTTTCAATATGAAAAGTGTTTATATCCAATGAGACAGAAATATTCCCAAACACTTTCAAGGTTGGCCCACGACTTTGACGAAGTTTTTAATTTTATCCCTCTGTGTATTTGAGTTTGACACCCCTGCTCTAGTGGGTATTTTGGCAACTTAAAAGTGCATATTTCAATGCAAATGGACTGAGAAAAGTATCGGCCTCGCCATAAGTAAATCACTGACTTACATGGCACATGGAGAAGGTTATAACCCATCAGTGGGCCAGATTTATTATAGCTCTCCAAGGCTGGACAGGATACATTATCATCAGTGAACCTGACAGATCAGCCAAACATGGAAATATTTTAAATAATTTTCTATTTGTTAGCAAATGTTTTCAATCCTGGACCAGATCCATTCCAGGTTTGCTAGATCACCCAGCTTCACTGATGAAAGTGTATTCTCTCAAGTCTTGGAGAGCTTTACTAAATTAGGCCCAGTAAATCAATGGAAAATACTGTCCCTGTCCTAGGTTATTAGTGCAAACAATGCAGAATATTTTAATCATTGCAACAACAGGGTAGCACATGGTGTACCAAGCAAGTATATAAAGTGGTACCTTGGTATAAGTCCGCTTTGGAATAAGTCCAACTTGGTATAAGTCCTGTTTGGACACGAACAATTTTGCTTGGTATAAAACCTTTGTGCTAGAACTTGTTGGATCAAAATGAGTCATAACACCGCACGCTACCCTTATTTACCTTTCTCGAGACAAAGCCACGACTGCCCACGAGGGTCAGTACGCCGATTGCCACCATTCAGTGAACAACCCGCGCTATAACTCTCTGTGAATTACATAACATCCCCTCCTCCTCCCTTCTCAGCACCATCCTAGTAGGCACTCAACTCTTCTCAGCAAGGTAAAGTGAGGTTACATTTTCATTTATTTCATCCAATTGCTTTTGTAAATATGTATTTTTTATTATTAAGCAGTGTTTAAATTATTTCATACAGTCCCATCAATGTATAATATGCCAATACCAATAGGATTTTTATTCATGGGAACTGATTAATAATTTTCCTTTTATTTCTTATGGGAAAAATTTGTTTGGTATAAATCCAAGGATCTGGAACAGATTAAGGACTTAAACCAAAGTACACAGATTATAACAGAAGAAAAAAATGGAAGCCAATACTGGTAAGGAATGAAAGTGGGAAGATTATTCTCCAGCTGTGTGTAGACAAATCATCTAGCTGTGTGTAGAGATTGTTATTCAATAAAAACCAAGTCAAAAATCTCAATAAATCCATATCGTGTCTGCTACACATTAAATGTTATGTTATACACAAAAACACAATTTTTGAAATAAAAATTGAAAGTAGAAAACACAAGGATAAATTTATATAATGATATATAATTTTATTTTGTATACTGCGGATGCTTGTGTTAAAAGTTACAGTCAAAGAATATCGGGTGAATGTCACATTCACTGCTATATCAATCTGCCTTGACTAAAATGTTTTTTCTGGAATTTTTGCATAACATTTAGCAGGAAACCTTTAAACACACAATATGGCAAAGAGCCAGTTAAAATACATATTTATGTACAGTTTTACCTACAGAACGTTATATTCTCTAAGTAAAATATATATATATATATATATATATATATATATACACATACATACACACACACATATATACACTTACTGAAAGAGAGCAACATTTTTAGAAGACAATCTGGAATTGCAAATACATATGGGAACCATATTATGCAATGACACAGTTCTTGTTTTGTCACAGAACTACAACTCACTGTGTGTTGATCTTTCAAATGCCAAACACTGAAAACAGAAATAGCCAGGTATAATAAAAAGCACACAGATATTGTGAAATAATTGGCAGACATTCAGACATTCCTTAGTATTGGTCCCTGGCAAAGAAAGTTATCAGAAGCATAAAATCCAGCATACTCGCTTCAAGAGTTTTCCAACATTTACTCCACAGAAATAAAGATTATGCATTGTTTATCTGCTGTGCCCTCCTTTATAGTTTTTCAACTTTTGCCCTTTCTATGACATAAAAAAAAACATTAGAAATGACAAATGTGACAAACTACGTTGGTAATCTCCTTTAAGTAAATGGCACCCCAACACACCTTGCCAACATGAAGAATGCGGTGCACCACAACACATGGATAGCGCACAGCCACATGTTGTATTGTGCTGCAGACCAAGTGAGATACGGGCACAGTCACTATAAATGTAGTACAGAGGAGCGAATACTCCCAGGATATCTGCCGTTGCAGAATGCTTGTTCAAATGTTACTTCACTAATGGATAATTCTTTGACTGACTAACGCATTTTCCCTTCAGACTTCTTTCATTATTCAAATATTAATGGATTATACATTTAAGGGATTCCTTTTTTGATTCTTTATAATCCCCTGCTCAGTGATACCCGCTTGGCTTTGTGTTCTTCTCCACATGAAACTGAATTTGGCCTCCACATTTCTCCTAGGTGTCCCCGTTTGGTTGAGATGTACCTACGCTAACCAGGTGTTGGGCAATGCATAGAATGCAGCCACTGGAAGAATAAACTGGGAAGTACTACCTATAAACTGAATGCTGACGTATTTGTAAGGAGAAATGCTGTTTTTTCATACGTACACTTTATACTAATAAAAGGGCACAAAACACTTTATCCATTTATAGAAAAGTGAAACAAAAAGGTTAGCTGTTGTGTGCAGGATTCACAGACGTGTCCTTGTTGCTACTGCACAGGTTGGTCTCTTTCAGATTTTATGGACACAGCTAAAACCTGCATAGGTATCAAGATTTACATATCTGTGTCATTTCCGAACTAGCATCTCAGTACCAAAAAAAATGGTGGTCATAGATAATGCTTCAACAAAGGTAGTGTTGTCCTTCTGCAGGGATAGGCAGGTGAAAGCCTTGTCTGAGGGACTATTGTGGTCTCTGTGAGAAGTAATAAATAACTTTATGTGTTCCCCTTAGGGCCCATTCACCTGCTGGTTGGTTAAATGTACACGTGTCATGTTAAGGCAGCCCACTCATTTGAATTGGCTACCTAACACAACAACAAACTAAACACTGAGCAACACCTGCACAATAATGAACAGTAGTGCAGTAAAACACAAAGCGGACACTGCAGTGTAGGGAGATAGGAAATACGTAGCATTGCCATTCCAAAATGATAGTGCAGCACGAACAGAACATGTGCGCTCTTATCCACAGAATGCTACACTACATAAATGCCAACCAGTGCAAAGCTTTGGGAAGCTGGCTCTCATCTCTCCCCTGGTCCTTTGTCCATCACTGTTTTGGACAGAAGATCTGATTAACAATCAGAACAACAAACAAACGTGACAACTTGCCTAGGACTCGTGGTGCTGATTAAGTGAGGAGAGATGACATGTAAATACTTTGATTAGTAGCAATAGTATTCTGGAATCTGTACTATTTCTGGTTCAGCTTGATGTGTGAATCAGACAGAAATTATACAGACAGCTGAAGCTGCTACTAAACAGGAAAGTCTTTGTCATAGCCTAATAGAGAATATCCAGTGGGTTACAAAGCCCAGAAAAATGATAGAGAGATACATATCCGTGAGGCTACGTATACACGTCAGATGATTCTCGTCCGATAATTTGGCTGATATGGGATGAGAATCTGGCATGTGTACAGTGCTCGTCACCCGTCATCCAGACAAGGCACTATTGTAATGAAAGTGAAGGAGAGCACAGCGGGGTGCCGCTTACTCATTCTCCCCCCTCCCCTCTCCATAGAGCAGAATGGCATTGTATGTACAGCACTCATTCATGCATCATTCAGTGTTTTGTCATTGGAAAGGATCATGAAAGACCCTTTCCAACGACATTTATTGCACATGTGTACGCAGCCTGAGTGTCCTGCTTTAATGAACATTCCAATAATAACTTTCTATGAATCAATCTAAAATAACTACTGTTGCATTTACATCCCAGGAACAATCCGCTGTGACCTGTACTAAGAAGAACTACAAGTGCTTTAGTTTACCATGAATTAGTAATTTTCTTTAAAAATGAAAACCCATCCTACTATGTGTGTGTCTCCACCTTCTACTTCCCATATAATAACGGACAGCCACAACAAACCATTCTCAATTATGGAGTATTGTTTGTCCATGTCTAGACAGAAGATAAGGAAAAAAACAAAACATGTCTTCCTTTTTGATCTGTAGAGTTAAAATGAAACCCCTATTCAGATGGCAAATCTTTCCATGTGCTTGTTTTTCCTCATGTTACAATATATGTCATATCTCTGTAATACATGCACATTTTCTAGGTTTTACCTTTTTAAAGACCTGTGACCTTGCCTGAAATGCACTGGGCTCCTAAATCCTTTTGTACATGGACAATACACAGCATTTTTGTGGACTGATTTGCGTCAGCCCTGCAGTGTCTTGATTAATTCAGTGTTCTCCCTTTTAGCCAGACGCACCACCCATCACTTTTAGGTAATCACCCGGCTGTTTTTGGGTGGTTACTGAAGAGTTGGGTAACAATATAGGAGCTGCCCCTACCTACAGCTTCTTCCCATCCAGCCTAAAATAATTTCTAGGTTTAACACTGTAATTACTGGAACCCTCCTAAGGTCTCCACAATAAAAAGGGCTAAAAATTTGTTGTGGCTGAAGATAAGAATTGGGAGAAACACAGGACAGCTCGGAATTTATGGCAAGAACAAGAGAATATATTAAAATTCTTGGTATATTGAAAAGAATCAAATAAGAAAAGTTTTTTTTTAGGGTTTTGATGCACATAAAAAATAGAAGTGCAGCCACAGAAGTTATTAGTATGGACAAAGATGAATTGGAAGGGTTAGATTTTTAGTTTTGTCCCTGGACCCAAGACCAAAGAGAAACTTTCCCAAACTGACGGTTCTGTGCCAATTACAGCTTTTACACACATAGGAGGTAATGGGGAATTTACCAAACAGGATATAAAAATATGTATAGAAAATTTGAGATATATATCATTTACTGTAGATAGAATATGGAAAGGTTATTAATATTATTATACAGGATTTATATAGCGCCAGTGTTGAAGCTGAGCTATATACTGTGTATGTATGTGTGCGAATAAATTATTTATTATTATTATTATTATTATTATGAGCCTGGCTTTCTGCAGGTTCTAATGAACACTGAAAATCTTATATAGTGCAGAAATATTAGTACAAAGGAGCCTGTAAAACTGTGCAAGACTGAAGATGAGTTTAGCTTTAATCTTCGTAGTATTATTACATGTATTATTATATAAAAACTAAATGAAAACCGTTTGTAGTACACATACATGTAAAATAGCAAAAACATTCCAGGGTCACTACGTGGCGTTCCTGTGCTTTGGATACAATGAACCTTGTCATTACAGATATGAATGACATTTTAGGATGTGTGTCACCATCAATTTGGATTTCACGTGACCTAATTGGCTCATAGCTTCTCTAAACTCATTCATACTTTAAAGACAACCTAAGCCGTCCCACAGAACTTCACGTGGAGTGCATCCTGATAATTATCTCTAATTACGTTGGAGCCATTGTTGTATGATTAGTAATGTTAGTATCCTCTGAATAATGCCAATAATTATTTACTTCATCATTTTAACACATTATTATTGTAAGATGAATTGTGGATAAAATTGTATGTAGCTACCCTGCTACCCTTTGCATGTTCAGGGTTTGGAACATGGTGATGTCTTGTGAGCAGTTCCCAGCAATCTATGGCTGCCATGAAAATGTTGTTTGCTGGTCATACGGAGCCAAACATTAACCCATGTTGCCGATCTTTAGAGTCCAATTGTGTTACAAAATAAAACACATGTACGATGCAAACAACAGTAGGAGAAGAGGCAAAAAGCTATAAATATGGGTATTTTTACTGCCGAACAAGAATCTGGCATGATGGTTGGATTACATTAAATGATGCTTTATGACAAAGGCTGGGTACACACGTGCAATAATTGTTGTTGGAAAGGATCTTTCACGATCCTTTCTAACGACAAACGATGCATTAACGAGTGCTGTACATACATCACCATTCTGCTCTATGGAGAGGGGAGAACAACGAAGTGGCACCCCGCTGTGCTCTCTCTCCCCTTTACTTTCATTACGATTGTTCCTTGTTCAACGATCCACCAGGAGGGTCGTTCAGATGACAAGCGCTGTACACACCAGATTCTTGTCAGATATCAGCACTGAGCCAATTATCGGACGAGAACCATTGCACGTGTGTACAAAGCCAAACACCTGGGAAGTCGCTGGGGCTCCATGTAAGATGCACTGGTTTAAGGTCAGGATAGGATTAGTTTGGATTCTCATATTATGCTTTTTGGAACCTGTATGAAAAAATAAAAGGGAAACTCAAGCCAACCCAAATGAACATCACAGCAGACTGTTTTACCTGCTGCTTACTATGTCACCTGCTGAGTTCAGTCTGTTTATCAAGAATTGTGCTTTAAAAAAGACACAAAGTCTCTGATTTATTAAAGCTCTCCAAGACTGGAGAGGATACACTTTCATTGGTAAACCTGGTTGATCCAACAAAGCTGGAATGGATTTTTTAAAAGTCATTTGCAATTTATTAGCAATTGTTTTCAAACCTGGACCATTCCAGGTTTGCTGGATCACTTGAAAGTGTATCTTTTCCAGTTTTGAAGAGCTTTAATAAATCAGGTCCAAAAAGTCCATCTGGATGACATTACAGATCAAACCCACTACAAAGTGTCTGCCTTGAACGCTGACTGGTTAACCATGGGCAAACACTTGTTGGCTAAAGTGTTTCTCCAGACATTCATTAACCATTTGTACATAGTATATTACCTGTAATAAACAATAATTTTATGGCCATGTTTTACATTCTTTGTAATTACCTGATGAGGATTCCAGTTTCCAGTTGTGTGCTATACTTCCAGCAGATGGCCAAGAGCTTGTTACCCCCCACCCATTGAAATTCCTAGCTGTCACTGGAATCTCCTCTGCATTGTCAGCCCTGCACCTTGCTGCAGTCTATTCAGCTTACAACTCCAGTGCTCAACACAGGACTTTTTATAAATTAGTTGGGAAGAAAATGTTGTGTTGTGACCCAACTCATCAGTAACCACTTAAAAACAGACGGGTAGTTACTGAAAAGTGCTGGGTGGTGCGCCCAGCTAAAAGGGGCTGGGGAGAACACCGTGCCCTACAGTCCTCTCCGCCATCTTTCAGGAGAAACTTGTATGCACCACTGGTTACATATCAGCTCTCTAACTGCCGTGACATTATTACCCCAAAGTCTACCCACCACCCAATACAAAGAACTGAATAATCAGCGGTCAGGTAAAATAGATACCTAATGTATTTCAATAACACTTTACTATATTGGTATAGGAGAATGACAGAGAAATGCTAACACATAATGTGCACCATTTGGCTTTTATAGCTTTTGTAGCTGCAGGTACAAACACATTTACTTTATTCTGCACCAGGTAAGGTTGTCTCAGATAGAGACAGCAGCAATTCTGACAAGCAGCATGGGCTAAGCAAGTAGCATTGTAAGCCATACCAGACGTCATGTGACCAAGACAAAGCAAAATCAACTACAGGAAAGCCTATGGCTTGTTTGCACTTTTTTATGTATTACTACCATGCAGTGCTATTCATTTCACATAGGCGCTACATGACCACCACAGTGCACAGATGTGAATATATGTTGAAATAAATGATTCATGTGCAGCAAAACATGAAATGCATGAAAATGAATAGGCTAAAATAAAGCTGAACTCCGACCAGCAAGTCCACCTACCCACCTAAAGGATAATAGCTTCTATAGATTAGGGAAGCCTTTCTTAAACATTTAACCCCTGAGAAACTCTTAAATTCTTTCATTCTGAAAAACAGGGTTTTACCTACAGCCCATGAGTACAATGTTCAATAAGTTGAAGACGGTAGTATAAAAGTGACCCCTTACGTGGTTAGTTGTTGGAATATTGCCCCTTCGCTCTGGTGGACATTGTAGAAAGCAGAATATTCCTCCATTGCTTACAACTCAATGAAACCAAAGCAACCTGGGGAGAAATCCAAGTTAATAAACCCGGATCTAGAGGATCAAACATAAATTTCTTATGTGTCGTGCAATACACAGAAACATATGTTTAATGTAATTACCAACACACAGCATAGTGTATACACCTTACATCCCTGCCATGTTATATCCAGGCCAGTTATTACTACTCCACAATATTATTATCTCAAAGAACTTTTTGTGTTTTGTTTTCCAAAGGCAAACAAAACATCAAAGTGTCCCCATTCACTACAATACATCTCACAGTGTCCTATGTTTATCCATAGATTTCCAGTATACATACACAAGAATCAACAAGTTCTCATACACGGTCTATTATGTCTACCTCTGCTGTGTTGTTATTATTATTATACACACATTGCAATAAAAAGAAAGAAAAATCAAAATATTTCACAGAACATTCTGCCTTACTTTTTCCTTGGCTTTGATGTATCTCTGTGCAGCTTGCTGAATTAATTCTCTCATGCTGATCTTGCCATCCTTGCAGGGGACAACAATGGCTGTCTTCCCAAAAAACACTGTCACTTTCATCTTCCTTCCCCTGGAGTGTCCCCAATTCACAAGAGTCACTTCCCCTGCTCAGTGTCCCCAGCAACAGGTGCAATGCTTGTCACAAGTCCTCCATGACTGCAAAACACATAAAAGTCTGACAATAATGATTGGAAAATGGACTTTTGTGTGTAGAGACCCTGTAAAGTTTAGGGAGAAGTCATTAAACTTGTTTTATTGCAGTCCAGGTGTTAATGGTGTCCCCAGGGAGAGATGGAGCCGCTGAATCCGGAAGGAAGGGCAGTGAGAGGTGGAATGAGGAATGGCCGGGCCTCCTGCTGGCTGTCAGGGCTCTATGCTGGGCAATGGGCGGCCTTTACTGGACACACACACGGGAGAAAGCTTTAAAACATCCCGGGCATAAAGTGTGTGTCAGGGCCGGGAATCCCAGGCAGGCATTGCAGGGAGGAGGAGGAGCCGTGTCACCTCACAGGGAGGAAAAGGCGGTGTAAACACTCCATGCATGCTGGCCTGGGAGCCGGCCTGGCATCCCCTGCACCTCCATGGACGTGCACTGACCGGGAATGTTCTAATTATTATTATTATTATTATTACTACCAATTAACAGGATTTATATAGCACCAACATATTACGCAGCGCTGTACATTAAATAAAGGTTGCAAATGACAAATACAGTGACACAGAACGAGGACTGATAGCTGCTAAATACCTGAATGATAATGTTCAGCACAATTTTTCATTTTTTAATAACCTATATTATCGCCTTATATACCTTCTTACCTCACAACATTTGGGGAGGGGACACATTTACCTCAAAGTATGCAAATTACCTCAGCTATGCTGCCATTCTGCAAACCCTAAAAAGTGAATATGAAGTTTTTACACACTGCAGCACACAGTGCGCTACCGAAAAGGAACTAAAGTGCCCAAAAAAATACACCTACCTTCAATCCCGCAGGGCAGTCCGATCCATCCGGGGGGTGTCTTGCATCTGGTCACGCGTCGTCCTGGCATCCGTCCCAGGGCCGTCAAGCCATCTTCTATTCTTCCTGGTTCTTCATCTCACATGCAGTGGGAATCGGCAACTT